>NC_030679.2:97205186-97547686 GCF_000004195.4 Xenopus tropicalis
AATAAGCTTACACTTGCAACTGCTTCTCCCCCCATCACAGGTTTCTTTTCTTTCCTAAGTTCAGCCAAAATACAGCAATGTCATTTTTATATATATCATAATCAGCCTAGCAGAAGGCAGCGATTTAATTGTCATGCAGCTTTCTACATGTGTTGTTTACTGCACAGGAGAGTGCATTATCAATATATAGCTATTAGGCTTAATTACAAGGCTCAGTAAGTAGACACCTCTCTGCTTTAAAAGACTGACCCTTCTTAGTCTGTATTCATTACTGCTATTTAATAGTGCCTTTATCAAAGGAAGGGTGTAGAGACAGTACTGTATTTTAATTTCAACAATATAATCTCAGACATTTGTAAAATTAATGCAGGTCCATCTACAGAGTGGTTAAATAGGTTTCCGTTTGTCTGCAGCACCTGCTTTGTCAATGGAACTGATTAAAATAAGTCTCTCTCTCTCTATATTTAAATGTGGACCTGGGGTTTCCAGGCAAGGGGTCTTTCTGTAATTCAGATCTCCATACCTTAAGTCTACTAAAAAATTATTTAAACATAATTAAACCCAATAGGATTGTTTTATCTTCAACAAGGATTAATTATATTTTAGTTGGTATCGGTATAGGACCTGTTTTCCAGAATACTTGGGACCAAGGGTTTTCCAGATAAGGGATCTTTCTATAATTTGGACCTCTGTACTTTGTCTACTAAAAAATCATTTAAACATGAATTAAAAGCAGTGATTGTTTTGCCTTTAATAAGGATTCATTCTATCTTAGTTGACATGAAGTACAAGGTCCTGTTTTATTACTACAGAGAAAAAAGTAATAATTTAAAAAAAAATTAAAACATTTTTTGAATAAAATGGAGTCTATGGGAGATGGTAATTTTATAATTCGGAGCTTTCTAGATAATGGGTTTCTGGATAATGGATCCCATACCTGTACTTTTTTATTATTGCAGAGTGTCACTGGAGACAATAGCACCATTTTATAGCACACTTAGGGGCCTATTTATTATTCATAACACATCACCAGACTTCGCCACGTAAAAAACAGCATCATTTGCACACTTTTTTCTTATGTAAAATCTGACGTTTGGGCAGCACAATTTGCCACTTATCTTGCACAGCTTTTTACACTGTTTGTTTTGGCAAATTTAGTTTTACACAGCATGACAAATAGGTACCAGATCTTTGTATGGTTAATAGCCTTGTGCTGGTTGAGACAAGAGGTCCACATGAGAATAAAGTGGCTTATACTGTACTTGATATTAATTTCTGAAACAAATTAATCATGTTGTAATGGGAATAAAGTAACCGGTGCCCTGTTAAAGTTCATTTGAATGTATTTATTCATGTGAATTGATTTTAACATACATACATTTATGAAATCATTGATAAGATATTATATGACTAGATCGACTAGGTCAGAAAGATAAAGATTAAAATAACACCCATACAACACAGTATTTAGGTTACACAAATCCTGCCATAGCTCTGAATTATTTCATCTTCCTATCTCCCAGAGCTACATGCTCAGAATGTGATCTGATGCTATGATGTCTCTTCTCATTATATAACAGCAATGCTTTGATGCACATATTAAATAATTCCTGCTCTGCCTTTACATTTGAACATGTTCTACATTGGACTTCATTACAGTAAAGCTAAGTATAATCTAGCAGTTCTTGCAGGTTTTTTCCAAAACACATTTTGTTTGATGCTGTTATACTCATTCTCCATATTTTTACTTGGACACTCCAAAGCCTACAAGTACTGCTATGTGTACAAGCCTACATGCTAGGGCCAATGTTATAACAGAAGTAATGTTGGTTCAAGTTCTAGTAACCCATAGCAAACAATGCAAAATAAGCAAAGTCTGCAAGATGTATTAGCAGCTATTTTATAATGCTGAATTATAGGCATGTCCTCTCATACTTGTTTGTATATTAAACTAGTGAACATTGTGACTGTTTATTTAGAATACAACAAAGTTTTAAAGAATATATATTCCTATACATGCAGAGTATGCTTTATTATATATTCATTTATACACTAAGAATGTGCATTTATTCTGGAAAGCTATGAGTAATGAGATATATTGGGAATAAACACGTTACATAAAAGGGGACTTAAAGTCCCAGAACATCTTTTGCCAATTATTTTGCATGAATACTCAAGGCCATTATACAGTACTTGTGTTCCTTAAACTGGGACACCAGAATCACTTGTTACCAGGACAAGTTGTGCAAGATTTGTGAAGTCTTCCCATACATGGGAGCAGCTGCTTCTGCTATATTGAGCCTATTTACACTGCAGATACTTTGCATTTTAGTTGTTTTCCTCTACAGGCAATGTACAGTGAATACTATTATAATATACTATAAATAACAATACTTAAAAATATTTTGGGGCGAAATCAGACTGCTGCTGTGAGAAAAAATATATTAATATACTGTATATTTCTATATATTGCCTTAAGGCACTATAAACTAAATATTAGGGGTTGTTGCTGATACAAGATTTTATAAGACCCCTTCCAAATAAATGTATGTTTATTAATTCTTACAGGAAGAGGTTGGCTTTAGGATCATGTGAAAGCAGCACTTGGGTTCCTCCAAAGTGATGATGGTTGTGTGCTGGGTGTAAACACATCTGGGTTATGTAATAAGAGACACAGAGTTTGCTGCATGCCTTGTCACCTATAGCAACCGGCAAAATACGTGACTTTTAATACATATGGGTGTCGCAACATAAGACTATGCACAGCAGAAATTATCTGTGCTCTTTACTTTACTAAAAATTATGTGACAAATATACAGGATCACTGCAAAGCAAACAGGGTCTCTCTTTTTTTATAGGCACATGGTACTAAATAGGAGGAGGTAAGATGTGGGTAACAGTGGGCTGAATAGTACTTAAATATAGGGTGAATGTTACAGCCAAACTTGAAAATACATGGGTTAGGAATGGAATACAAATTATATAGTTTTCTTTCCAAGTGATGATATATTTTTACTTTTAATATCAATGTCACTTTTTACTATTGATATCATTTTTTCCCTTTAGAACTCTGAGGGAGATTCACAGACATTAACAGAAGTGGATCTTTTCATATCAACGCAGAGGATTAAAGTTTTAAATGCAGATACCCAGGTATGTTAGATCGGGTGCTTTTCTGTATGCTTTGGTCCTCATTGCTTCTGCAAATGTATGCTTTAGGCTCAACACATTGATACAGATATTTCAAAATTATTTATGACCTTCATTTCTGTATTTAAATAGTTGATGGAAAATGTTAAAATCAACATGTTACATTTATGACCCTGGTGACGCTGGGACGGTTAGGTTGAATTTCCCAGTAGCTTGAAGGCATCGCATTTGGCATTTATTTTACATCTTTTAAAATGCATTCCCCTTTTAAAAAGCAATATCTGCTATTTATTACGACTTTACTAAACAGAACAGGGAAGAACAGCTTGGAGCCATGTATGGCCAATATATCAAATTCTAATAAAAAGATCTTTTATTGTGCAGATGTGATGCAAAACACGAAGTTCAGATTTTTAGACACATCTTTGATAAATCCCATACAGTGTTTCATATTATAAAAACAACACTGGTTTGTATAAAAAGTGCTTTGCAAACCTACTCAGGCTCTAGTCCATTTCTCTTATTTCACTGAATAATAAGATTTCTAGTTCCTGCTTATAAAAAGCATCCCTACAACACCGTCTGCTGCTGCTTTGTAATGGCAGAGCCAAAACCCTCATCTCAATTTAACTGAAAATCTGCAGCACTATTGAAAACTGAGGTTTTATCTTATTAGCCTGAAATACCTGGAGCAAATATGCCTAGAATGTGTCTGTATCACTTCCAGAGTGAAACTCTTATCACATGGCTTACATTGCTTATGGCATCAAACCTGTTAAAAAATCAGAATATAAGGAAAAAAACAAAAAAAAATGTTTTTTTTTTCTACTATGTATGGTATATCCACAAGTGTTCTCCTGAAATAAGTGACAGGTGCCTCTGCATATGGCATACTCTTGTTGAGTTAATTAAATAAGTTGGTTAATTATAACTGCTGATACATCCATTAAAAGTAACAAACTTTTCACTGGAGCAGGTGGTGTTTTTGTTAGAAATGGGATATTACACTAAATCCTCTAGAGACCGATTGTATAAATAGCTACCATTGTGAGCATATGCATTCATTATTTCTCTACTCCTTAAATTGTACTCCTTAAATTAGATAGACTGCTACCAATGATAATAAAAAATAATCAGTAGCTTAGGTGGATAGCACCTCTGATTTCTGTATAAATGGGAAATGTTTTCTCTCTAATTATCCTCCTATTTAAAGATTCAAGGAATGTGTTTCTCTTAGGGCTCTGGCACATGGGGAGATTAGTCGCCCGCGACAAATCTCCCTGTTTGCGGGCGACTAATCTCCCCAAGTTGCCATCAGTTGCCATCCCACCGGCGACAATGTAAGTCGCTGGTGGGATGGCACATTTGGCGGCGCGATTTCGGCAAATCGCCGAAAATGCCTCGCGAGGCGACTTGCCGAAATCGCCTGCGCAGGGTGTGCCGGTGGGATGCCAATTCGGGGAGATTAATCGCCCGCGAACAGGGAGATTTGTCGCGGGCGACTAATCTCCCCGTGTGCCAGAGCCCTTATGTTTTATTTGCAGTGTCCTTGTAGCAAAAGTTAGCTGTGCCCAGGTTTTAGGGTGTCTTGGCTGAGTCAGAGAAAGGCTAGGGCCATATCTTAAAAAATCACTTTTGCTTTATATTGATCTATTGAATAAGGAAACAGCTAAATATTGAGGGGTGCATAGTAGATAAAAAGAAGAGCATGGCAAGAAAAGAAATGGGGTCATAATAAACCTAGATGTATTTTAGGGTAAAGACACACAGAGCTACTAGTAGGAGTTACTTGTGACGGCTACAGAAATAGACAATGCTTATTATTTACTGATAATTGTCTCTACCTGTGTTTTAGCAGAGGCAATTCTCAGTATTGTCTGTAGCAGGATATTTTCTGGTGTTTAGTAGCCATAACAATTAGCTGCTACTAAGTAGCTCCGTGTGTCTTCACCCTTAGGGCTTAGGGGGAAAGTTGTGCTCAACCACTAAATTGTAAACCATTAGGCGGGGGTGCAATGAGGCTGTGACTACAAAATACATATAAACAACCGCAAAAGATCCTCTGCACTCACCCATTATCAATATGTAGAAATAGGACATTAAGACATTCTGTGCAATCAGCTACTAAGAAATGCCCTCCCCCCCAGACCCAAAAGAGGGATTGTTTGTCCATACATTGCAATATACTTCAAGCTGGCCAACTACGTCAAAGTCATCCCCTCTGGCCAGTCCTACACTGACCTATATAAGTAATTTAAGATTAGTACAAACAATCCCTCTTTTGGGTCTGGGGGGGAGGGCATTTCTTAGTAGCTGCCCGCAACAAATCTCCCTTGTCGCGAGCGACTAATCTCCCCGAAATACCATCCCACTGGCGAGTATGTAAATCTCCGGTGGGATGGCATATGCGGCACCGCGATTTCCCTGAAATTGCGTAAGTTGCTTGAGAGGAAACTTCTGCGGGGGAATCGTGGCGCCGCGTATGCCATCCCACCGGCGATTTACATACTCACTGGTGGGATGGTATTTCAGGGAGATTAGTCACCTGCGACAAGGGAGATTTGTTGCGGGCGACTAGTCTCCTCGTCTGCCACAGCCCTTAGAAAGGCAGCCCATATCTAGGTGCAGGGGAGTGTGGAGATGTGTATGAATTTTATGAAAATTGCCAATTTGTGAACCTTGTCAGACTTCACATACACTTTGCACATTTATAGGGTATTTCTCCATTTTGGCACTTAGACATGGAAAAGAATTCAGAAACCTGTCTACTAAAAATATTTCTTTTTAACAATGTGTGTTCAGAGCATAAAATCCCTGTTACAGAAACCTCTTCATACTGAAACACTGCATCAAAATGACATAAAGCTAGAAGCTAACAAAAGCTAACAAATCAAGAGAAAATTACAACGCTGGGGCCATAAGACAGATAACGCAGCAATCTATAAGAACCATCTTTGTCCTGAAAGACGATAGGACATTTCATAGCTGTTCATTCTCTTGATTGCAATGTCACAAGATGTTTGACAGTCATAAAAACAAGCACATAAAAGACGGATCTCACCAGGAAAGTAATTTGAACTCAGGAGGAAAGCAATGAACCTTTGTGATATATACCATGGCTTGATGTTATTCTCTGTGGATAAATGAATAGAAAAAAGATCTGTGATTTCTAGACTGGGGAGGCGCTAGGAGCTTTTGAAAAATGGAAACAATGGGGTTGAACTTCACATTCCTTCACTGTGCTCGTAAAATCATTCTTGCAAAGATTGCTCTTCAAATTTACAGAAAAGAGATCTGTTGTAAATGTGCTGGAAGCTGTCACTTGCAGGGCACAGTGGTCTCTTAAATTGCAAAATTCACTGCAGGTGCACCCAAATGCTGCTTCCAGCAAAGGTCAATTTTGAACCTGTACCTATTCATCTAATGTCCTTGTGTCACTTAGGAACAAAACACAGATTTATCAAAATGTGATCTTAGAGCTTAATACATAAAACTCACTCATGCCCTAGTCATTGCTATGGGATTTTTAGAGCGTTTTTATCAATGGGTGAAACCATTGATAATTATGCTTCTTAAAACCCATATGAATGAACTGAATGTGGGTGAGTTTTTATATGTATTAAGCTCTAAATGCACATTTTGATAAATCTGCCCTATGTGTTAATCTTCACAAGGGCATGACATTCCTTTTGATAAACCTGCCCCATAGTAACTAAAAGTGGTCTCAGCTCCCTTTCAGTATGTTTGAACACATCCTTGTTGTACAAATTGCACTGATCTGTTATTTGAGCCCATAAGCACACTCAAGGCAGACTAAATATAATACAGTGGAATTATGCTATGTGAGACCTCTGCAAAGAGTAACATAGGGGCAGTTTGGTTACAAGTTACTGAATTGCTTGACAATGGCCGTCTCTTCTTTACTCATATACCACATTAAATATTGCTTTGAGGAGAATTTAATAATGTTTTATTGAGAAGACAGTACCACTTTGAAATGATGAAAACTATGGGGGAGGCTATGTTGTGTTTTGCTTCAAGAAGAGCCCCAAATTTGAAAGCGTTTTATGGGGTTCTTCATTTAAGAAATAATTCAAAATATTCTATGCATTGTTCAATTAATAAAATGCACCATATAATAATGCTTCTTACAAAAATGCAACATTAATTTAAATATTAATATTAAAATATACTGCAGCGTATATTTGCAGAAGAAAGCACTTATCTACCAAGTAAATAGGTATGATTTGTTCATTGTATAATTTTTTGCTATTCAAAACTATGAATTTTCCTGGTCCTTTTACAGTTCCTAGAATCTGCCTGGTGTTCAGAAATGAAATGAATAAACTTATATGAAACAAATACAATGTGTTTGGCTTGCTTTCTCTGTTTAGGAAACAATGATGGACCATGCACTACGGACAATCTCTTACATTGCAGACATTGGCAACATTGTTGTTTTAATGGCCCGTCGTCGCATGCCTAGATCAGCCTCCCAGGACTGCATAGAAACAACTCCAGGAGCCCAGGAGGGAAAGAAGCAGTATAAAATGATATGCCATGTATTTGAATCCGAGGATGTAAGTAAAGAACCTTACTTTATACTTGATAACGTTTTGACAATGGAATTCGTAAACAATACAGATTTTAGTGTGCCTTGAAGTAGTTATCTAACAAACAGTACACTGAATTGGTATTTAGAAATTGTATTTTTATGTAAACATCAGGTAGGATTCATGTTGTGATGGTGGTACAAAGATATTTTTTTCCCTGATTTATATGCCAAATGTCCACATTAGTATTCCCTATGTTTTTTACTGCAGACATAATTCTGTGTAAAGATATTACTGGAGAAGGAAAAGACAAAAGGGGAATTATAAGGATGGGTAAAGGAGGACTTTTAAGTGAACAAAATGGTTTCTTTTGCTGCCACAGCAGAATATTAGTTCTTTGTGTGTAGATTCCATGACGCATCGTTGGGACTTGCTCCACCCCTTTGACAATCTAACACCAACCCTTCTCTCCCTCCAATCCCAGAAGAAATACACAGACACCAGCTTTGGATGAAAAGGGCCGCAGAACATTTATTAACAACTGAAGTTTAATTTAAAACATACTATAAACAAATAGCATAACGTAAACATATAATAAACATATCAAGCATAGGATGAAAATATGATAAACATATCATGAACATCTGATAACTTGAACGTTTGTATAACAAACAACCGCAACAAACCAATAACTATGCAACGCCACTAGCGCTGCCAGCTTCCATCCTAGCCGGGGACCACCTACTCCTCAACAAGCTCACTTCCTGATACACCTCCTTACCCCTGAGGTGTCAGGCGTGCCAACCACCAATAACCATGCAACCATTGGTTCCCGGACTCAACCACCCCGCCAGCTAAACTATAATACCAACTCACCAGTTTCGGGAGGGAGGGTGGGCGTTTACCTATACTGCCTAAAATGGAACTGGAAGTGGGAAAGCACAGGCCCACCTTATATACCCTTTACTCGCAGCCATTTTGAACCCACCAATCCCAAACTAGCTGGGAGTGGCTTACAACCCCTTATATACCCTTTACTCGCAGCCATTTTGAACCCACCAATCCCAAACTAGCTGGGAGTGGCTTACAACCCCTACTTCGCTGTCATGCCCCTGCCTCCCTACGCCCTGCTACGGGTCACCGGTCACTAGAGTTCTGGACTTTTGGTTTGTGTCTTAAAAACAAATGAAGGGTTTATCAAAAGGGTAATGTCTCTTACTTCTTAATGCTCTGTAAATGTATTGCATTGTAATGCTGTTTGCTTATTACTCTTTCAGTAATTGTGTTGAATTTCTTGGGTCATAAATTCATAAAGAAGTGTATATATTAAAATATTTTGTGTTATTTGGTTATGCATTATTCAGAACACAAAATTAACTTCTGTTCTCCAAAGCACACTGCACTCCTGAGCTTTGCCTGTCTATGAATATCTAAATCAAAGACGGACAACTTTTTTTTTTCATTTAAAAGTTTCAAAGTGAACTCTAAAAACAGCATTATTATTCTGTGAGAACAGCCTGCGACATTCAAAGTGCAGACCAGAGCATGAGACCTGCATATATCATGTGGCTGTATCTGCATTAGCATTGCTGAGATTTTTTTTTTGCATTGAAATTCTTGGAAATTGTTTATAGAAGCAATATTCACTGATACTGAGTTGTTTAGACACCCTCCTAGTCTCTGCAAGAAATGTGTACTTCACAAATATGTGATTAAATATTGGCTGCAAGATCTACAGATCTTGGTTGACTAACTGATTCTGTAGGTAACTAAATGGCAGATGAGATGCGGTGCCGCCACTTGAACTTAAAAACATGCAAACTCCGTATATCCTAAATGAGGCTAGAAGTATTTGTGGGTAATAAACTTTCTGTAGAAAGCACTGCCAGCCAGCAGCAGCAGCAAAAGCCTGAAAGATATTTTTTCTTTGTTGAAAGTGTGTACATTCACAAGGGGACAGGGCAGTTATTCCTTTTTACAAAGCACTGGGAAGACCATATAAAATATGCAGTGCAGTTTTGGTCTCCATGAATCAAAAGGGACAAAAATGACTGAGATGATAAAGGCTATGGAAGTTTTCAGTTGTGTAGAAAGGCTGGTCAAGTTTGGATTAAAGTTACAGGTGCTCTGTGGGAAATACAAACTTTATAAATAAGGTGGGTGTCTGGGGGTCACCTTAGACCCATCTCTCACATTTACATTGTAAAAATATGCCCCTTCCTCTGTCCCTCCAGTACTAAAACACTGGTCCAGGCTCTCATAATCTCCAGGATAGTCTACTGTAACATATTACTGGCTGGTCCTCCCTGCATAATATCTCTACCCACAGAATTCAGTCCTCACTGCTGCTTCCTGCATGATCTCACCTGCATCTAAATCTCTCTCCTCCACCTCACTACTAAAATCTGTCTCCTGGCTTCTGGTCAAGTGGCGCATTAAATACACAATTCTTATCCTATCTTTCAGAGTTCTTCATTCTTCTTCTCTCCTCTTCTATATCAGCTCTCTTCACCCTGTACATTCCCTCCCGGGACTTGCGCTCAGGGCAATTTACTGACCATACAGTTCACCAAAACAGCTGAGTGGCGCATAAAACCTTTTTCATTGATCACGCCCTGCCTCTGCAATGCTCTACCATCCTGCATTAGAAAAGCTCCCACACTCACACTTTTCTTTAAGCTCCTTAGAAGCCGCCTACTAGATGAAGCACTTGTCTTCCTTGGCAGCAACACACCCTTATCCTATGCACTTAATACCACACCCTTTTTGTTTCCACTCTCCTCTTCCTAATAGATTGTAAGCTCTTTGAAGCAGGGACCTTATCCAAACTGTGTGTTGTAATCTCTTAGCATTGATTTATTTATTTTTACTCTGTAACTTAATATAACTATACCCCTGTTTGTGTTCATACCTTGTAAAGCGCTGTGTACAATTGTGATGCTACAGTATATAAATAAACAAATACATTTATAAATATATAAGGAGACCATAAAATAAACTGTTTGAAGTTGTATTCACCGGGAGATTCTAGAGCATCCAGAGGCATCCCTGAAAAGAAAGAAAGTAGTATGAAAAGTGTTTTGACAGTGAGAGCTGTAAAACTCCAAAGCTGCTACACTTAAAAATATATAACATAGATTTAAAAAAAGGCTTATGTATGTAGTTTAGCTAAAAGTATTTATCCACCTTGGACTTTCTTGTGTTACAAATTGTAACTGAAATGGATATAACTGGGATTTTATACAATATACTGCTCTGAAGGTGAAAAATACTTTTTTTGTGATTATAGCTGTTAGTCTCTTGGAGCAAGGGCATACCAGCTTTGCACACTGTTCTGGAATGTTTTTGTTTTCCCATTCTTTGAGGCCTATATTTTGCTGACCTAATTAAGCTCTTCCATCTTTGACGTATATAATATCTAGGTATCGGCCATCTGATGATGTCCATGTATTGCATCCTCTCTTAGGCTGTTGGAAAGAGGGCATTTGCTATGATCAAAGAATTATCTTTACAAAATTGTCCCCCACTTTATTTTGTATCAAACTTGCCAGTGTAGAGGGGTTATTCCATTTATTTTTGCTGCCAGATTTAGCATTTCAGTTACACATGATGAACATAATTTTTTCATGGAACTATGTCCAAATAAGGCAGATCCTTACAAAACGGGTCCAGTTCAGCATTTACAGCACCTGTAGTTGGAGTGGATCACTGTAATGTTACTGTAATGTCTTGGACTTAAATTGGGATGAATTCATCTATAAAGCACAGATTTTGATATCCATTTATTAGACATTATGGGCTATACAGTGTTTTAATTCACAATTCTTACCAGCAGTAAAGAATTTGGCAATTTTTTGATTTGAGGTGACCCATCCTTTTCCATTCACTTCAAGTTTACTTTGGTTTATAGTTACCTCTTTTGACAGAATCTTCCTTGAAGTTTCTGGAAATTGTTCTATGCAGTAGACAGAAAAGGCATCTACATATACTGTACCTACATCGACAGCAGTGGTTGTCCTCTAGATTGATACTAGGACAATGAAACCCTCACAAGTGTTCAATATTTTATAGAGGCCCTCTTGCTGTCCCTTGTCGCTGGGTTATTTTTAACAAATACTGTTTTTTTATTTATTGTTTTGCTTTCTGCAAAGTCTACCATCTACAGCTCCATTGTGTGTGCCATTTTTCCTTGCGCTACATTATCAAGATGGCTGCCGTAATTCATCTGCACATGCGCACATCTGGCTGTTACTGTGTGCTGCTTCTGAATAAGCAAAAAGCTCACACCTTATAATAATTAATGCACATGCGTCACTTCCCCAAGGTCACGGTCTGACCCCAGGACTACTGGATTATGGGATTTTCTTTTTTATTTCGTCGGCAATATTTTAAAAAGTGTGGAGTTTGCACAGCTAAATTGTTGCAAATTGAGGAGGTTCTAGTGCACTGCAGAACAGACTGGAGGAATGCCTGTCTAATAAGTTATAATGTTTCACAGATTTTCCTTGTCTTTTAAACTATTTATTTATTGCAAAATACTTTATATATGTTTGGATAGACTTTTAACTTATTCTGAAAAATAAATTCAATACAAAAATCACTTAATATCGGGGCAGGGAAGATTATCCAATGGGTATGTTGTTGTTCTCCATAAAACTAATTCTATGATGATAAACTCTGTGTAATCTAGCAGCCTGAAAAAATTCCAATTATATGATTCCTTCTTTGAGAAGGGATATATTATTCACTTGACTGTAGTTAGAAAATGTGTTATGCAGAGATAATTTCCCTACCCCCAGGGAAGCAAAAGCAAATGTGTTTTTTTAACCATAAAAAAGCAACATATTGAATCTGTAAGAATAACACAGCTCCCGCAAAGCATTTGCAATTTATGTCCTAGCTGAAGCATTTGTGGCTGCAGAAGTTAATTGGATGCTCATGTAGTTTACTCTGTGCAACAAAGAAAATAACATATTGACTTGGGATTACTAGAATTAAATAACTGTTCCTCCGTAGGAAAGCTTCATTTTTAGATATGCTGCGGAACAGAGGCAAAATGTGGAACTAAGAGCAAACAACTTACTCCCAGCAGATCATAAAGGTTAAATGAGCTATAATAGTAAAAAGTGTTTGGTGTTTTCAGTTTGGAAAGTGTTTAACCTAAGGTGTCAAGCAGAAAATGGATTGTTTTAATTTTTTGTTTTAAGGTTTCTAAAATTACACTGGGGGGTAAACAACAAGAGTAATACATATAGATTTACAAGATTCATGCCATCGTCTAACTTCTGCTTGTAAAGTGTAATTAAGACCATATTTTAGTTTATGTAGGGAAGACACAGGGAATATCCAATATTTTACCCCTCCAAATGACCCTCAGTGCACATATATACATATCCAGACTTATCTGTAACGTGGTGAACCAGTAAAATGAAGCTTTACACAATGTTGTGGATGAGCTAAGGAAGACTTTATTTGCAGTCACCAGTACAGCCTCTCGAGTTAACTAAGCCCTACTTATACTAATCCCTCTTCCAGACAGAGTCCCAATCTGGGCGAGGTATGGCTGGGGCACTAGTCCCTTACTTTCTCTTTAGGCAAGTAGGCAGCAGTTTTAAACTCAAAATGACAAATGAATTGTAGAGGACAGAAAGATAAGCAAGATAAATAAGAATAAAAGCAAAAGCTGAAGCTTAAAGTCAATATGTTTTTTGTTTGCTGGGTCAGTGATCCTAACAGCCACATATAATTTTCAGTGCAGGCTCGCTAAAGGAATGCTAAATACTTTTTGTTGTTTATAAAAGCAGCTTAATTACATTTTGTAAATCAAATTTGCTGTTTTAAATTATGTTGAGTTAAAGCAACCATTGAACCACTTCTTTTAACAGAGATGCTGTTTCTCTGTTTTTTCATGCGTCTAGTTGCAAGGATATAGAGGTATGGAGTCAAACATTAACAACACAGATACAAAAACTATATACATTATGCAGGTATATTGAAGGTTAACCTAAAAGAAAAAACACTCTACTTCCTTTCATCTGCAAAGAGGGCAGAGACAGGAACCATTATTGTTGTTTTAAACGATTTACAATCAACAGAAGTGAATAGCAACTTTCCCCAGGCAATGATGGGGGCTGTATTGTCTGACTATAAAGATATTTAGTTGCTATAACATTGCATCAGTCAGTGCCACTGGTGTTTTATACCATTGGAGCATGGATTCCAACTATGTTTGCCCTATTATATAGGTCAGTGGTCCCCAACCAGTGACTCGCAAGCAACATGTTGCTCTCTATGCCCCCAAACCAGGGAGTTATTTTTGAATTCCTGGCTTGTTGGCAAGTTTTGGTTGAATAAAAAAAAAGATTTACAACCAAATAAAGCCTCCTGTAAGCTGATAGAGGCTACCTAATAGCCTATCTTAGCCATTATTTGGCACCTCCATGAACTTTTATTATGCTTGTGTTGCTCTCCAAGTCTTCATACTTTTGGCTGTTGCTCATGAGTAAGAAAGGTTCCAGAATAAACTCATTACATGTTCAATATTTTTAAAGTTATTGTTTAAATATAACTGGATTCAAAAGCAGTGTTTGTTTGTCCCTTTCTGTTCTTTGGTTGTGATCCCTAAATCAGTGTAAATCTGACTGTTAAATCAAAGTCATGTCTCCTTCAGGATGTTTAATCAAGTTTAATCAGCTGGCTTGCAACATTATTTCAGGAGTCAGACCCAGGAGTGCAGAGAATGGAAACATCTTGACAAATAATGCTTTAAGAGCAATTCCATTTGCATATAACTTTAAATGACTGAAAATCTTTAATCAATATATAAGTTGCTTACAATGACATTTTCTTTCACTTGTGCAAACATTTGTGGGTATGAGAGATGTCCTAAAGGTTTACATTGCACTTTTGGTGCACCATCAAGCAGAAAGACTTGTGCAGTACAGTTCAAGGCAGTGTAAAATGAAAGTCTTTGTGTGGAGCCATATTCAGATCCATCTGGTGCTTCCACTACACATAGAATAGATTAATTATATACTAAATCCAAAATATTTCCCAAATGGCACTCACTTGACACAGCAACATGCAAATCACTTGTGGTTTTATTTGAGATCCAGCAAAAGTTATCCACAGTGAGGCTAGTACAGCTGCACGGGTGCCCTGAAACCTAAGGGAGTCAGGCTCTGAGCCAGATGGATGAAAGCTTTATTGTATAGTCTAGTGAATGTGCAGGGCAAAACTATTCTTTAGGTATACAGTAGGGCAATCAAAAAAAGATGAGTTTTCTGTGACTAGAGTTAATAGCATTCATACCTCAATAGCCTGCACAGCAGGTACCCCTGTATTTTGCATTGTGATGACTTACTCTATGTTGCTAGATTTCATATAATGAATACTATACTGGGAGGTGGGACTTCATGGAAGGGGTTTTAGAATGAGTTTTTACTAAGAAGATATATTTCTGAGAAAATAACATAAGGTGAAGAAATTAAGAGACATAAATAGTAACTGAATTCTGAGAGAAGGGAAGTTTGATTTTTTTTCCAGTCTTTATTTTCATATAGAAGAAAAATCTAGGATGAAATATAGTTTGATACCCCAGCAGTGGGCTTTGGTAAAATGGCCAGTCAACATACCACCTACTGTACTGGCCAACTAAAATAGTTTTCAATATAAGGTGCAAAGAAAGGTTATTGTCAGATCTTTTAGCAGCTTTTCATTTTCAGTAGTTTCTAATTATTTATTAAATGTAATTACTGTTGCAAGCAACACATGCCTGTCCCTTTCTGTTCACTGAACTACTTCTTAAGACACTTAAAACCATCTTGCTTACGTCCAGCCAAGCCTTCAGTTCCCACTGTAACTTGCATTTTCTGCCCTTAATAGACCTGTGAATAAGCATTCAAGTGACTGTGGGAATTGGAGCCTTGGCTGAAGGATCACTGACATTTGCTGTCACAGTCAGGAAAAGTTGTGCAGAGAATATACATGGGCAGATAGATTCGGTTTCTATGTTTAGAAAGAACTTTGAAATGTAAATACAGGTATAGGACCCATTATCCAGAATGCTCGGGACCAAGGGTATTCCGGATAAGGGGTCTTTCCGTAATTTGGATCTCAATACCTTAAGTCTACTAAAAAATCAATAAAACATTAATTAAACCCAATAGGATTGTTTTGCATCCAATAAGGATTAATTATATCTTAGTTGGAATCAATTACAAGGTTCTGTTTTATTTCTACATAGAAAAAGGAAATCAGTTTTAAAATTCGGAATTATTTGATTAAAATGGAGTCTATGGGAGACAGGCATTCCGTAATTTGGAGCTTTCTGGATAAAGGGTTTCCGGATAAGGGGTCTGATACCTGTATATTAATTATTGTGTATTGGATAGTTAGATTTCTTTGTTTTTTGTTTGTGGATTGCCCTTTATCTTAAAGAAGACGAGAAGTGAAAATGTTTTGTAAATTGCCATAAATTTAAGATTCGTTTAACCTTTATTATACATTATAAATGGCACTCTGTGATACAATAATGCCTTTTAATGGTCAGTAATGGTGTAACCTGCCATTGAGTAATGTTTTTATACAGACACTATGGTATGTTATTATTCACTATATTATCCTTTGTGTATTTAACAGCCCATACAGCACCGTAAGTTTTGATGCTCAAAATGTGTGTTATGGATAATAATGGTTTCCTAAAACTGTTAATTACATGGTACACTGTAATCCAGCCCTGGGAGATCTTTAAACAGCAGAAAGTGTTTATTATGATACAATGCCATCTAGTGTCAATATGACATAAAATATTCTTTAAAAAATGTCTATTTTGCTACAGAAAACCTACATAGAGATATTTATTTTTACAGGCACAGCTTATTGCTCAGTCGATTGGCCAGGCTTTCAGTGTAGCCTATCAGGAATTTTTACGAGCAAATGGAATTAATCCAGAAGACCTCAGTCAAAAAGAATACAGTGACATCATCAATACCCAAGAAATGTACAATGATGACCTCATACATTTTTCAAATTCAGCAAACTGTAAAGAGGTACAGTAATTAGCCATGTGTGTGTTGCGCTAACAGTCTGTGCATTATACAAATGTTCATATTTTTCTTTAATAGCTGCAAGTGGAAAAGCTCAAAGGTGAAATCTTAGGCGTGGTAATAGTGGAGTCTGGATGGGGATCTATTCTACCCACTGTCATTCTGGCTAATATGATGAATGGAGGGCCAGCGGCACGTTCTGGAAAACTCAGTATTGGAGATCAGATCATGTCCATCAATGGGACGAGTTTAGTTGGTCTTCCTCTAGCAACTTGTCAAGGGATTATTAAGGTATCGTAATCCAATGAAGAATCTTCTGTATGTACACAACAGAAGTCTGTATCCTTTAGTACTAGCAATATAATGGTCAGAAAATAGCTAATGAAAATTAGCTTTACTTTAAAGGTTAATGTACAGGAGAGCTAATCATAATGCTTCTCACTCTGTAAATACATTATTATTAAGAATTTGTGGGAAACCCTATTTTTTTTTAGTATAATTTTTGTTACATACATACAGTTAGCCACTTTATTATATTATATTATTTAAATGAATTCTGACACACCTTCTTGGGGGAGGATTAATGGAGGCGGCCTCTGGGTGCAGTCATTGCAAATCCGGTGTGGGTATTTATGGCTTTTTTGTATATAGTATGGTATGGCCAAAAATGCTTTTGCTTTAATTCTTTCCTATATAAATAAAAATGCTGAGCTCATTGAAGTTCATTTCAGGCACTGTTTAATGAGTATGTTATAACTGGAATATAGTCATTTAAATTGTTTAAAATTAGTAATGGTTGTATATTGAACAATTATGTAATTAAGGGCTAATATGGCTGTACTGTAAAATATTGATCTTGTTTGATACATTCAGTGTGGATTTATTTTTACAGGGCCTTAAGAATCAAACACAATTAAAACTGAACATAGTGAGTTGTCCACCTGTTACTACAGTCCTCATTAAACGACCTGACCTTAAATACCAGCTGGGATTCAGTGTACAGAATGGAATAGTAAGTACCTTTCATCATGCATGGGTGCTTTTTAATGTCACATACCATATAGATACATATAAATTCTCTACTTATGTTTTCAATACAGTGACAAAAGGACCAATAACGGGACTTATACTAATGTCTTTTATAATTATTGAAATGTATTTTTAGAAGAATGTGTTGTAATGTAAGGTTTTATTTACTCATCTGATTTGTATGTATGTATGTATGTATGCAATGAGTGAAAAAAACATAGACAATAGCTTGCTAAAACTTTTCATCTGCAGATATATATATATATATATATATATATATATATATATATATATATATATATATAATACAGTATATAGTCTAAAGTAAGTGATATTAGATTATATTTTATATATATATATATATATATATATATATCAAAATAAAACAGCCAGCACCAAGGGTCTTTGTGTTTCAAAAAATCTCTCGTGTATTAAAATTGCATGTACAACCGACGTTTCCCCCAAAAGGGACCGAAACGTCGGTTGTACATGCAATTTTAATACACGAGAGATTTTTTGAAACACAAAGACCCTTGGTGCTGGCTGTTTTATTTTGATATTTATATGATATCCCGTGCACAGGGGCAACTGCAGAGCAGCAGATTTTGGAGTGTGGTGCTGTCGTGTGGACTGTTTTATATATATATATATATATATATATATTATATATATGGTTGAGGAAAGACTAGAGTCATTAGTGCTATCAGACTGCTCAAGGGCCTGTGTAATCAGAAAGGCCTTCCTGGAAAAATAATGTGTTTAAGTGAAAGCAAAGATAACTCAAGACCTGAAGAGGTGTAACTGATTGATAAAGGGAAAAAGGTATCTCACTGAGTTCCTATTTAGAGAGCCTTGGGTTGATTTCCATGGCAGCTTGCTTGAGTTTTGGGACAGTCACTTAATAATACACAGCAGGAAGGAATAAAGGCAACAAAGGAATGTTATTAAAACTTGCTTTTTAACTTGTTTATTAATGACCTGGAGGAGGGCATAGACAGTACTGTTTCTATTTTTGCTGATGACACTAAATTGTGCAAAACTATAAGTTCCATGCAGGATGCTGCCGCTTTGCAGAGCGATTTGACAAAATTAGATAACTGGGCAGCAAACTGGAAAATGAGGTTCAATGTTGATAAGTGCAAAGTTATGCACTTTGGTAGAAATAATATAAACGCAAACTATCTACTGAATGGTGGTGTGTTGGGGGTTTCCTTAATGGAGAAGGATCTAGGGGTTTTTGTTGATAACAAGTTGTCTAATGCCAGGCAGTGTCATTCTGTGGCTACTAAAGCAAATAAAGTGCTGTCTTGTATAAAAAAGGGCATTGACTCAAGGGATGAGAACATAATTTTGCCCCTTTATAGGTCCCTGGTAAGGCCTCACCTTGAGTATGCAGTGCAGTTTTGGGCTCCAGTCCTTAAGAAGGATATTAATGAGCTGGAGAGAGTGCAGAGACGTGCAACTAAACTGGTTAAGGGGATGGAAGATTTAAACTATGAGGTGAGACTGTCGAGGTTAGGGTTGTTTTCTCTGGAAAAGAGGCGCTTGCGAGGGGACATGATTACTCTGTACAAGTACATTAGAGGGGATTATAGGCAGATGGGGGATGTTCTTTTTTCCCATAAAAACAATCAGCGCACCAGAGGTCACCCCTTTAGATTAGAGGAAAGGAGCTTCCATTTGAAGCAGCGTAGGTGGTTTTTCACGGTGAGGGCAGTGAGGCTGTGGAATGCCCTTCCTAGTGATGTGGTAATGGCAGATTCTGTTAATGCCTTTAAGAGGGGCCTGGATGAGTTCTTGAACAATCAGAATATCCAAGGCTATTGTGATACTAATATCTACAGTTAGTACTAGTGGTTGTATATATAGTGTATGTATGTGAGTGTATAGATTGGTAGGTGTGGGTTAGGTGTGCTGGGTTTACTTGGATGGGTTGAACTTGATGGACACTGGTCTTTTTTCAACCCTATGTAACTATATATACATAAAAGCATAATGCAGGATGTATTCTAATACAAGACAATGTCACTAGTTGTGTGAGTAAGCATGCACATTTCAACAATAAGACTGCTAACAGAAATGGGGAATCTTGAGCTATTCCTTTGGTGGTGCTGGATCAAATATGCTTAAAATGGTGTTTATGTGTTTAATATTAGTATAGTATTATTTACTGCCTTCCACATTGCATAGCTATCTGTGTTAGGCCCCCCCCCCAATGATTGTAATCACTTACCTGATACCCTGGGCTGGTGCTCCTGTTAGCAGGAAACTGTACCGGTCCGGGGTACTAGTCAGCATTCCTTCTATTTTCATGATCCCAACGCATGTGCAGTAGAGTGAAGACGACTTTTTTGTTAAAGTTCTGCTTTTCACTAAGCTGCACATGTGCAAGTGCCATTTTCTGCTGACAGGAGCACTGGCACTAGAATATTGATTTGTTCGTATTTGTGTCAGGATTGGTGTCAGCGGTTTAAAGTGTGTGGTAACCATCACTAAATAAAATTAATCTTTATTTTAATTTAATAATTATATGCTGAAGGGTAGGTACACATAAATTGAGTCTTATGAAATGCATTGAAGTGCATCATGAGATTTAAATATATTTAATTTAACCAAATATAAAACCCAAAGAATGGATTAAATGAAGCCAAAGCTTAATTCATTTTAATAATTTATAATTATAACCATTCTTGCCTCTTTTAAAACATGAACACCATCTAGTGGAGGGATTGTGAAATCACACAAGGCTAATAAAAGCATGAGATCAAATCTGAACAGGATTTTTACCATGTTAGCCAATAGATCTGAAGGAACAAATCTGTTGCTTTGGACACACAAATGCATTTTTATTCTTGTAATGAAATGTTTATATCATAATTGAAGATTGTAATGTTTGAAAGTATTCAGTTTTTCATGTACACCGTACTATTGTAACATGATAAGATCTATTTTAACATATCATTAATGAAGCATATATTTAGTAACGGTACTATGCTTTGTTCTTATTGGTTTCGTTTCTTGCATTCCTATTTACTATTGGAACTAATTTAAGTATTGCAAAAAATTGTATTTTTCTCTAAAAAACCTGACAGTGCTGCTACTTTAATGCTATTTAACGTTTTGGTTAAAAATAACTGGGAAATTGAGCCCTTTTGGGTGCAGGATACAGACAGACAATTAGGCACTGTTTAAAAATCTCCAGGCATCGCCACATAAAAATGACATAGTTATCAAGTCGTGAGTGCGTACCTCTGTGTAAAAGCATGAATGTAAGCAAATGCCTGAAAATGCTATGGGGAAAATATGGCGTTCATCCATCATTATGTTTGACACATTTTTTTCCAGAGCGACTTTCACTGGAACTTGTAAAATAATGAAGTGGTGTAAAATAACGGCATCAAATGTGGCATTTGGGCAGCGTAAAATATTTTACATAGATTTTTTTTTTTTACACAGAATGATAAATAGGCTCCTTAAGGTACAATAAGAGATGGGTATTAAGATGTGAGTGTCAGAAGCAGTACTACATGAAACAAGATACACTTTAGGTAGGCTCATTCCTCAATTGGGTATAAAATCTAGATTGAGATTGATCATCCAAAAGGTATTTTCCCAACACCCTATACCTGCATCTGTACCTCATCTGTGAGGCTTGTCTTGTGGTGTGCAATTTTCATGGTTCTGGATTTATATTTTATTTATTGCTTTTATGTAATGGCTGAAATAAAGGAATTATACCCCTTTCAGTAACATCTTGTTTTGTATAATATAGAAGTGCAGACAGTGCACACCAAGGCCAAGGTTACTCAGGGGTTATTAACGCTACTGAAATTCTTCTGTAGTGTAACAGGGTTGCCACCTGTATAGTTTTGACCTGGACAGGTGAGTGCAGAAGCATTTTGTCTAAGGCTATGTGTTACCATTCAGTGCCATTGGTTACTGCTAGGTTGAACCTATGAGTGGTGGTGGTATGCTTGACTGAATTGGCTTTTAATGTTTGTGTGATGTACAATTGACATAGTCAACAAATTATCCTTTGCAGTTTAATTCTGCTTCTGCTATTTAATTAACTTGTGATATTACAGTTCCTTTGTACCTGGACAGGAGCACAGGGGGGAGCATAGAAAACCCAGTATTTTGCCATGGCTGCTAGTGCTGATCATCTCTTTTATGTTTGAGTTGTACAAGTGTGTGCTGTGAAATCATTTTTGAACATGCAGAAGACTTCTTTTAAGATCAATTCTATAGTATCCATTATGTTGTTCTAAACCAGGCCATGGTGTGTGTTTCTAAAAATAAGGATGGAGAATAGGTGGAGGGTATTTTTTATGTTGGAGGTGCTTATTAAAACATTTTTACACAGATACTCCAGGGTCCATACAATTTAGGCTTAGCTTTCCCAAGCCTTCACTAAAGGCTTACAAAGGGAAATAATATTAATAAAGTATTATGTTTTCATCTATTTTTTAATTTTGCTCACAGCAGGGCAATTGATTTTAGTAAAGGGCATCTACAGTCAAATGTAATCTTGTAAATGAAAAATAGAAAATAAGAAAGAGAACGCTGCTTATGTTATACTTGCTTAGATACAATCTGTTTTTGCCTCCATATTTTACCACTGATCCATTTACTGCAGCGTTTTTCAACCACTGTTCCGCGGCACACTAGTGTGCCGCGAGATGTTGCCTGGTGTGCCGTAGGCAGGGCACCAATGTACTAGGGGGGCACTGCTCTTGGCACCAATGTACTAGGGGGGCACTGCTGCTGGGCACCAATGTACTAGGGGGGCACTGCTCTTGGCACCAATGTACTAGGGGGGCACTGCTGCTGGGCACCAATGTACTAGGGGGGCACTGCTGCTGGGCACCAATGTACTAGGGGGGCACTGCTGCTGGGCACCAATGTACTAGGGGGGCACTGCTGCTGGGCACCAATGTACTAGGGGGGCACTGCTGCTGGGCACAGAGTTAAATTTTTTAACATTTTCTAATGGTGGTGTGCCTCGTGATTTTTTTCATGAAACAAGTGTGCCTTTGCCCAAAAAAGGTTGAAAAACACTGATTTACTGAATAGGTTACTTGTCACCTAGTACATAAAACTGAGCTACAGGGACAGGATATCTATAATAATGGAAGAAAAATATTTCTATGCACAGTATGATAAAGGGACACGCATAATAATTTCCATCCCTTCATAGAGAAATCATTTTCTGTAGTTATTACTTCAATAACAGCATCCACTTATAAACATGCAGAAATGAGAGGCATGCTGCACGCTTGCATTAGCCTCTAACAAATCTTTGCTTTCATTGGAGATGAAAGTGTGTAAATGGTTAGAAGCAGATCATAAAATTCATCAGAAATGCTATATTCATCAGATTAATACTAAACAAACACTGACATTTCCAGCAACAGCTGTTTTACAGAAAATCTGTTTCAAATAAAGCTAAGAACAAGCTCCCTATTCATGGCTCCCAATGCAATATTTGCCCTGCTACTCCAGGTTATACAGTCTGTCATATTTATTTTTCATTTTCACAAATACACCAAGATTAAGTGTAAGTCTGTAGCTAATTGCTATCCCACTACCATTAAAATTGTATTATATATATTAAAAGTCCAGGAATGGTGCACACAGAAAACTCCAGGTACTGCCTGAGTGCATGGTTAACATTACATAATTAGTAAGCCCAAACAAACTGCACTCACAGGACTTGTATGATGCAAAAAAATTGGTGTTTAATTCAACGTTTCGGCTTAGACTCATGCCATCTTCAGGACACATACTGTATATATATATATATATATATATATATATAGGTCATGCCCAGACTGGCAATTTGTGGATTCTGACAAATGCCAAAGGCAGGGGTGGGCTAAACCCACTGGGTGCTCTAGACAACCTGGCTGGCCACCTCGCCATTGCACCCAGCCCCCTGCATAAGCACACGCAAAGAAGTATACTCATGCACAGTGATGTTGTGGGGTTAGGTGTTCCATGTAATGACAAGCGGCGGGGACAAGATAGCATGCACTAGGGGTAGGCAGGAGAGGTACCTGCCTTGCGCCTCCCCCATCATTACGCTCTATGCTTCTGCCTATCCCTAGTTCCGGCCCTGGCCAGAGGGGCTGCTGTAGGATGCCACAAGGAACCACAGATGCCCAGGAACTGTGACCAATATAAAGATGTTTGGGCTCTGTGTACTTGGAATGCCAGGGCCTATTTTGGTTTGATGGTGCCCCCGTTATTATCTGTAGTAGGAATAACTTTTTGTCCATCATATATGAAAAAATGCTTTCAAATATATGTTTCTTTTTATATGCTACTATTCGTACACAGCAAGCACAATTTTTCTGAACAGTTAAGTCTCTGCATATCCTACGCACTTGTGGCTTGATATTCTAGAAAAAAATGGATTATTGCAGTAACAATAATTGCATAAAAATATAGCAATTACACTTGTTGAATTATCCTTTTCTGTCCATTTCCTAATGGTCTCTTACCAAGGGAGATATGATGTTCCATGCTTCATTTCCTAAACTACTTAAATATTTTCTTCCAGCATAAAAATAACACTATGTGCCACTTATGTTCCTTCAGAAACCAGTAGATGGTAGACTTCAGCAACATAATCAGAATGGTATGCTGGGCCACAATGCGATGTGCATCACTGAGTTCTGAATCATTCTCTGGCTTTTATTGGTATTTGTTAGTATTCATGGGCAGCACAGTTTAGTGCTCTGTAAGTAGAATGTCTCAGAACATTTCTGACAGCTGGAGCATGACTGTAGTGTTTGCTGCATTAGCTGAAGAGGCTTACGCATAGTTGATCGTCAGGTTTCATGATACTCACCCATTATGAAACTGTTATGAAAACCCATGGAGATGCCAGACAGCAGAGAGAAACCTGTTGTTTGGCTGTTATAGAGAAGCTTTTACAATACAGAAGAAAAATACTTTGCATTTAGAAAATCTTTTTCAATGCAAGCTACAGAGTTACTGGTATATAGCAGACACATAATTGTTGGATAGCCTGACAAAGGCAGATTAGACTTAAAAACTTAGGAAATGATTATTTTGCTCAGTAAAGAGATGGCTGGGATTCATTTTTTCTTTCTGTGCCAAGCAGTTAGAAAAGAGATAATAAATGTAGACAAACAAGTCATTTTGAGCCTGGGTACTCATATTTATAAGTGTGTGCTGGCTTACATTGTATTTACTCAGCAAAGCTCTTTGAAAATATTGGTTTCTCAGCTAAGATGAGTATTTGTAATCATTTTGACTAAAGACTCATTACAAGGGAGTATATTTATCATGCTGTGTAAAAAGTGGAGTAAAACATTGTCGGTGATGTTGCTCATAGCAGCCAATCAGATGCTTTGCTTTGGTTTTCTAACTGTTGGAATCTAATTGCTGATTGGTTGCCCTGGGCAACATCACCGGTAAATCTTCACTCCACTTTTTACACAGCATGAAAAATATACACCAATGTGTTCCACCTGTCTTGCTCATGTTTTACTGGTAAGACCAAAGGCCAGTGCTACATTTAACCAGATACCTCTCCACTTGTCATCTTATACAACAGGTGTTTTTTTATTGAAAGATCATAATCTGCTGTTAATGACGGATTACAGTGCAGGGATTAGGATGTCCAAGCACTGGTAAAATATTTCAGGCTTAAGAACATATCATGCATTTTTGTGAATAGAGTAAAATATTAATGATGAGATACATTTTTTGATAGGTATGGATTTGGAGTTGGACATAAAAAAAGACACGCAACAAAAAAATGTGCGCTAAAAATACGCCTATAGAGAGTAAAAAAAAAATGATTTCTGCAAAATAGTAGTTCAGTAGCCCAGTTTTTGAAAGAGGCATGTGATTAAAAATAGAAACAAAACTGTTCTTTTAAAAAAATAGAGGCAAAGTGTCAGCACATATTTACTGTTGTGCTGGTTAAACTGAATTAAAAGAATCAAGCAATGGCACCTTATTATACTGTAGTGCAATATCTCACTGCCTAAAATATTCGTAGGAGCAAATTAAATCAGAAGAACTTAAAAAAGCATAGAAAAATAAGAGTTTGTGCTGTTCCTTGTGATGTGCGATTCTTTCTTACTTTATTAAAGGGGCTTCTGGGAAAAAGTACAGTCGTGCAATCTTAAGAGTGTAAACTGTGGGTCTCTTTAGGATCAATGTTTTAAGTTGCTTGACATTGTCCAAATGCTTGTTAATCATGATGGAAATAGCTAAATAAATACAAATGTTGAATGTTTACCTTTGGTTTTCCTTAGCTTCATGGAATAGTATTTTCAAGGGGATTCAGTCCCCCTGTCCATAGGATATACACTGTATGGTTGCTTAGTGGATTTGGTGAAACATGAAAATAATGTAAACACTATTATAAAATAACGAAATTCTAATGGAATTTTGCATTTCAGAACTGCCTCTAAATGTATTTGACAGCTGTAGATTCATAACTAAGTGTAAGAAAATGTTCCCTAAAAACTTTGGTGACCTATTTATAAGGTTTAGGCGTTGCAAGAACTGTGCTAGATAGTTTGCTGAAAGCCTAATCTGTGGATACCACTGCAAGTCATTTAACAGAACACTTGTATTCATGATTGACCCCCATTGTGCTTGTAAAAGTGCAGTATAATATTTATGAGGTGTTGTACAGTTATTTTTCTCCTTGATGTATTAAACATAGATTCTCTGTGATTAGCTCAGCGCGGCCACTTAGATTTCAGTTCTGCATTATAGTTTTTTAAACTGTAAAAAATGCACACAGGCTGGAAGCTCACATCTCTCAAGCTGATGCGTGGCACTGTGAGGAAGGGATAATTTGTCAGAATGTGTATAATTAACCATCTTCCACCTACATGTCATTTTCTCATTATGCATGCAGCTGCTAGTTATTTACTTGGCTTGTCACATGGCAGTAATTCTTTCTTTTTCTGGTTTCCTGCTTCATCTTGGCTTTGTGCAAAATGGCACTTCTGAGACAGAATCGCAGACGAACACTCAATAGTCTTTTCTTAGTGTGAAGCAGTTTGCAGTAGGGCTTTTGCTGTACCACTCATTTTAACTCTCCCCCCTGTTGTGCACAAAGAAAATGAGTTTACTTGAAAAAATATTGTATATAAATGCAAAGGCTTCTGGGGATATTGCTTAACTGAACGGTTTATTTTCAGTCTAAAATAACACATTTTAATCATAGTAGCCATTTTGTAGCAAAATGGCCGAAAATTGGTCTGTTTAGGGACCCAGTGTTTTTTAGTTTCAATCATTTTTATTGGGATTTTTAAACATTATAGCCAAATAAAGGCATTAAAATATTTTCAAACATTAATATTTACATTATGCAGAAAAATAATCTGCAGTACAAATAATAACAGCCGTTGAAAACTTATACATTCAGTATTGGTCAACATATGATAAAATATGATATAATATAATTTAATATTGTTGGTTAAGAAATTTGTTATGTACACGTATATTTATACCCGTATACGTGCAAAACGTGTATAAACTGACACTACTGAGATCCTAGGGGTCGCATCCATCTAAGGATTGATTGAACATAGTCAAGCTGTATCATTAAGAAATTTTGCTTCACCAAAAATATAGAGCAATATTTTACTATAATAAATTGATATATCCCAATAAGGAAGTATACATATAGTAAAAACTATAACTACAATTACACCTAATACTACAACTAATGAAGGGACCCAGTGTTTTAACATTGATTACACTGGTCTAAATATATGAACATCAAAGGCCTGCCAGATCCCTAAGTAACCTAAAGTACTTGCTCAGCTAAGTGCTGCAACAGTGAACTGGTGCCTTTAAAGGGCAGTTTGACCCAAATGTGTAGTCAAAACAAGCACAGGCCCAACTGTTTAGTGAATAAGTTGAATATTTTGCCCTTATGGAACCAGAATGATGATTGTCATGATCTCCACTATAAAATAACCACAGAAATGCCAAATTTTGAAAACACTGCCAGCAAACAAAGGGCACATTTAATGTAAATTATTTTCATGCTTGTAAAATGTGATCAGTATGAAGGATAAAAACCATAAGACTTTTAACTAGCAGTTTGCAATCTTCAAATTGATCTAAGCCAATAGGATTGCTAGTTCTGAGTAGAGATGTAGCGAACTGTTCGCCGGCGAACTAATTCGCGCGAACATCGGGTGTTCGCAAGTCCGCAAATTCGCGAACTTTTCGTGATGTTCGCAATTTGGGTTCGCCGGCACCGAAAAAATCGCAAAACTTACGATAACGTTACGAATGCTCCGAAAAAGTCGCAAAACTTACGATAACGTTACGAATGCTCCGAAAAAGTCGCAAAACTTACGATAACGTTACGAATGCTCCGAAAAAGTCGCAAAACTTACGATAACGTTACGAATGCTCCGAAAAAGTCGCAAAACTTACGATAACGTTACGAATGCTCCGAAAAAGTCGCAAAACTTACGATAACGTTACGAATGCTCCGAAAAAGTCGCAAAACTTACGATAACGGTACGACTGCTCCGAAAAAGTCGCAAAACTTACGATAACGTTACGAATGCTCCGAAAAAGTCGCAAAACTTACGATAACGTTACGAATGCTCCGAAAAAGTCGCAAAACTTACGATAACGTTACGAATGCTCCGAAAAAGTCGCAAAACTTACGATAACGTTACGAATGCTCCGAAAAAGTCGCAAAACTTACGATAACGTTACGAATGCTCCGAAAAAGTCGCAAAACTTACGATAACTTTACGAAAGCGCCGGAAATTACGAAAAAGTCGCAAAATTACCGATCATTTCGAAAAACGGCGTGTGTCAATTTTTCAGAGAAGTTTTTGCCCTTGATCCCCCTCCTGCATGCCACTGTCCAGGTCATGGCACCCTTTAAACAACTTTAAAATCAGTTTTCTGGCCAGAAATGGCTTTTCTAGGTTTTAAAGTTCGCCTTCCCATTGAAGTCTATGGGGTTCGCAAAGTTCGCGAATATTCGCAATTTTTTTTTGAGGTTCGCTACATCGCTAGTTCTGAGTAGGTGTCAGATCAATTTAGCTAGTATGAAGTACTTTTTCTTATCCTAATTGCCACTACTGTAAAAATATAAACTAAACATGTATTTCCCTTCTGAAGATGATTTAAAAATATAATTCTATTATATTTATATGTAATTCTTGCTCTTTTAGTCCAGGTCTCCTTTAGGACTGGAGGCTTAATAGGATTGTAACTAGTATCACCTACCCAAATAGTATTTTTGGTTTCAGATTGGTGAGAATCTGTAATATCTATCCATATCCTGCATCCTGTGTCTTTGCAGAATACTAGAATCTATTTAAAATCACCTGATAAAACCTAGATTCTAGTCAGAAATGATCCTGAAGTAGTGTACAATACTTGCACAAATCTTTTTTTCCAAGTTACAGATACTGTAGGTGATGCACAATAGCTAGATTGGTCTGTTGACATCAACATAGCTCTTTTTTAGAAGTTGATTATAGTTTTTCAGTTTGTTTGGTTTAATGCTGTACTATGTCAAAAGGGAATGGGCGCAAGTTATCTCCTGTGACAAAGGCTCAGCCACTGGGATTGCTCTTTTAGCTCAGTGGTAGTCATCTTAAAATGAAAGCTGAAGATTGCCAGTGTGATTCTGTACTTCTGTTCTTGCTGCAGGCACAGTGAGAATTATCCGCCCCACACTGCCTCAGTCAAAATCTATTGCCAAGTGCTCACAGCTGTGTTAGGGAAAACAACTTTAGCTCAATTCCTAATCGCCAATGTATAAAACTCATGTATGCAGAAGTTTGTTTTTGAGATGCACATGATTTTTTGTAGGTTTATATGACATATTGTAGAATGCAAACCCATAGCCCAACACTCTCAGTATGAATAAAGTTGTAACTGAGCAAGGACTACTTTGGATTTTAGTAGCTTTAAATGATTGTTTTGTTTAGGTTTTAATGTGAGAATGTACTATAAGAGTGGCTTTAGAAGGCCGGAGGATAGGAATCAGATAATGTATATAGTAAGGTAAGCATAGGTGTGCTATGTATTGATGTATCAGCATTGCCCATAGTAAATGTGCTTAACGTGGTCACTTAAGGGTATAAGGGGCTTGCAATTTTTTAATACATATGTTTAAACTTTTTTGTCCAGATCCTGCTGCAAGGATACCACATCCTGAATGGAATGAATTGTCCGGCATAGTTTTGTGTCATCTGCAAACATACATAGGGTACAATGACCTCTCCTAAGTCATTAAGGAACAAATTAAATAAAAGTGACCCAATCCTGCTGCACCCTACTAACAACCCTCCTCCAAGTAGAGAATGTACATTTGACAAAATTCTTTAGACATTTTTTTTTATCCATGCAAAAAACAACATTACAAAGACCAATAGACTTTAGTTTAGAAAGCAGTCATTTATGCAGCATTGTATTAAATGCTTTGGCAAACTCCAAGTGGATCATATCTACTGCAACCCTACTGTCCAACTTTCTACTTAATCATTAAAATCTATTATATTTGTTAGACACAATGGGGCAGATCTATCAAAATGTGAGATTAGAGTTTACCACAGAAAACTCACCCACTTTTTATTCATTCCTATGGGATTTTTAGAAGTGTATTTATCAATGGGTAATAGAGTTCACTATTTAATAAATGTACTACTGAAAATCCCATAGGAATGAATAGTGGGTGAGTTTTTCTGTGGTGAGCTCACATTTTGATAAATCTAAATATAAACAAACGTTCCCATGGAGGATCTTACATGACATGAGCAACGTCGGATCTTGACCCGGCTTTCTCCCAACCCTAACCCCTTTACCTCTTTTACTTACCATCCCCAATAAACACACGGACACCAATTCTTGGGATAAAATGGCCGCAGAACATTTATTAATAACAACCAAAGTTTGTTAGTAATTTATTTTAAACATAATACAAATGTTTGTATAACAAACAACCAACTTTGAATAACCATAAACCGTAACAAGCCAATAACTGCGCAGCGCAACTGGCGCCGCCAGCTGCCCTTCTAGCCCGGAACCACCTACCCAACAAAACTCACCTCCTGATCCACTTTCTTACCCCTGAGGTTCCAGGCATGCCAGCCCCAATTAACTATTAAACTCCCTTCCTAACCCAACCATTATTTTCCCCCAATTCATTCACCCTGCCAACAACAACTCGTTGCCTCCACCTCTATAGGGAGGGAGGGTGGGCGTTTTACTATGCTGCCCAAAATGGATAGAGAAGCGGGAACGGTTTTCAGTATTTATACCTGTACTACAAATCCACCAATCACCTACAACTGGGAGTGGCTATGTCTGCCCTACGGCTCTGTCATGCCCCTGCTTCCCTACGTTTCCCTATGAGTCATTGGGCTACTGGACCACTGTTTACTACATGTAAACTAATATTTGAAATCAGTTTTTTTCTTTATTCAGTAGTACTTATGGAAAAGTGCTTTGAATAAACAAATCCTACTGTTCCTTTAATTTAAATGCAGTTTAATATCCCTGTAAAGAGAAGAAAATTGTTTCCTCTAAGCGCACAGACTGAAATCTCTTAGAAAACTTTGCTGATGTCTAGGTTAGTGTTGCTCTAGTGCTTTCCATTTTCAGCTACATTAGCCTTGAAGAGTCCTACTTTGCAGCTGAGAAATACATGTTACCTCCTTGTTTGAGATATATTAGTATATCATCTATAATGTGTTAATTTACATAGCAATAGCTGGGTCAATGTACTCGCTTAATTTTGGACAAAAGGCTACTAGTGATGAGTGAAATTCTGTTGCCACAAAAAAGCACATAGACCCAGCGTATTTACATTTATTTTGTAGTTATTTTTTTCAAAAATGAAACTATCCCCCCCCCCCCAAAAAAAACAGAATCTGTAGAAGCAATATGCATCCACGGTGGTGGGGTTTTGATTACTAGATGCCCTGCTTTAGAGCTGCAGCAAGTAAAAGGCCATCTCCACTGTACACTGTTGGGCTGCCATAAGGCTGCTGTTTTTATCTGCTAGAATGACAAGTTGGTGAAGATACTTTAATTGACCTCTATTATGGTTTAATCAACATTGTTCATCAAAAATATCCTAAAGGGGAAGTAAAAGAAAAATGATACATATCCATATATCCAGTATTTGCAAGTGGAATGTTTCTTGATATGATTTTATTACTTTTTTGTAAGCATTATTTTATTTTGATTTATACAAAACCAACAAACTAAACACTAAATATATAAAATACATTCTGAATATATGAAGAAATATAAAATGTGCAGCAATTTAATTATATTAATAGATCCTGACAGCCATTCATAAAAACAATTGTCAAAGCACCTTCTATTTGTACATCAAAACTACCTATCCCTTTCCCATATCTAACACCATAATCATCAGTACAAGGGTGTGCTTCAGATTTTTGTTTTGTTACCTATACACTGCTTTAAAAGCTCCGCCTCTTCACAGATACAAATGCAAATAGAGGGGTTAATAATTTAGCTACTGACAGAATTACAGAATTAAGTTTGATTTTTCGATTGTTTTTCAATGGTAGGGTTACTGTACCAATAGCCGTAAGTTTAAGTGAAAGAAAATCATCAGAACCATTGTAAGCAACAGATCATACTGTAGGTTAAAAGCTGTAGTACAAACTGCACCAAATATATTATGAAAAGCAACATATAAGATTTTAAATTTAAAATAACCTGCTTAGGTTGTCTAAAATAACTAGTGATTATCTTTTATGGTATATATTTCATTATTGAATATGTTTCATAGTTTCCAAAGACATACTGCTGACATACATCAACAGTTTTCATTTGAATAGCATTAGTAACATTTTCTACTGACATTATTCCTATTTTTTGTGAATGAAACTTACCATTGAAGAATATTGTATACTAATTTATAAGTACAAACTTTAATTGAAATGAAAGGGTTTTTAAAGGTGGCCCAAGAGTTATTACTGCTACCTTGCAGCTCTCCATGACATGAGTTGCACTAATTTTGTATTTTCCCTTGGTTGTGTGGTTTTCCTCTGCATGCTCCATTTTTCTCCAACAGTAAAAAAAACATACTTTCAGACAATAGGGTTGATTCACTAAAGGTTGATAAGCGTTATTGCATGCTTTTTTGCGTTAAAATTGACGCAAAAAAAGCGCGATTCGCTACAGTATTATCGCATGCGTTAAGTCGCATATGGCGTGCATTAAATAGCGTGCCACCTAATGTAATAATTTTAACGCATTGCGTTAATTCTTGCGCAGAAATAATACTAACGCATGATTCACAAACACTAAATATCGCATTAGTCTGTGCGAAAATTAACACCTACTTGAGGCAGGCAGTAATTATAGAAAAGTACAGTTCATGAGCTTTTGGCAACACAATATGGACTTTGCAGTGTGATTTAATCAAGTAGTCTTCGCGACTTAAATAATGCAAACAGCATCACGTCTAAATTAACGCAAGTATCCTTTTAGTGAATCGTGTGTTAAGACGCGAAAAATAAGATTCGATAACATTTTTAACACATGCTATAAATAGCGCTTGTTTTAACGCACCTTACTGAATCAGCCCTAATGGCTTTTGACTAAATGGACATTAGTGTGCTTGTGTGTGTGCCTGTGTGCCGGTGGCAGGGAAATGGACAACTCCACCAGCACTGATAAGTAATCAGACTAATGTGCCAGGGCTATAAAAATTGCAATACCACAAAATCAATATTATCCGTTACCGGATCTTTCATTCATCTTTCAGATCTGCAGCCTCATGAGGGGTGGAATAGCAGAGAGAGGTGGAGTCAGAGTCGGACACAGAATCATTGAGATCAATGGACAAAGTGTTGTTGCTACTGCCCATGAGAAAATTGTCCAAGCACTATCTAATTCCGTGGGAGAGGTAAGACTATATGAAGGTGATGGCAAGGTGTAAGTTTAGTATGGTCCTACATGAGAGTTGAGCATATAAATATTTTATTTTCTATAATATTACATTTAGGGGTAGATGTATCAAAGTCGAATGAGTACGAATTAGAATAAATTAACATTTTTTCTAATTTATAGAACTTTGTGTTATTTCTACAATATTTTCGTTAAATTCCGTGACTTTTTCATACTGTGTGTCAATTTGTGCGACAAAGTCGTATTTGTCGCAACGACTACGAAAGTTTCGGAAACTGCTCAAATGATTGAGTTTTTCAAACAGGCACAAGAAATGAGTAAAACATTTTTACTATGAGGATAAAAACTAAGAAATATAACATAAGGTTTCTAAAGAGCAATTAAATCGGACAGAAAATTCCGATTGAAGTCCAAGCAATGATAGGAAAAATAAGGCAAATAGGAACTAGTCAAGAAAAATGTCTTCATTAGATATAGAAGGAATGATTGTAATTTTTTACTTTTTTAGTAGGGTTCTTAGTACAAGCATTAGTAATATTCTCAAACGAGCATATGCTTTCAGATATGATTTGTCCCCAAGCATATTTGTGGCATATATATATTTGAAATATGTACAATATCTTTTTGTTGATGAATTGATAAATACTGTTTTGGTCTGCAGACTTTTATTTCTATTAACATGGAAATTACTTTTATTGCATTCCCCATTAGACTATAATCTCCACTAATATAGGGACAAATGACTATGATGACCATATTCTAAAAAGCACTGTGTAACATGGCTGTGATAAGTAAATCATGAAAATTCCAATAATCCATTTGTCAAATGTTTTTTTTAAGATATTTAATTGGAAAGTCTTTGACATGGTATTTCTTTTAGCAGCATTGTGTAACCTGAGGCTTTAAACATTGTTTGGATGATTTATTGATGAGTTTAATTGATACTCAAAAGCAAATGAAGGAAAAAGGTTGTTACAAAAAAAAATCTTTTCATTCCCAGGTCTTATTCCTCCTGCTCTTTATTGTATGTTTCAGTGTGATAAGAGCAACTGAGTGAGGTTACTGTCACTTTATATTCATGTTTTGATTTATATATTCAGTGAAATCAATAGGTGGCATGGCAGCATTTACACGCATACAATGAGCGAATACAGATGTATCTTTTATTAAAACAACACATAACAATGTGCTTGTGTCTTTATTATCAGTAGCAGCCACAGCCTGTGTGCAACATAGACTTCTGAGATAATCTAACAATTGGCTTAATCTCAGAATGCCCTCAAATGGTAAACCTGTTGCTGAATTTTGGGTGATTCTATTGATCTCATATATGCCATAAAGAGAGAGGATTATTTTTAGAAGTCTAAAGGTGGCCATACACATAGCAATTACGATCTTTCCTTTGATCATTGGTCGTAGGTAGCGATGAGCAAATCTGTCCCATTTTGCCAAAAAACTGCAAAAAAATTTGTGAAACGGCAAAAATGTTGCGCGTTTCTTTGGTGCATGCATTATTTTTTTGACGTGGCACCAATTTTTTGATGTGTATAAAAAAGAAATATGCGTGCATCAAAAACGCGCCCAACAATTGTTTTTGCCTCTGACAACACTTTTTTGTTGTGCAAGAATTTTTCTGTCAAATTTTTTTGCCCGTTTTGTGAAAAAATCTGCCAATGGCAAAACGTGGAAATTTGCAGCAAATTCAAGCCTGGCAAATTATTTCAGCCATCACTAGTCACCTTCAACTACAAAAAATCTTTTAACCGATCACCATGATGACCAATATCCGCAGCCTTTGTGATATCGGTTGCCTCATCGATCCGCTACACATGCACCAAATATTGTATGAAGATAATATCGGTGCATGTATGGCCAGCTTTACACACATACACACCATGGGTGTATGCTTTTTATTTTGTTTTTTACCAGTGCATACCATACGGTATACATGCCAGAAAGGCATATTTAAGCAAATTCCAGAATACAAATATAGTGCTATTACTACCTGTTATTTTAGAACATGGAACTTTTGGGAAATGTGATTTTTTTTTATTTCCACCACTTTTTCTACAGATTCACATGAAGACTATGCCAGCAGCAATGTTCAGGCTTCTTACTGGACAGGAAACACCACTCTACATATAAGAGGAAGCAGCCATTACCATCTGTAAAACATTTGCAGGCAAGATCAATAAATCTGCACTTCAAAGAGACACCGTGCATATATATATTTTTTTTCATTTCAAACAAGGATGCAAGAAATCTCCATGGCCGATTGATACTGCCTTTCTCCCCCTTGCTTTTTGCCAAAGGCGACACCCAGTTCTGAGCAAATTCAACATTAACAAAGACAATCTGTAAATCGCTGAGTAAGACAGTTAAAACTCTTTACACATCATGACGAGTTAAAATGATATTTATTTGTAATGTTAAGTAGTGTTAACGTGTATGTGTAGTATGTTATAATGGTGAGTGTGAGGGTGTGAGCCACGTGATGATGGATTAACAATGGACTTCACCAGAAAAAACAAATCCACTTCATATCAACTTCGGAAACTGCCCTCTTATGATGGTTCCGTAAAACAAAGGCATTGTGTACATTCAATAATTTATAATGTTTTATATGATCATTAGCAAACTAAAAGATATTTAACCTTCTTGTTTTCATGTATTGCTGTATGTAATACCTTCATGGACCACTAAATTGCACACAGAAGAGCTACATTTCATTTTCTATTCATTTGTATTGTACTTTCAAAGCATTCATACATGACATTCTTTGAGATGTTATCAATAAAAGGTATTACTACTTGCAACCTCTAAAATATCCTCTAGGACTCAGCAATAATTAGGGCTATTTAAGGTAGCTATGTATTTGTAAATTGAAAAATGTCTAGGGCAGCAACTAGTGGCAGGATCTAAGGATCTAATATTTCACCTATGTTATATTTTTTGGTTTATAATAGAGACAAACAAGAGGCAAACATTTTCCAACCATTGGCAAAACCACATCAAATAAGACCTCCTTTAGTCTATTGCAGAAGACAGATGGCTGCATTTGGGGTAACACATCGCTATTATCTTTTCTGAGACAGAGGGTACAGTTAAATTAGTTTGCTTCAATTACTTTTAAAAATATTTGTTGTTGTTTTTTTTTTTTTTAGATGTTTTGGTCATTTCTAACCAGTCTACAAAAGAAGACAAATGGGGGAAGAGTAAAGGGATGACTTCTTTTAGATTGGCATATGTAAAATAAGGGACAAGGAAGTAAGGGATTCAAAGATGCTTAGAATCATGTTATTCTCTAGTCAGTTTTGCAGCTTTGTGTTGCTCTCTGTGTAAAATATTAGTTGTAGTGGATTTTAGGGCTACATCATTCACTGTTATCTGAGGGTTGTTCTGATGTGTTTAGGATTGTTCCATTTAAGGCAGATAACACTTCAATCTAACAAATGCAAATAAAAAGATAATTATGTTTTTTTGTGGAAGGGAGGAGAGGTGGATACAGAAGTGGCAGTAAAGGACTTAACATCTTAGAACCAGCTTTGTGCTGTCTCTGGAGCTCTTTCAGAAATATGTAATGACTTTTTTAGAGAAAGGTTTAGCTAGATTATTTGGGAAGCTTGAAGCAAAATACCATAACTAAGGAGATAAGATGAGGGGTCTGCTGTGGAGATGTTTTGTTGAAATATTCCATTTCAAGCCCATTTTTTCCTCAAGCACAAAATAGCAGAAACCGCTTATGCCATTCTTATGAAGGAAAAATATATTTTTTTGCATCAGATGGTATACAGCAAGCAAGATTTCATATTTAATGGTCTACACTTCATTGCAGAAGGGGAATAAACATGAGTAGCTTCAAGAGAGTAGATTTAGGAAAATAAATCTTTATCGCTATTCTGCTTCCTAAAACACTAAAATGTAAAAAAGGAAAACACTGGCAAATATAAAAAGTCTAGAATCCATCTCTTGGCCTCGGTGTTCATGCTGCATCATGGCCAAAGAAGGCATCTTCTCCAGTAGATCATTTCTGAGACCTGTGCTTTGCTAGAAGAAAGTAGGTTAACTTTTGAAGCCCAGGTGAAGCTTTGACTATGCAGAACATATGGCAGTACCTAAAAAACACAGTTTAAAGCAAAGTAAATATAATGGTTTTCCACTTAATGCACCACATTCACACTCCAGCTTCCATTGTGCTATTGTTATCATTTATTGAAGAACCCCCCCAAAATAATCAAAATACCCAGGTGCATTGCATCTAATACACGTGAGTGCCTGCATTCTTTTAAATAGTATTTAAACATTAGATTAATAGATTGCAAACCTGAATATCAAACATTAGATTAATAAATACCATACCTGTATCTCAAAATCTCATTCACATTCTAGTTACAATTGAAAGCCCAAATATTGTCATTCAACAAGCCACTATTTGCTCTCGAAAGAAGAGAAAATGTGAAAGTTTTTAACTGCGTTACCATTACAAAATATGAACCAGCATTTCACTGAATCTAACTATAAGGATGTTTTATCTAGTTCTATAAGCTTTAAAGGAGTAGGAAAGGTAAACACTAGGTAAGCTTTACCATAAAGGTCTATTTAAATACAGATGTACACAGTCACAAAACTACTGCTCTTCTGTGAAAAGAAACACAACATATCTTTCCTTCTGTTTACATGGTTCTCTGTATCAGACTTCCTTCTCTCCTTTCAGGGCACAGGCTTGAGGCTGCCCAACTTGGTCTTCTCTTCTCTTCCCCCCCTCCCTGCTGTAATCTGAGCTGAAAGCTGTTCCAGGCAACAGCCTGCAGGCAGGGAACTGATGTCAGACCAAGCTAAAATGGCAGCTGCTATCTTATGCAAACAGAGAGATCTTCTAGGACTGTTTGCTTGGCTATGGTATAGCCTTCTACACAATAAATATAGCGTTCTAGCTTGCACTATCGTGGCTAATCTATTGGCAATAAACTGTCTCAGTAGCTTTCTTTCTCCTTTAAAGTTAGGTGCCTAAAGCCAAAGGCTGTTCAAAGACTAATGGTCCATTCTGCTACATGAACTGCTGTGAAAAGCAAAGGTAGTGGAAGTGGAAAATATTTTACTATAAAGTAAGTGACTAAATCTACTGAATAACAATATAAGACTCTTCTTGTACACTGTCCATAACCACACTGTTCTACACTTTCCACAGTTTATCATTTAAATTATGGTATACAGAGGTTTTATTTGCATTTTCATGATGTAGCTACTGCCTATTCTTTTGATTATGCATATGCAGTTTTACATGTTTCTTTTTAAAACTGACATTGATTCATGGCTTACATAGAATGTAAATCCTTGCTGTTGATAGCAAAGTAGGGCAGGTTTAGCTTCTGAGCCATTTCACGTGGTTAACAACCCTTAAGACAAACTATGTTGAGCTGTTCTATTATCTATGAGAACATCTAAGCAGACAACAATATGGTATTTTGCACTTATATTTAGCAAAAACACAGAGCGCAGTGCTCTTTGTACATTATAAGCCATACCTGTTATAGAACAAAATTCAAAATAATCACCTAGCTTTGAATGAGGTCTATTTTTATTTTAACAAACTTGAAAAAGGAATTCCTTCAGTGTAAAAGAGAAAATATGGAATTACTTCCCACAACTAAACCGCGTGCTAGCAATATTTCTGATTTACAAATATGTATTGTGGTTGTAACACTTATCTCCACAGTAAAGTAATTGTCTAACAAATCTCTTGATTTTGATTTGAGTATAACTGTTTCTCAAATATTTAAAGGGGGTATAAACAGAAAAGTAAATTGTTGCCTTTTAAACAATATACTTGTAAACAGTTTTGCAGTGTACATTGTGAATATTTTTTTTAGTAATTTGTAAATTGAATGCAATATTTGTCCCTTTCTGTACCTCTGGTTATGATTCTGTAGTGTTAATTTACAGATGGCAGGGTAGGGTGCTGAGAGCAAACAATGCTGCTGTCATGGTTTTTGTACTTTGCACCCCTCCCCACCATCAATACCTCCAAAATGGAGCCCATTGACCTTCATTTAATATATGAATACAGTTCTCCCTGCATTCAGCTGTGCAGTATTCATTAGGAGCAGGTTGAGAAAGCACTTAGGCATACTCTCTCCCTCCCTTTACCATCCCTTAACTTTTGTGCTATGCATCCAGAGTGAAGTGCAGAGAGCCCCAGAGGCAAGAGTGTATATAGCAGCAGTCAATTCTCCTCCAGCCAAGACTCCATTTCCCACCTGCATATACTGTTGGCCTTGCATGGGGAGAGACTGATTTCAGTAGTAACTACATTCACAATCAAAATCTTCAAAACCAAATTTCTTGTTAGGATCGTTTATTAAAAAATACTTTTAATAATATTTTTGTTCATTATAAATATTTTGGGGGGGGGGGGTTCTGCATATGTAAAGCCATAGATTTTACTAACATCATTGAAAAAACTAGCGCATGATAGAACTAAATAACGGTTAGAACCCTGTACAGTGTTAAACCTCGAAATATTTTTGAGATCATATATAATCATCTTTCACGTGAAAGTGTTATGTTATCTAAACACACTTCAAATACAGTGGAGCTCATTTATCAATTTGTACCTGCGCAGTAATTCCTGGTAAGTTGGTAACCAATCAAAATTTCTGGTTACATTGTTCTACCTGCAGCTTGTTGAAAAATACCTAATTGTTGATAGGTTGGGTTAATAAATGAGCAGTGAGTGAATCATGAGACACAAGCTTTTTCTTGCTAACTATCCAAACCTAACAGGAACAAGAAGATATTTATGTAATAATATATGTAAAAATAAATCACATATACAGGCAGGAATTTCATTATTAGCATTGTCATATGAACTGTGTATGTGGGATTTGTACCAATACAAAACAACAGATATTATATAAGGAATATTAGACTTTCAGAAAATACCTTTTCTCATCAAGTTACAGGTCAGAAATAATTTCCGAAGTAGCTGTTCAGGGGAGACAGGTCAATGCATAACCAGGGAACACATGGAAATGGTTTTGCTGGCTCTGTGGTTTCGTCAGGTTGGTGGCACACCATAACCATAATCAGTGTTAGAATTTCATAGAAAGAAACCACTACATTGTGACATTGTGTTCCATTAAAAAAAAATAAATGTTGATTAATGTCTTGAATTTTTGGCTTGGACCTTGAAGCGTTTACACTGTGACTTAAGAAGCCTTACCATACAGTGATTAAGACATACTGAGTGCAGTATATTAAGGAGTGATTTATTTGTTGCATGCAGCTGCCGACTGTAGAAAGGGGATAAGCTCTAAGCTATCACTGTTAATAAATTTAATAACAATGAGCAACTGTTTGTTCATTATTTATGTATCTGACAAACGCACAGTACTGCTTTAAGTCAAGTATACCGTATGTGAAAGATGTGAATTATAGCTGTTTTTCCCAAAAGAATTGATTCTACTAACGCAACCTATTTTATTTTTCAATCCTTTTGCTCATAGATGTACTTCCATTTAAGCATATTAGAATGTGATCAACAAAAGCTTCCAGCTTTAAAGAGAATCACACACACTAACAGAATATTCATTCAGCTTCTCTATAAAAATGGCCCTGTACTGTAGAAAGGAATGATTTTCAATCAATATTTTTAAGAGTAACATGCAGCAGTAGATCCTGGTAAAGCACAGGTAAACGTGAGTTGGAAACAACAACATTGCATTTATTGTATATATAAGAACTCTATAATGTCTTAATAAAAACGATGCTTTTATTTCTAACCCCAGGCTTCTTTTTACGAAGCATTCTTTGTTTTACTACCTAATTACATGCTGCAATGAGAAGTCACTCATGTCTACTGAGATGTTTTAGTGCAATGTTCAACTGAGCTGTCACTTTGGTTTGCTGGAGCTGTTCTTGAATCTCAATGGCGAATCCACTGACGCCTTTGGAATATAGAACAAACCTTTTGTATGCTGCAATCCACAAAGCTTGTAGACTTGGTCAGGCACCATCCATGAGGTTGGTCACAGATCTAAAGAAACTGGATTTTGGGAAGATGCTCTAGTGACCTCCACTACATTTTAGGACTAACAGATCTGAAAGAAAACACGTTTCTAAATGCATAATAATAAGGTTGTAGCATGTGGGCATAAAGCAGCATAATTGTACATAAATGTACCTGTGCAGATGGCAATGTAACTTTATATTTCATATGTAAACGCAGCTTGATAACTTGTGTTTAGAGCCCAGTGCATTAATGCTGGTAAGTTTCAGGTTTAATCCTTGAACTTATTATTATGAACAGTCTGTAAAGCATTTATTAAGGCAAAAGAATCCTGACATGGTACAGGTAAATAAATTAGAAAAATCATGTATTAAAATGGTTAGTTACGTTAATGTTTAGTATGTTATAGAATGGCCAATTCATATTTTTTTTTTTTCATTTTTTATAGTTTTTTCTTTTCAAATGGGGGGTCACTGACCCCAGCAGCCAAAAAACGATTGCTCTGTGAGGCTACAGTTTTGTTGTTGTTATAGTTACTCTTTCTTACTTATCTTTATATTCAAACCTTTTCCTATTCATATTCCAGACTCTCATTCAAACCACTGCTGCTAGAAACCAGGCAGAACTTTTCAAACGAGAGCTGGAGAGATGAAATGAAAATTGTCTCAGAATATCACTCTTTATGTCATACTAAATGTTAATTTAAAGGTGAGGTGAATTATAAGGCTAAGTGATATTAAGACTGATTTGTCAATAGCATTTTTTCAACATATTGCTTTGGCTAAAGTATTTAGGATGTTTCAGTTCATGCCCAACAGCAGAAAACATCTACCAAATAATCACCTAATAGTTGTCATGTGACAGCCAGTGATACCAAAGGCCTTTCACTGTTGAGACCTTTATTTGGATTGACAGCATTTGAACTACTTTTCACCTCTGAATAACTGCAGTATATGCTTTTCTCTTATGGAATGCAGTGAACTGGATACAGATAGAAATGGGATTTTTATTTGCATTAAGGAGAACTGGGGGAATGAATATTTTTCTCCTTGCAAACAAAGGCTAAAAAAAGCTCAAACATTTAACTCCTTGTATCTTACTGTATCTCTGTGTAAGGAAAAGTAAAATATACAAAATTATTATTTAAAGGAACCTGTTACCCTAAGGAATAATTCATCATATTAGTTAAGCAAAATAGACCTTACTTACACAATTTTGGGGGTATAGATACATATATAGTGTATGTGCCAGAACAAGGGACCAAATACATATGCCCATACACAGGCTACACAATTATAGATGGTGAGTACGGGGATGAGAAGTGCAGTGAATCATCATTTTGATAACATGTTATCAGAATGGAAACATTGTAAGTCTGCTGGTTTATCTTCCACTTAATCTCATGTGTCTGATGTAGAAGGGGAAATAAAAAGTTCTCTTTGAGAAATTCATTTAAATATAGCAACTGGCATTTGTCAGTGTATCTCTGTATCTGTGTCAGGTGTTGCATGGCAGTACATGTTTATCATTTTTGTAATGATTGGCTCATGTGTTTCATTCGGATGTACAAAAGAAAGGCACAGGTACAACAAAAGTTGTTAAATAAACAACTCTTATGGGGTAAAATTATAAAAAGAAAAATATGCCTAATGCAAGCAATTTTTTTCTGCTGTTTGTGACTTTTATTACATCTTCCATTCGGCTTCAGTTCCACTGTATATCAGGATCAGCATGACTTTGGTTATAATAAAAACACCACCGTAGGCAACAATCCACCAAAGCAGTTGTTTGGCAGAGTCAATTTACTAACGTTCATATTTAGTTTGTTTTCACAAATTGTACTTTTTAGTGCCAAAAATGATGTATTTTGCTAGTTAGTTAAATGAAAATGGTGTTTTTTGTGGTTTTTACATTTGATAAATTATAAAAAAAAACAATACAAAACTTTGCCATCTGAAAGCTGTTGAGGTCCTGTAGAAGTCAATGGGAGCTGGCTTTCATTATTTTTTTTTGTGTAAAACTGATATGAGATGAAGGGGTGGGACTGATCAAATGATAGACTGTATGCAGGGCTTAACCTTTATGGGCTTATTTATCCTTTTTTTAAGTTTGTGAATTTTTTCCTACTTCAATAAACTGACAATTTCCTAAAACTCAAATGCTTGCTTATTTATTAAAAAATCCAAAAATCTTGAAATGAAAAAAAGACTTGGACTTTGCCTAGGACAACTTCCATTGACGTATACATAAACCTGCAAGCTTTTAGCTTCTAAAGTATTACATTGGTTTTTTTAATTTTTTTGCACTTAATAAATAGCAAGCATTTGAGGTTTTGAACCGTCTTTTAAATATTGGGTTTAAAATATTGAGTTTTAAAAAAATTTGAATTCGCATATTGCTGTTTCACCCCCTTAATGTCTGAAAACCTCTGCTTTCTAGCATACAGTGCTCAGTAAAATGGAATATTTTACTCTAAAAGGGCTTGTGACTATGTAAGAAACCTTCAGTATGATAGATATTAAGTCATTTGCAAGATTTGTGTTATTTAACTCATTTCTATTTTTACCAGTCTTTCACAAGTGCAAGATTAGAGCTCAACATAGAACCACATTTCTATTCATTCCTATGGGATTTTTAGAAGTGTATTTATCAAACTGTGAACTATTTCACCCACTGGTAAATATGTTTCCAAAAATTCCATAGGAATGAACAAAAGTTGGTGAATGATTGTGTGATAAATATGCCCCCTATAATTCTACACTTATATAGAGAATAGGGAGCAGATTTATCAAAATGTGAGTTTAATACATAAAAACTTAGCCATGCTCTAGTCACCCCTATGGGATATTTAGAAGCGTATTTATCAAATGTTGCGTTCTAACCCACTGAAAATACCTTTCTAAAAACCCCATAGGAATGAATAGAACGTGAGTTTTTCTGTATTAAGCTCTAAACTCACATTTTGATAAATCTGCCCACAAGGGTGCATTATATATACAGATTGGAACTTAAGTCAAATCCTTTATAATGCTTTTCTTACCTTACTATGGACCTGTTCTTTCAACTTAATATGCTAATTTACCTTTTTACCATTTCGTAAAGTAAAATCTGTTCAGCAACAACCTAATTTTTGTCTGCACATCATATACTTAAAATGCCAGACTCTTCCATTTTTTAAGCAAAGCACAGAGACCCACTGCATGAAGCAAGTGACCTTAGCAACCAATGCAGTCAGAATGGAAGCTAAATAAGTAAAGATTGGCATTAAAAACATAGTATTAGAGCACAAGTTACTTGGTTGCTAGGGTCAGTGACCATACTATTCAGATATAGCCTTAAAATTGCAGTAAGGAAAGAGACATAATAGGAAGGCAAATAATAAAAAAAAAAACTGTAAAAACAGAGTTGTTAAGACCAGACCTGTCTATAAAATACTAAATGTTAATTTATAGGGGAACGTCCTCTTTACTTCTGTAAATGATCAGTTTAGCATCACTTTACTGCATTAACTATTCTAAAATAATGAACTATTCATACTATTATATAAGTAATTGCACTAGTTCCGTCTTGTATGTGTGTAACTGATTGTACAGCTAATACCACAATAATAATATAACATCTAAAGATGAGATGAATGGTGATACACAATATATAGATATAGATTTTTTTTTTATTAAAACACTTTGTGAAAACACTTTGAGGTACATAAAGTAATACATTTGAGTTGTATAACAATATTCTTCTGAAGACTGGGTCTCTTGGTTGTTCATCATCTTTCCTTGGTGCAGAGTTTGAATTGGATGATGGTGCAAGCCTTATGAACCCTTTTTTTTGGAATGTAATCATTGTTAAAAGATGATGTTTATTTTATGGAGCTACATGGCAGCAATATTGTAATCTCTATTTCAGAAAGAAAAAAATAGATCCAACTCCAGTCATCTTAAAATGTAGAAATTGTATAGAAATTGAGTTTGCACTGGTTTTGTTTGTTTGCAAAACATTACATTCAGAGAAATCTGCATGGTAACGGTCCTTTATGCTAGTCCCATGCATGAGCAAGTTCCATAAGGAGAAACTGAGTTTTAATCAATATGGTTGACGGAGCCTGAAGACGTGTCCTGGAATTGATCACCCTAAGTTTGCATGCAATTTTTTTTTAAATTATCTGTTATCAAAGAATTGTTTCCCTACAGACTCCAACTAAGCTGTGTGGCCTGTCCTGATCCACTTCATGTGTTAGATGTATCCTGTGAAGGAAGGCAACTGGAGAGCTTAGAGCTCCACAACTCTGAAGATGAAGATCTTCTTGAAGACGTTTTCTAGAGATATTGATGTTTTGCTGAGAACTTGTAATTACCTGTTAAAATATAATATATAGTTAGTAGGCAATTGTCACTATATCATTTTTCTTATACAGAAAAAAATACAGATTTTTATTTTGCTGAGGTCTATATATGCTCAAGCAATAGATGTGAATTAATGGCACTAAGGGTTATATTTCAGCAGAGGTGATTCAATAAGGGTATTGTAAGAAATGTAGCTAAGCGTGCATCTAGAGCAGTCACCTAGAGCAATCAACTATAAATCTGGTTTATAACAGGTGATAAAAAAAAAATAGTACCTGCTACTTGGTTACTATAGGTTATAAGTCTTGGTAAAACTTTTTCCCCTTTAATTAAATAAACCATCTGCAGTCAAGAAGAGTGTTCCCCACCATACAACACTAGTGCCTGCTGTAGGCATCATGTAAAGTTGGTACCTATGACTGGTAAGCTCCCAAACAGGGAATATGGTCTTTGCTACAAGAAGTAGGCATGTCACAAATTAATGTGATAAAGCAGGGCAGACTGTATTCATTACTTCTTGAAGAGTATATATAATTACAGAATGATCACAGCATGGATCATCCTCTCTCTTCTGCGTGCACAAGCCTCCAATACTCCTGCCATATGGAAATGAACTAGTACAGTACCCTTAAAGGAGGTCTCCTCTACTTATCCAGTTCTCCCCATTGTCTCTGTGTGTCCTTATATAACGTATGAGCTTCTCTTGAGCCATCTCACTACAGCTCTACCAGGTTCTCACTAAGCTGTCTACACACTCCACTTCCCTAGCTGCTAAACCATCAGTGGGGGCTCTTTCCCAAATACTCAATCATCATTAAGACACAGGCTGTCCTTGCTGACTACCATGACTCTCTCTTAGTCCTATAGTGAGCTGATACAAGTCTTCTATCACTATCTAGTGCTAGCAGGATTCAGCTATATTCAGCCTCATAATATGTCAATTAATGGTCAATATCAGTATTAAATAAGCCTTTACATTTTTGTAATTATGACAATTAGAGACATATTCCAGATGCAAAGAACAGACATATTACTTTTATTATATTTGCTTTAATAGCTATGCTGGATTTCTGATTTCTGGTGATATAAGGGCTATGCCTAAAGTAGAGCAGTATAAACAGTAGGCCTCTGCCAAAATCTAAAGCCATGTTATGAGATGTGAGGGGCATCTACCAATCATCAGACATTTGCTACATAAAAAAGCAACATATATATAAAAAAAAAAAAAAAATATACAGGTATAGGACCCATTATCCAGAATGCTCGGGACCAAGGGTATTCCGGATAAGGGGTCTTTCCGTAATTTGGATCTCCATACCTTAAGTCTACCAAAAAATCAATAAACCATTAATTAAACCCAATAGGATTGTTTTGCATCCAATAAGGATTATTTATATCTTAGTTGGGATCAGTTACAAGATACTGGTTTATTACTACAGAGAAAAAGGAAATTAGTTTTAAAATTCTGAATTATTTGATTATAATGGAGTCTATGGGAGACAGGCTTTCCGTAATTCGGAGCTTTCTGGATAATGGGTTTCCGGATAAGGGATCCTATACCTGTATATATATATATATATATATATATATATAAAAATATATATATATATATATAAAAAAATATATATATATATAAAAAAAAAAATATATATATATATATATATAAAAAAATATATATATATATATATGTATAGATATTTTTTTTTTTCTAGCTACTTGAATGTAATTCACTGTGTTTATTAACAAAACTCTTACTTGGACCATTGCTTCTAAATGAATCCATTATCTAACTGGAAAGTCCTCTCTAAACACAAAACACTATTTTATTACCTGGTCTATAATGTTGGCGCTGAAGATTGCCTCTTCCATGTGCCGTTCATCTGACTTTATGACAGATTTTATACTATTAACTACATGTCGCACTTCTGGAGAGAGATGGCAATTTGAATGTTCCAAAAACTTGGCCACTAAAATTTTTGTGTCCTTGTAAGTCTTCAGGTCAACTAAAGAATTGGGCCGTTCTTTAGAGATGTTCTTAATTGCCTTTGGCTTTATGCGATGGTTACTTTTCCGTGCTTCTTTGTGTCTGCCTGTAGATAATAAGTGGTTTCCAGTTTCCTGGCAGGCAGAGGCAATTGTCCGTGGGTATGAATATGATGCTGAAACAAAAGGGGAAAAACAGGAGAGTTAAAAATAGGAGAGAATGAGAAAAAAATTGCCATAATGACTTAATTTTCTGTCTAGATTAAAGGGGAAATCATGCTTCCAAATGCGAAGCACAAACAATTAGTAGGTTTAATTTTCCCCCATGACTGCTTAGCAGTTCACTCCTTTTCTGCTCACATCTTTAAAGCACATTTTGGTTAAACTCATGCGTGTAAGAGAATTAGTAAGAGAGAATTAGACAAGTAATATGAACCATACAGAACATAATTTCTTTCAGATACTAGAATATTCCTGCTCTCTTACTAAATAGCTACAGTACATTCCATTCCATTCCGTAACAAATAATGAAGGTAATTAGCACAGAGTGGAGATGGCATTCATTAACCCTCAAAATCATTATTGTGTTGGTACATCTTTGCAGTATTCTGGGATATTATGAAAAAATAAGGTTTTAGCCTGTGCACGTGGCAAATTGCCTGCACAACTGTCAGCAAATTCTTCATTTTCTCTGTGTCTCTGGGTGCTGGGAGTGCTGAGGAATACTCCATTTGTGCATGAAAGAAGCACTATTCATACTGTATTTGTAATACATTCCCCTTATAATTACCTTCCTGGCTTAAAGCTCAGGAGACTGGTGGAACATGAAGTCCATTGCACATTTTTTTCACTCCTTTGATTCAAGATTAAATAATCAGTGAATCCACTCTACAACATTCCTCCCTTTTTCACACTAAGGGAATTTAAATGTACTTATTATATTATACACCCTCTGTTTATGTTTCTTTTAAAAAGTGTTAAAGGGAAAGTGGGATGAAGAAGCCACCGTATGGCCTATATTCAGGGTCGGACTGCGGGGTGCAGGGCCCACTAGGGCTCCCACCCCAGGGGCCCCCACCGGCTGTGTCCCCTAACCCCCCCCTCTTGCAGGGACCCCCACCCAGCATCCTCCCCATACCGCGTGTAAATGTAACGCGCAAGTGATTTTTACATTTTTTTTTTTTAGAAATTTACTCTAGGAACCAATATTTCCCACTAGTAATGTGCGAATCTGTCTTCGCTTTACCATAAAATTCATGAAACCACAAGAAAATTTGCAAAACGGTGAAAAATCAGCAAAACGCATTTTTTGCCCGATTTTTTTTTTTTAGTCTCCCGCGTCTTATTTTTGATGCGACCATCATGCCCATTTTTTGACGTGAATGTCCAATTTGAAGTGACCACGCCTAATTTGGCGCACCAGCGTCCATTTTTGACGTGACTGCGCCCAATTTGATGCATCCGCAATTTGTTTTTGACCCGTATCAGATTTTTTTGCTGCGAATTTTCACAGAAGTTTCGCAAAACAATTCGCTAATGACGCAATGCGGGAATTCGCTGAGAATCCATGCCTGCCAAAAAAATCACTATTGCCCACCTTATTTTTTCTACTAAGCCAAAGCATTATGGATAATGTAGCTGGTTTCAATCTTGCCCTAATATATGTGATTTTTTTGTTTTTACCCTAACTGCTTAAAATATCTGTATCTGCCAGATGTATATAAAATGTATTCCTTTTAAAAGTCTCAACAAATGAGAGAATAATGGGCTGAATAGCAAATATTAGCACATTTTTGTAAATGTTTACAGGAAAAATTTTCCACGGGGGGGTTTACAGTGTGCGGTCTTACGTTTATTTGCGCATTTATGCGCGACATGTTTGTTCGCGCATTCTTGTGTACGGTCTGTTCGTACGCGTCTTTAAATGTGATGCACGTTGCATTTTCGCCTCTCTGTGTACGACGCATTGTGCTTTGGGGGAATGGCGGCGGCCCAGTGCCAAGCAGTCCACGGCCCGGCGGTTGGGGACCCCTGGTTTACAGGATCTTACATGAGGCGCATTTTTTTTTTAAAAGAGGCTGTATTCTTTGAACGGCCAGAGTACATACTATGCTATGTGTAACTTCTGTACCACTAAATGACAAGGAAAAAAACATTCTCCCTTCATAGTTTATAACATTTGGGGCAATCCCACAGTTTAAAAGGTAGGTAAAATTTGTAGCACATATTTTGTTTATTTGATCCTTTATACCCTCTGTGAAACAGGTAGCTGACATAATACCTCCTGAGTTGCTAAAGTAATGTTTTTATGTTATGTTTAACTTATTGTATGCCACTAACAATACATATACATTTACTTAGAACATCAACCCCCCTCTCCTAGTTACAATTATTATTGCTATTATTTGTTTCTTAATCAAGCACAATGTCCTTTGTGTTACCAGTTGTACAATGTTACATAGGCACTTGTCTTTTATTATAGTTAATAACGCCATTTGCTTTTGCAAGTGCATAATTAATTCCCTCTGCTATAATTAATGTAATAGCTATTGATTGAGGGAAGCTCTTTCTTTAAGGAAGGGGGAGGGATTGCTAATATTTTTCTGGCTCATGCAATCTGGTTCAGGCCATGCAAAGCTATTGAACTGATATATGTATTCCATTTGCTACACACTCATCCTTTATGGCTGCGCAGCCATCGCAGACCTTAAATCATCTTTGAGATACGGCTGCATTCTAACACAAACAAAGGCAGGCAAGGAAATTTATGGCCCGATGTACTAGCAAATCTTCCCAAAGTATCGACACTCTTCCTATCTCCAAAAGGATATATGGCAGAGTCCTAACGAATTTAATTCCTAAAAACCTGCCACAATTATATTCTTCAGTCTAGGAACACTCACAAATGGAACAGAGCCAATAGATTGTACTTTAACAGATTGTCTGAGATAGTCTCGGCTCTGTATCACAGTTGGGTAGATAGTAGACGGAATGTACACAGCCTATAAATATCACCTTGTAGCAAGTAATGATTTGACTCATTTTCCGTAGCTATGGTAATATTATAAATGGGAACATATATCTTTACTTTTCTGTTGTATTCAAAGCTCCCAGATGAATACAATACAATGAAGTGTAATCATTTCTTTCTTATTTCCACTGGGTGCGGAAGTTTTCTCTCACCTAACATTTTATCTGTATGCCAAATATTTATGATGGTGACCATAAACTATTAAGTGCTGCTATACTGCTCAATGTATGGTAACAAATTGTCATTATATAAGCGTTTAACAATCTTTGGCTGGCCTCCCAGTGATAATAAACACTGCCCTGCATTATCCTAGGATAATGTATTTATAAAACAAACAAGTAACGCAGCATTTCTATTAGCAGTTAGATTCAATGGTGGGTTATTATCTTTATTCTTCTATAGCTAATTATATCGACTAGACTAAACAAATATACAGGAAGAGTGACTGCTCCTGTCAGAACTTACATTTACAATGAAATGCCAAAAGAGCATGTTACTTACTTAGGGCTACAAGAAGGTAACACTAAGGGGCAGATTTATCAAAATGTAAGTTTAGAACTTAGTACATAAAAACTCACCCATGTTCTATTAATTCCTATGGAATTTTCATAAGTGTAATTATTAAAGGATGAGTTCTAACTTTCACCCATTGATAAATATGATCTAAAATTCCCATAGGAATGAATAGACTGTCGAGAGTACTAACAAGTACTAACTACTTTAATAAATCTGCCCCTAAGTCATCACATGAATCAGACAGTTGAAAAAAAAGAACAGACAACAATTTGAATATTTTGAATTCATAGGTAGGTAATTGTTTGCTACTGATAGTTGCTTGGGCTTAGTTTTGGTAAATACTATTGGAAGCAAAAGTGTGGGCACCCCTGGCCAAATTTAATGTTTAGCTAATTTTGTAAGTAAAAAGTAAGAAACAGCCACTGCAGGAATCAGTGTGTTAAAACAACCTATTTGCAAATGTTGATGCACAGTTATTAATCCACAGTTACATTTTTATTTCACAAACAAAAGAAATAGTAATTGTGGCATGTGCAAATGTTTGGACACCTTCATAAGTCGGTCTTTAGTAACATCCCTTTGGCACAGATCATTGCTTTTGAGAGTCTTTCAGTTCTTGCTGTAGGATTTTTACAGATAACTTCTAATTCCTAAATTTTCTTGGCCCGGGGACTGTGGGAGTCATTCCACAACCCTCAGCTTGCTTTTCTTGAAGGAGCTAATGTGGCTTTTGAGGTCCAGTTATCATCATTGTCTTAATGTAGAAGCCACCCCCTTTTCAGCTTCTTGGCCGACTGTTTCCCATTGGCATCTGGACTCTGCTGCTATTTTATGGCTTCTGGCTTGGTCTAATTGTTGTCTCGCATATCTCAGACTTAGACATTTCTGATGGGGTGACTGGAGACTCTTCCATGCAGATGATGTTTGTGCAAGCAACACTGCACCGTGTATCAGTGCAACACCTCTCCTCTGCCAGCCAAACTTTCCTGCAGGTCCTTTGCAGTCATACAGTGGTTTGCCTTTGGCTTTCTGGCCAGCATATGAGCAGTTATCTCTGAAAGTTTTCTGCTCTTCCAGATCTTGCCTTCAATTCCCAGTTCCCCCGCCATTTCATGATGACATTAGGGACAGTGGATAGCTGGAAGCATATATATTTATATAGGCACGTGTCCATCTGCTGATAGTATGTGTTGGAATGTGCACAATTGTTTTTCTCTATTTGTATACATGGGAAAAACATGTATGTAGTATGCCAATATGGCTACATGTATGCAATCACATTTATGCCTGTATGTCTACAGCACTGTATATTCTAAAAAGGCCTCTTTATGGATATAAAATAATGTACTGTCAATTTTTTTCTCTTGCTATGGGTAGTTATGCATATACAGATACATATACAGATATCATTTTTCCTTAATATTAATAGGCACACAATATTCAATTCTACAGGAAAAGGGGTAACTTATGTGTTCAGATATACATGATCCATGAATACTTGGCCATGGAACTGTCCATATTTCCAATCTAAAACTATATTTTGCTTCCAATACTTCTTTTAATAAGAAACTAGACAATTTTTTGCTGATGTATTGGGCACTGTAGATTTGTTTTAAATATTGGTGGCCAAACTGCCCCAGTATGGCAATGCATTTACACAAAATGATAGCTAGACAGTTTGTCAGGTGAAAAAGTTGAGTTACAACACAATTGCACTTGCATATATCAAACATATATATCTGCTCTGAGAGAGTTAATGACTATGCAGGCCTTTTAAGGATACACATCATGTGACACCCTGAGATGATGAATGCTGCTGTCCTACTCCATTCCTGAGACTCTATTTTAAAGCTCTGAAAATCCAATCTGGTGATCTGTCAAGCTTTTAGCGTGACTGATTGTAGCAAAAGACAAGGAACAAAGGGATCTCCTTTGCAACAGGGAATTCATGTCCTTCCCAATAAAAGCACCCATAAGTACATGTATATCCACAAGTGCCATAATCCAATTATTACATAGACACTTGAAGAACAACTAATGCATTAAATACTATACAATAAATACTCGTAGAACTGTAAGAAAAAGCGTGTCACTGTTCTTTGTCTTAGATACTGTGTAATGTGAATAGCCATATTGTTACACCGGAATGCAAAGATTATCTGACGTTATCCCTATACATTAACACATAAATGCAGTTTTGTATCTTATGACAAATTATATATTGTGCCAATAGTTATGTTTATCACATATTGGAAATATTTCCAAGTATCAAAAACTTCATTTGCATAAGGACAACCGATCTACTGCTTTTCTGGGAAGATATGAATAGGTAAAATAATGCTGTAAGCATGCATAGTTTGCTTTTATACAACATTAAGTAATATAAGAGAAAACAAAGGTCCGCCCTGAATCAACAATAAAAAACAAATTCTAGAAATCTGTGTCCGTCATGCTTAATATACAGGTATGGGATCCATTATCCAGAAACCCTTCATCTAGAAAATTTTGAATTACAGGAAGGCTATCTCCCATAAATTCCATTACAAGCAAATAATTCTAAAATTTTAAAAGGACTTTCTTTTACTCTGTAAAACAGTACATTGTACTTGATGGGATTTAATTAATCCTTATTGGTGGCAAAACAATCCTATTGGGTTTATTTAATATTTAAATAATTTTTTAGTAGTATAGTATTATGTAGTAGTAGTATGGTGATCCAAATTACAGAAAGATCTCTTGTCCGCAAAAACCCCAGGTCCTGAGCATTCCAACAGGTCCCATACCTGTATTGCATGCTTAAAGGGGACCTCTCACCTTAAAAAAGAATTCTAAATTGTTTTCTATTGTGTTTGTCAAGCAAAATAAATTTTACTTACACCATATAAATTATTTTTATCTTATTTTCTTCAGCCTTGGAATTCACAGTTGCAGTAAGCAGGCAGGGGCCATTTTGTGGCACTGTTATCAAAGCAGGCATTGCATCCTGCCAAAATCTTGTTTCTGTGCCAGTATGGGGGGACCTGATACCCTTGTCTATGCACTGGTTACACAATTACATGGTGCAGAGAGAGGGGGAATGTGAGGAGAGCAGCAACATCTAAGAAGTTCTGAATTGAAAGTGAAAGTAACTCTCTGCCCCACCTCTATGCCTAAGGCATAGACACGGGGCAGGCAATATATGATTGACAGCTGAATGAATTTGGGTTTCTTGTTTAATTTGAAATGGGCTTTTATTATACAGCTTTTTATGTCTGGGTGACAGGTCAACTTTAAAGTGGAAACGCCAATGCAATCTTAAGTCTTTTATTTTAGAAATAAAAGTTCTAATTTCAGTAAATAAAGTCAGGAACTATAATGCCTTTTGCTTCCTTAAAATTCTGTTAATATTGCTATCAAAAAGGCATTGTTTAATGATTCAAAACATAAACTAAGTTATAAACTGTGGGCCAATGTGCACATAGGTAGTAACCCATAGCAACCAAACAGTGATTGGGTTTTTTGAATCAGCTGCAGGTTGAACAATGAAAGCAAATGTTTGATTGGCTGCCATGGGTTACTGCCCAGTTGCAGATTTGCCCAGTGTTTATAAATGAGCCCCAGTGTGTGACTGACATTTATGTCAAGAACATGCACTAGGGGCAGGAATCCTTAGGTATCATGGGATTTGTCAGAAAACATTCAAGGCAGACAAGAGTCTGAACTAGGTTAAGTGAATGTTTCATTTACTGACTAAACCTGGTTCCGTCATGCTACACATTACAGATGATGGTAGAAAGAGCTATAACAATCATCATGCATATCAGCAAGGTAACTGCTACAACCCTGGACAAATCACTGAATCCCCTGGTGTCCCAGCTTACTTAGGGGCACATTTACTAATCCACGAATCCGAATCACGAATGGGAAAAAATCGTATTGGAAACAAAAATTTTGGAAGATCACAAATATCACGAAAATGCTTACGAAAAAATCGTATTAGTCACGATAATATCGTATTGGCGATCCGAAAGTCACGAAATTTTCGTACCGAACAATTGTAAACAGCGGTAAAACCTTTCCGATTTTTTCGTGCAAACATCCGAAAAAGTCGTGCGCCGTACGAAAAAGTCGTGCGGACGCCCGAAAAAATCGGCAAAAATACGCTCGGAGCGTTCGCATGAACGCTCGAGCGTTCGTGCCTTTGTAAATGTGCCCCTTAGTGCGCCTATAATGGCTGCCTTGCTTGCTGTAAAAGCGCTGTATAAATGATTCACTTTGTTAACAATTTCTGTTAGTTTTGCAGGCAGCAGACTGCAGGAAAGTGTTGGACGGCATCCTGCGGGGTTCATTATTTTGCAGACTCCACCATAAGAAGTAGCACAGTTTGCAATATAATAATAATACAAGGAATCATATATTTATAAAGATTATGTCTTATTACTGCAAGAAAGTAATGCATTTACTAAAACAACTATTTCTTAAAGCTTTAGTTACTCCAGCTGGCTGGATCATCACAGTTTTACTGAAAGCAATTTACTAAACACCAGTCAACAACAAGAGAAAAAACCTATTTGTACACAAGGCTTTTTGAAAAGTCATGGAACCCCCTACTGTGAAATCACAGTTGGGGACAAAGACTATTAAACTAGGCAGATTCTTCTGCAAGAATACTAAAGTTCACTCTAATTCTCCCAGCTGGAGGTACAGAACAGATTACTAGTAGTTACATTAATCTTTCAGTCTTTGGAAGTTAGTTTCACATCCTTGCAGCTTGCTATGTACAAGTGAGGCTAGCCTTGCCGAAAGCTAAATGCCATATCAAATCAAACGTGATTAAAGAAATTGGAGAATAACATGCAGAATGTGCTTTGAGCAAAAATAGCTTAGTTTATAACATATTTTTATATATTTGTAAAAGCACTATGAGTGCATGGCCCTGTCTGTCATTTGCACCAGTATTTCTTTGCGTCCTCCTTTTGTACAGGGCAACTTATAAGTCCATAAAATTTGTAAATCTATAAAAACAGAAGGTTGAATTCTCCTATGCACCAGCTGACCCCAAATATGACTCCATGTGATATTCCATTGATCTTACAAAATGATTCACAACTGACAAAACTGTGTATTCAGGAGATTTAAATGGCATTAAAGACATCACCTCCTGAGTTTGCTCATTAAAATGATCTAGGGCTCTTCTTACCATTCAAATTGAGGGGTCAGTCATTTCTGCAAGCTCATCATTCATTGCTTTCATGGGAAACTATTCCATTTCAGACCTCAGAGTCACAGGTAAAGTACAACACAAATCGATCTTTGGTGCTGTTTTATTGCAGCCCCCATGGAACAAACTGATCTGTTTCCAGATCTAGAGAAAATATGGAACTACAACCTATGTTCTTTAACAGGAATAACATTGAAATTCAAGGCAATATTTTAATTATTAGCTTAAAGAGCTCTACAATTGATACATTGTGAGAAAAAAAATGTAAGTAATTTTTTGTTGAGGCACTGCTACCCCTATAATTTAAACCCCATATTTTTAATTTTGTATTCTACAAGTACTTTGGCATTTAATACACCTGTACTTGCTTGTCATAACACCACCATAACACCACCATATGCCCACAAACATGATATTACTTATCAGTAGCCATGTGCCAGCGTTATCAGACACCCAAAACCCAATATGTATACAGTATATAGTTTTAAGAATAGGGAAAATATTACAAAATAAATGACCCTTTGAATAATGATGTCACATGTGTCTGTATATAAGTAGTTATTTTCTTTTTATCTATGTCCAGCCTCATGCCTGTGATACACATTTTAGATAGATAGTACCAGTAACCTAGTGGGACTGACGGCTGGGATAAGTGGTTAATTGGTTAATTGTCAAATTATCTTGTTGTTTTAGAAGCTTGTATATCACTTGGCCACTGACTCAATGCCAGGGTAAACACTGAATAACATACAAGGGTGTATAGCTGTCCCCAGAATACCTTGTTCAGTATAACAGTATTGTACTGGTATGTATGTATCCACAGTGGTGCACAAAGAAAGGGGATATAAATATACCGAGTATGGTACCTCTTGCAAGTACAGATATGGCATAATATAAACCTTTTTATCATATAACTACATTCTTTCATGTTTACAGTATAAAGAAAGAACAGCTAAAGTGGCTTTGAACTGTGCATTGACCAGTAGAGGGCAACAAAATGCTAGAGCTAGACTTGTATTGTATCTAAAACTGCAGAGTTGTACGAAGGAACTCCTAATGCTCCGTTCCTGATGGAAAATAACCTAGCCTATAAGAATGATATAAGAAAGGAATTAAACATGTCAAATAAGCACTGGGAAAAAAATGAGCTTGAAAAAAATCTTGTGAATCTGCTAAGCCTGAAAAAAGTCCTCCATTGTAAACTGTATTATTACACATGACTAAGAGTCTTATTGTTTTTTTTTTTCTAACAGCATGCCCCATAATGTATTATTGCCTTTTATATATGCAGACACAGAAGGTACTAGGTGAGAGGTAACACTAGGTTGAATGCCTGTAGCTGTTTGCATTAAAATGATGACCGTTTAATGTCTCTGCAAATATATAAATTTTTTACGAAGTCAGCTATTACAAAACTGGTATAATAACCTCGGGTAATATTAATTTAGCTGTTTACAGTTGTACGCTAACAAGCAGATTAGCATGGATATTCTGTAGGCTTGATCAGCAGTGATGAGTGATTTTTTTCGCCAGGCATGGATTCACAGCTAAATTCCAGTGAATTTTTTTCGTGAATATCACCAAGGAAAAATTTAGCGAATGAGTAAAAATTTGTGGTTGCATTAAAAAAGTCACAGTCACGTCAGAAAAGCCGCGGCCACATAAAATATGTTGTGGTCATGTCAACAAAAAGGCGTACATGTAAAAAAAAAAATCATGCATTTGCCACGGTTCACGAATTTTCCGCTGTTTCACTATTTTTTCAGGAATTTTACAAATTTTTCGGTGAAATGAAATAGGCCAGATTCGCTCATCACTATTGACCAGTGGCTTACAATATTTTTAACAATGTGGGACAATAAGCTAATAACACTCAATATTTTCTACACAGCCAGCTATATGGAGTTCTTATGATGATTGGGTGCCATACAAATGTCATGGCCATATAGAGCTCATAGACTTTTGGATATATATATACAATATATATAGATAGATAGATAGATAGATAGATAGATAGATGAGAGTGAGAGAGAGAGAGAGAGAGAGAGAGGTTTAGTTTGTATATAACAAAAGTTCTAACATAACTGCTTTTTACAGCACTACACCTTACAATATGTAAGAAATGTCTGTATCAATCAAGTTTAATTTTGATGATCGGGTCCCTTAACTAAGCACCATAGACAGTAGGTTAAGAAACAAGAATGCAATATAAGCTGAACAATAACTGAACAATTCAGCACAATTACAGTATGCTACAGGAAACTGTTCCACACTATTAATGTGTAAAAGTAATATGACAATTCCCATTCTGATACCATATCACATGAAACGATATTGTCATTGTTCATTATAAAATCATAAATTCAATTATGGTACTGTTAGTGGGATAAAAATGGTGATAAATTAATTGTAAAATATATGTGAATGACATGATATTGGTATGTAAAAAAAAAAGATAAAACACAATATTAGTACAGGCATAATGGTAAATTATACTGGAAGCAACAAGATTCTGCAAAGTACTTCTTAAAAATTAGATTGTTAACTATAACTAGTGATGAATGAATTTTTCCACCAGGCACAGGGGTTTCACAGTGAAATTCCGCCTTTTGCCATTGGCAAATGTTTCTGCTAAACTGCAGCAAAAAAATGTGCAAAGAAATTAGCTGGAAAAAAAATGCAAGAACAACACTGCAAAAAAAAAAAATAAACAAAGCCTTAATGCATTTGAAATGAGGAAAATGGCTATTGACTTGATAAGACATTTGAGTGAGAAAAAAAAGTAATGCTTGTAAAAAAAAAAAAAAGCTGCACAGTAGTCACGTGAATTTTTCACCATTTGTGAAGTTTTCAGCAGTTTTACGCTGTTTTCTTATACATCAAATGAATGAAACATTAAATGAATGAAAAGTTTGATTTTTGTTGCAGCCAATTTTTTCAGTGAATGTACCTGATTGAGTTTTCTGACTCATTTTCTTCCATACATACTGTATGCTAGCGTTCCACAAAAACAACCACAATCAAATTTTCAAAAGACTAAAGTTCTCAAATTATTTGCCCCAAGTGTAGAATCCCCTATTTTTTAATCAAAACTCTAAAATTGTTCTAAATGTGATTTTTTTCTTAGAATTGCTGCTTTCCTACATGACTATCCCCATCTAATGAGGTGAGTGTTTCAGGCTGCTATTTTGGCTCTTGGTGTCATTCAGATAATATGATTTACCTTCTGTAACGGAGGTACAGGAAACAGGGTCACTTGTGGAGCGGACTATATTGGCAATCCTATATTTCTTCGAATGATGTTGCTGCATAGTTTTTTCCGGCCGCCCCGTACGTTGGTGATTTGCAGGAAGAGCACTGGGGGATGGCAGGCACTGGCCAGGTGGCTGAGCAAACACACCACAGCACATTTTTATGGGTTTCAGAGACTGGGACACTTTTCTTTCTTTCACTGAAAGTTGAGATTCTCTTTCCAATGGGCTGAAATTCTCAGTTGATGTGTCCAGTGACCTGGACTGTGTGTGATTCTCACAGTTTTGCCACTGGGATCTGTCTGTGGACGTTCTACTTCCATCATCATCAGGTGAACACTGAGAATTAGTGAGAGGAAATCCGCCACGTAAACTGTGTTCCAAGCTGGTGCAGCTGCTCCCAGTGGCGGCTGTATGGATGGCACTATAAGGGCTAAAATCAGCAGAGCGAAGTGAGCCTTGAACTTCAAGGGAACAAAGATCTTCTGATGAGCAACTGCGAACTGGGATTTCCGCCACATCAGACACCAGCAGTGAGGTGCTATCTACAGACACTGCGAAGTAGAAACAATACAATTCAGTTCATTTTGGCAAGACATTACCATTACCATCAACGGAGAGATAATCACAACTTATTTGAATTTCAAGTACAAAATGAGTTTTGTCTGCATTACGCTAAAATAATAAATAAAATACACAAATACAAAAGTATTGTAGAAATGATACCTATATTGGCTAACAATAAAAATACATTACAAGCTTTCGAAGCTCTAAGGTCCCTTCATCAGGGCGATGTATTTTTATTGTAAGTCAATAGAGGTAGCATTTCTACAATCCTTTTGTATTCGTGTACTTTTTTTTTTTTATATAAAAATATAGAAAATGTTAAAGTATTCACAAACTTTCAACAACCACAGTATATATAATTTGGTATGTCATTTACAATGTAAGTTTTGGTAATTATTGACACCCCTTAAGATGAGTTTAGGAGCTTAGCCTCTCAGTAACAGTAGCCCAAAGCAGGTGCAATGCCTCTGGCATGCAAAGATAGTCTGACGGTCGGATGATGGGAAGTTACTGTGAACAACTGGATTATTACTGTTATAGGGCTGCTGAATCTCTGGGCTGGTCAATTAAAATCTATATATAAAATCTAGGTATGTCATTTTTAGACTTTTGTTCTACTTTAATTAATTTCACTTAGATTGTAAGATCTATGGGGCAGGGACCTCCTTCCTACTGTGTCTCATACCACATGGCACTTGCGTACCGTTGTGGCGCTTTATAAATAAAGTTATACATACATACATACAATTTTAGCATATTGCTTTTATTATGTAACTTTCAACTTGAGTTGGAGTTAAACTCTGTTGTCACAAGGAAGATGGTACAGACTTCATTGTCTGAACCAATTGCTTGTCTGTTCTAAAATGCTTCCATTTTTAATGACAATTCTTATTAGCCTACCAGTGAGAAGATGATTAGTTTAGTACCTTGGGTGCTGAAGCCTGCTGTTGTGTTCCTGTCACCTAGGCTGGAATCGGTGACCTGCTGATCTATGCTGGTCCCCTGTAGAAAGATAACAGGAACAAGGCACACATTAATTTACACCACCATTCGTCTGCGAAAGATACTCAGGAGATCATATTTGCATTTTAATTTAAACAACAAAGAGATTTAAACCATTTATTGCTAGAGGGGACCCTTTACCCACACTTACGTCTGAAAGCAATTTATTGTTAGCCAACAAAGATGTGTTTTCCTAGAATTAAACAGTACTGACAAGTGGAATATTTTAGCATGAATTGTTCTCTAGTTGCTATAGAAGCTTTAGACGAGATTAGCTGTGTCCATCGCAGGGGCCTCAGGGGGGCATAAAGACAGATGTATATAGAAATGTGGAAGCAGATAAATAAAGCACAACCACAGCAGGCTGCTGTACAAGCTGCTAATGGGACTCAACAGGATTCTGCCTTTATTTTCAGTACCTTATGCACTGTAGATATATTTTCTTGCATTTTACTGTTACTGTGATATAACTTTCTTCTTTATTGAGACACAAATGTTTCATTTTTAAGACTAGCAGATGCAAGGATTGAACCAAACACCCTATCTCCACATTTGTACGTTTCTGACAGTGGTGCTCAGTGTGCCACTTATTTATCTTTCAAGACATTTCACACATGCATAAGACTCTATCCATTCCTATCTTCCATGTTCATGATGCACACCTGACATCTTCCCCCATATCCATTTGTGTATATAAACGATGTATAGGGAAAGGCAAATGAAGAATGGCAAGGTACATTTTCTTAATACTCTTTGAAGTGTTCCTGACCCAGCTTGCAGTTTTACTTTTTTTTAATGATAAGGAAGCTAAAGTCAAAGAATGGAAATAAAGAGCAGATTGAAATGCAGAATAACAAATACATTTAGAAGAATAAACCTATCTAATCTCAACCAGGCCCACCAGGTCTCTAAGTACACAAAAATGGAATAAGTAGTCAGAATAATAAGATTTTAATATGATAATAAACATGTAAAAATGTCTGACCAAATTGCTCTAAAACAATACACCATATGCCACCAAATCATATAAAGTTAACTAAAAGATACAGAGCTAACTACTACAGGTGTATCAATATCTATGAACCAATTAAATAAAAAAGCATTGAAAATATACTGGTTGATGGGTATTCTTGAATTAAAAGCACAACATTTTAGCTAAACTCTTGTATGCACCTATGCCATAGGTGCAAAATAGTACAGTATTACAATAGTATTGTATTGCATTACATATTTGTAATACAGTTGTATAACAATAGTTTCTAATAATTCTGTTATATGCAGTTTACCACTAAGGTCCTAAATACACATTAGACAATAAACATTCTATAACATTAGGTGCATCCCAGTGCTACATGGTCCCCGGGTATTGCAGAACTACTTCTAGTAGCCCTAATATTTTTTTTTCAGTTTTGACTATTTTTCTAATAATATAAGACATTACCTTGTACTAAGCAAGCTAGCATAAACCCATTCTCATGCTAACACAATCTTGTTGTTTGTATTTAATGTTTCACTGTTTTATTTTTTGGAAAACCTCAAGGCACCATGCTGTATATTACATAAAGATGTTTATAAGCACACCATAGCATCACCTGTTTCAATTTGTAATGATTTTTGCGGCTCTGCATTACATTTCCAGGGACCTTGCTCACCTAATTCACACTCTTGAAAGGTGTTGATCCTCAGGTTATTTTCAATATACTGGGATTTACAGAGTGTTATGAATTATTTCCCGAACCAATGTTGTTGAACTTCCAGGGGATAAACGCGTCTGCCATTTCTGGGACAAACTTTATTTAAAAGTTCCTCCAAGTGAAATACTATGGCTAGCTTTGTTACATACAGGTTACTGTATTATCACCCCTTGCCTGTTTTAATAGTAGTATAAACCTTTTTCATAGGCTGCACAAGAATGGTGCCACTGGCAGATATAGAGGTACACAATAAATGTGTTCTACACATAGATACCTTTACTTCTGAGGGTGCTTTATTGCATACATTTTGGGCTTACATACATATAGGGGCTCAGATATTTTGCAAAAAGCATGTAAATACATAGGTCATTGCTGCTTCTGTTACTATGGCAGAAATTAAATTGCATGGATAGTCTCCAGAGAAACAGAAAGACATTTCTGCACACTAGGCAACTATAAAACATGGTAATATTTTAATGTACATTAATCATTTTCACTTGGTCACATTCTTTTCATTGACATCATTACATAGTTATACAGCTTATGCATTGCTGGATTTTTGAATTGCATTATTGGTAAAGAAAGAGAAGAACTGCTATACTGTGTATATTACGTTATATATTAAATATCTGTGTGCATTAATATATGAATAGATGTATGTTAATAAATATGACTGTGAATATGTATATACATACAAATGTGTGTGTACACATAAATATACATAAATATGTATAATTAATATGGAAGAGTTACTAAAAGATAAAACTAGTTATAAATTATTTCAAAAGCAAAATCTTTTACAGAATATATAGAAAAACAGGGCCCTCCTTAGCTCATGTATCAGTCAATACTTCATATATACAATTATTGTATAAAAAAAGCACAATCTTGGCTTGTTGCATTGCCTGTTATTGTTGCTGATAGCACTTAAACTCCTCATCCCAAATATCTCAGTACAGAAATGGACTATAAAAGGTCTCAATACCATAGGAGATCTTTATTCAGCAACTTCCCAGAGGCGCTATAAGGATCCCACTGAGTAATACAACTTGCCACGAACACAAAGATACGTATATTGGCAAATACTACACTTTCTCCAGCCAACCACCCCAAATTCCAAAACACTTCGCAAATCAACTCTGATGGAGTATCTCTGTTACAAAGCCTGGAATGCCAAAGCCATTCTTCCAGACCATAAAATGCATCTCCATAGAGAGGAAACCGAAAAACTTTCATACATGACCAAATATCTCCATCTCATTGGCAGGACACCCTACTCCTACCAAAAGGAGAAACCAGCTGTATGAATCACATCGAGACCCACAATTAACTGAATTGTAGATGGTACTTTACTCTACAAAGATTAGCATCAATGACACCAGGCTACCCGACTCAATGTTGGAGGAAGTGTGTGTTAGCCAGACAATGCTAGATCTTGTAATAAATGTTCCTTATGATAACTGAATATAAACTAAGTTACATTGGTATTATTCTGATGCCCACACTTGACCCTGAAATAAATGCCTTTTACTTCTTTTACTCTTGTTCAAATAAAAATTCAAGTGTCAAAAATATTTTATATGTGTAATTTTACATCCCTCTGTTGTACCAGGCCACAGAATATGTTGGCTCTTTATAAATATGTGCTAATAATATTTAAAAAAAAACCCCACAATATTTACTCAGAGTAAGCAGAACTCATCCAATTCTTCAGCGAGGCACTGATGCTGCATAAGTACAGTATGAGATTATTTCGAACATGATAGGCAATTCTGTTGTAAATTTGGAACCGGAATGTATGAAATGGCAACTTTGCACTCAATCAAGGAGGAAGCAGTGAGCTGAATACATCAGAGGAAATCAGCAGATGCTGAATTTGTATTCTCAGGATCCATGATACTTAAAATGTAAAAGGAAAAAAGGAAAAAAGGAAAAAAAAAACTAAAGAAGGCTGAGAATTGTTCTGAAGCCAAAATTACAGCCAATCAGCCCATTTATTGCTTATGGAAATGGCCTCTTCATACTCACCGTCAATAATATGAGAAAGTGGACTCCTGCCAACTCAAACAGCTTTCTGCAGGCAGTGTCCTTAAGATGCATCTGGGTAATAATCTGCAGCTGCAAAAATCTTGTACCATATATAGTTGTCTATTTACTTGCCTCGCCATACAAAAGAAGATAAGTATCTTGAGCTGACTGAATCTTTTGCTTTTCCCAAATGTTCAGTAGCCTTACATGCCTTCCAGTGAAAAATGACCTAACATAAGCTATCACATTGATAAACATGAACTAGTAATAACAACCTCATTGTAAGTGAATTTCTCTAAGGACTGGGAGATAACCCACAAGGAACTACTGTATCATAAAGGTATTTTTTATGTATGATTGCCATGTGGAGAGGCAAGGGACAAGTAGAAGCAATATGACATTCCAATTCAAAGTATTTGGTGGGGCTTCCCCTGCTCTGTATGCTGTGTGTTTGCCAGTCCTGACAATTTTTTTTTTGGGGGGAGGCTACCATTCTATCCATCACTGTACTATGAGCTTGCCCCTGAACATCTATCTCCTCCTCTTTCTGTGTAAGGACTACTCTAAAGATGGATCAAACCACATGAACAGTAACACCAAAGAATATAAATGTTTTAAAGTAATTCAAATATAATGTACTGTTTCCCTGCATTGGTAAAAGTTGTGTGTTAGCTCCAGACAGACTTCTATAGTTAATATAAATAAGCTGCTGTGTAGCCACGGGGGCAGCCATTCAAGCTGGAAAAAAGGAGAAAAGGCACAGGTTACATAGCAGATAACAGATAAGCTCTGTAGAATACAATGGGAATCCATGCAACTTATCCGTTATCTGCTATGTAACCTGTGCCTTTTTTAATTTGAATGGCTGCCCCCATGGCTTTACAGCAGCTTTGTTTCTATAAACTATAGTAGGGTTTCTGAAGCAAACACACAACGTTTACCAGTGCAGGGCAACAGTACATTGTATAATAATAATTTTGATACACACATTTTTTGGTGTTACTGTTCCTTTAAAATGCTCCAAAAATAAAAAGTCAATTGGTTATTAGTTTGCAACAAATAAATGGCCCATGCCAAAAATGACCTCATTTGTATGGCATGGACTTAAATGGATTGGACTACAGGACTGCAATCCCTCCTGCCAACCTCATTCTTACTGCTTACTGTTTCTTTTGGGATACTGATTGACCATAGCTAGAACAAAAACTCATAGTGCAAACATATAAACATGTTGCTTATATAGGTATAATTTGTAAAGCTCAGAGTCCAGATGCTGCTGCCCCAAATTGAGCATACATGAGTGCATATTATTTTATTATTTGAACTGAAGAGCAGCGCTGAGATCCATTGAAGTTTACAAGTGCCCATAATTAACCTGCTCTCAAAGAACAGAAGAGCTAATTCAGTTCCTGCTGGGGTAAGCAACAGGGTCAGGAAAGATAAAAATACTAATCCGCTGATGTCTATTATTCACAATAACTGAAGATAAACATTTTATATAAGTTTATTTCCTGCATACTACAGGTAACAGAAAGAAGAAGATTTATGTGCGTAATTCTACGCACCTTTCCTATATTTATTCAGTACAAATTAAAAAAAATTGAAATGGGTATTTGTTTATTTCAGAATCAGCTTTCAGTAGCAATTACATTTACAAATAACCTTGTGGCTCATAACCCCTTCCCCGTTTAGATTGTAAGCTTTAATGAGCAGGCCCTTTGTAATCTCCTGTATCAGTCATTACTTGTACACAGTTTGTATGTTTGATGTATAAACCCATTTATTCTACAGATCTGCAGCGTATGTTGCTTATTTTCAAGTAGGTGTTAATAAAAACTTTACAAAACTTTCATCTCTGACAAATTCATATTGGAACATCAAGCAGAATTACATTTTTTTGGAGATCCCTTTAATGTAATTCCTTTTTTTCTTTGGTGGATCTAAAATGTAATCTTCAGTTGTTTTAGTTAAGCCAGAGAGACCTAGGGTGGATTTGTAGGCTATATTGTCACAGTCTGGCAAGGACTTAGACAAGGACTAGCTAGATTTTCCCATCTTTAAGAAACTATGAAGATTTTTCTTCTCAATCCTGTGACTGTTTAGTCTACAGAATAAGTCTAGTAAAACAAATCAAAGCGATTCATTCTCCTGACAGGGGCAGCATCAATCTGACGGGGTGAAAAAGCTGCAGCTTGTTTCTTAAACATGTAAATAATGACCAACATAATGTACAATCACATTTATATAATATTTAACTATTAACTTTTGTAACATCTGATAGCCTGTTATGCCCTACACTTGATACCACTATCACCAGCTCCCCCACCTACACCGCTACCCCCCCCCCCCCCTTGTTCTGGAGAGGGTGGGAGCTGTAAAAGAGAACACTTCCTTCCTCTTCTAACCCCTCATGTTTCCTCCTATTCCCACAGCAACCCAGTAGATACAACACCCATAATCCTGAACAGCCTCTTCCAGTTGCCTCCTTCCGAGCCCTGTCATGGCCCTGTCATTCCCAGTTCCTGGCTCACTCCTCACTGGCATTCTTAACTACACACTTCCTATAAAATGTATTTATTCTATTTTCTGTTCATCTTAACCTTAACTTTGGGTATGTCATATACATTTGCATTCGGTCCAAATAATTTAATAATTTGTTTCAACTAGTTTTGCAGCCCTCTAGTGTGGTAGTTATTTGAATTTTACACTGAAAGATAAGTGGAGAGTGCCTAAACAGCAAGTTATGTTTCCTTATGTTTCAACTTATGGGGTCCATTATGGACATTATAGACCAGCTAATTGAAACACAATCATATGGGTGGTGATTGAGTGCTTTAGGAAAATTGCTTCTCATTCCCAATCCAGGTAAATTACTGGATATCCTTGCAGCAATTTCTGCATTGCCATTTCTACTCTACAAAATGATTGGTTTGACAATATACCCCGGGCGGAGTTTGCACACAACACCACCTCACTCTCTTCCATGGATACCTCATCATCTGTGTTTATGATCAGCATCCACTTTCTCTATTTAGGACTCAGCAAAACCTTATTTTCTTACAAAAGATGATAACCTTTCTCACACGTACTGTATGACTGATAACCAATTCATCTAAAACTCAATAAAAATGATCTCTGACAAAAGAAGAACACTTTTCTCATCAATATGCTTTTAAAGATGAAGTTTTCCTGTCCACTAAGAACATTTGTCCATGTCCTTAAGTTCTAATGGGTGCAAAGTATAGTATAGTTGGAAATCACATGAAGGACATTGAACGGAAAAAGCTGCTGCATGGTTTTTTGTTACATGTGTCCATTGACCCTGCTGACCTTGTCTTAGATTTTCTGGCTTCCTAAAACCATGTTGTAAGTTGTAATTGTTGTTTCATTGGGCTAGATAATGGCTGCTGCCATCTTTATACTAAATGTTAATTAAAGTGCTGGACACTGTATTGGATTCTTTTAGAACAATCCGCCCTTTATTTGATAATGGCAGAAATTCTGCTAAGAATAGCAGTTGCATTTTACTTTGCTCTATACCAAGCTGAGCAATGGTATACTAGTGGTTTTACGGTCAATATCCCACTCAATTTGTAGTGGAATATGTATCTAACTCAGTGGTTTATGGCCTTGTAATATTATGTGCAAATTTAAAATACAGTGTGTATAATCTCCTACTGGCACTAAGAGGGTTAATTAAAATGTAAGTTCAGCATTTATGATCACTTAGCAATGTGCTGAACAGAAAACCTGGGGGATTAAAATGCTCAGGGTAATGAAATTAAACTATAGGGTCTGAACTCTTTCCTCTCTATATATAGCAGCCATAAATAACATACAAAATGTGCTGTGACAAGGTCATCAGGACACAGTGAGGATGTCATGTTTGGCAAAAAGCATCATCCAGGCTCAGTCTGAGCACACTTAAGCACCCGACATCTCATAAAACTGGTGGCAGATCCCACGGAACCTCATCAATCACTTTTCAGCCAGCACTTGTGTCCAAGACTTAATTTAAATTTGGCCTTTCATAAAACTAAATGTGACACGCTATTTTAAAGCTATTAGGAAAGGAGCCTGCAGTTCATGTGGAATTTTACATCAATATGTGTCTTCTGACAAAGTCAAAAGGGAGAAAAAAAATTTTTTGCATCACATTTAAAACCTGTAATGACAATTTTCACAAAGAGATCAGCAGCCCCTGTCTGCATAGGAAATTTAGCTTAGAAAAATGTGTTGTACAAATCCGAGGCTTCATAAGATGTCTGATATGTTAAGATGCATGAGCAAATTCTATTAAGCAGGAATTGTGCTTCCCATTTATATAGAACACAAAGCTGAAAATTGAATATTTTGGAACACTGGGATATGACACATCAGAGGGAGAAGATTTGTTGCAAGGAAATTGATTTGTGAAATGGTTTATTCGGGATTCTCTAGTTTCCTTGATTCTGGCTATTATCATAACTATGCCTGTGGTTTAGGCTATAAACAGAAACATTAATACAAAAAGAATACAATTGAATATTTCTATCTTTCTCTCTCAATGTATATTTGTATATACAGTATGTACATAGAATAGTTGGGCGCATAAGTTGGGAGAAGGATGATGCTGTAGTAACTGAGGTTTGGGGTTTGCAGGCCTCCAAGCAGTGAGTAAAGAAGGTAGATATCAACTGTAGACTCTAGGAATACAGGTATAGGATCTGTTATGCAGAATGCTCGGGACCAAGGGTATTTCGGATAAGGGGTCTTTCCGTAATTTGGATCTCAATAAATTAAGTCTACTAAAAAAAAAATCAATAAAACATTAATAAACCCAATAGGATTGTTTTGGATCCAATAAGCATTAATTATATCTTAGTTGGTAAAAGTACAAGATTCTATTTTATTATTCCAGAGAAAAAGGAAATCAATTTTAAAAATCCAAATGATTTAATTATAATGGAGTCTATGGGAGACAGGCTTTCTGTAATTTGTAGCTTTCTGGATAATGGGTTTTCAGATAAAGGATCCCATACCTGTACATGTAACTATGGCTTCTACAAATTGCTTTTAGTACTGAAGAGACCCCCAGAAGCTGTTAAGATGAGTAGACAGGCTATTTGCACAAGAGAACGCAAAAAAAGCTCTTTTAAGAAGATGACTGCCTGTCAGTTGGGGGGCAGGGAGGAAACCATCCGTGTTGTATTAGAAAAATCCCTTAAAGAATGTCATTACGTGTTATTATGAATCAGATGCCACTATAACATGTATTTGACCTAAAGCTGTATCCTTTCTTTAGTAATAAGACAGCACTAAGCAATTGCTTATATATATATATATAATTTACATTACTGCTATATTTCTATATTTCTCTGTTTTAAGAAAATAAACAAATTTAGCTTTATGTTTCATGTCCACTTTTAATAGTAGTTGGCTTGCAGCTTATCGAAAAATCACATTTTTTTTCCATTGAAAAAATGCTTAATTGTGATCTCTTGAAGTCCTTCTTATGAAAAACATGGAAAAAAAACTTGAATGTAGTGAAATCACATCTACGCATCATTTTCAATGAGTCTGCCGAATCTGGAATAAATCTCTAATTTGCTAATAAACTCCCATTGACGTCTGCACAAATTTGCCAGCTTTTAAATGCTGAATTTTTATATTCAAGTTTTCGGCAGTTGCTAAATCTCGAATTTGGTATTTTTACTGCAAAAAAAAATATTTTGACTTGTTGAAGAAAACTCAAATTTCAATTGGCCTCTAACTGACCAATCTTTTTGGAAACTCTAATATGTACAGTTACTCAAATATAACAAAGTCAGATGCATCTCTATAGACCTCTCCATTTAACTGATGAGCCTTATGTGGCTAAACACATATGGGACACTCATGGGCCTTATACCACAAACAAACCTTATATATGATGACCCTAATATATGCAGTCATGCTTAGGTACAAATGTTCTTTAGCCAAAGGTACAATGCTTATGGATTTAAGCTCTGTTATGTTACACAAGAATTATAAATAATATTGCATTTCCCAATCAGTACGCAGAAACCATATTATTGTTATTGGTATCCATGAAATGTTGTTATAGATCTGCCTTTTAACATACAGTGTTCATAAGGTATGATGCTAAAGATTTCTACCTAGCTCAGCACATTGGCATCATTATAGTGTGCATTTTTAGGCTCAATATTAAGAAGCTTGCAAAGACCAAATAGTTGAGTGCTGAATCCCATCATAGGAGATGCTGACACACTCATTTACTAAAGCTTCGCCTGCAGATTGCACCAGTTATTATGTCCTCAGGCTGCTCCACCATGTAATGCATTTGAAACTTGCTGTCAATCACCATAATGCAATGCTAGAGAAAGAAATCCCCTTTGCATAACTCCCATTTTGTTGTAATTCCTGTAATTATATGCCTATTTAAGATACATTTAATTATATGCAAAATTAATTTACTAGTCTGGGTTGTCTTTATACTGCACAGTCCCACTGTGATACAAGCACCTACATGGTTAACTATTGAGTATAGACTCTACAGTTAATCACGTAGGTGCATTTGCCTTAATAAACACAGTGCCATAATTGTATTATTATTATTAAAATATTAAGCAGCCCTAGTAATTAAAGAGAAATATTTATTCTCCAAAAGAAGTCTCCTTTCAGTGATTTTTTTAAATAACCCAGTAGCTACATGAAAAGTGTTTCATGCAAACAAATCATATTTTTGTATTATACATATAGGATAAGGGATCCCATACCTGTATTTATATTCTTATATTCCCTCTTGAATAGTCCTTTGGTGCTGGTACAAATTGCCTTACAATACATGTATACCCCATATACATACATTTAGGTACTTACTAGGGGGTTGCTCACTCTGATCAGACATCATTAAATGCCAACCGCAGAGTACATTGGTCACTGTCACAAAAAAGCTGCCATGGAGTTTATGTAATGTAAATGCTAATTTATACTTTCATATGTAACTAGACCAGCAGCAGGGCTGCTTAACTTCTCTCATGGTGGGAGATGCAGCTCCTGCTGGTAGCAGAGTTTGGGGCCATCCTCTCTGTAGGTAGAGGCAGCCTAATACTCAGTGGTGGATATAATGACATAGTGCTGATCTCAAGTCTTCAGTAAGGAACAGCAGAGCATAGTAGGGATCTCTTATAGAATTCTGGCTTTGAGTATTGCCTTGGGGTGAGGCTGGCAAGGTTCTATTTATTTGATAAAATGTGAATAAATACTGTGGCCTCTGTTTTTTTACATTTTGCATATACACTGCCCTACCTAGATAGAGAAGCTCATTTCTAATATGCTACAACTATTCATAGACAAAGAAAACTTCCATATTACCAATTTCTTCCAAATTCACACCCAACACAGATAAAGGGGTTGGGCTGAGAGGGTTCCCATCCCACTAGTTGATGTGAAAGACATGGGGCAGATAATAATTATCTCCTTGTTTTTGTGAAACAGGTCACATGGCAAAATTGTAGTGAGAATTAGCAACAAAAAACTGTAACCAGGGGGAAAAGTTTGCTCACCCCTAGTAACAAGAAACATTCAAGGGAAATAGTGATACAAATGAAACTCTGACTTGCTGCTCAAATTGAATTGTGTGAATAGTGTCCTACTTTCTAAACATTACGCAAGATGTCTATTTCAGAGGTATGAGTTCTGTCAGGATGAACAATGCATATTGTAGGCAAACAGGATCCCTGTGAGTATAAATAATGCAAGCCTGAAATAAGGTAGTAATCATTTATATTACATCAATTTAAAAACGCAATTAGTATAACGGTAAAACAAATGGAATTTTCAGCAACTTGCATTAAACAGAAATTATGACTGTATGAGTTGAGCTGCACAACTTTCCGGCAAACATATTAAGCATTAGTTTCAAATTTATCTCCCCTGAAGCCAAGTATTTTGCTTCCATGTGTAACTAGGGAGTATAAATAATTGCCTTTTTAAGAAAATATATAGTTAAGCTTTCAAGTTAAGAAGATGATCACATCGAAATAACTTGCAAAATAAACTTGTTTGGATTTTCCAGCATGAGTCCTTATCTAGAACTGTGGTTGCATTGCTTTTCTTCTTGAATAAATAAAGGAAAGTTTTTAAGAGAATTAAAAAAAAAAATCAAAGTATTAATTAAAGCATAGAAAATCCTACTATGTGGAGATAATTGATTCATGCTGAAATTTACAATTGTGTAGTGCATATCTTATGTGTGTTTAATCAATTATCAGTTCAATTTTCTTCTTGTTTCTATCAAATTCATGACATAAATATACATGATATGAGCTGTGCACCATATCTTAACTCAAAGAAGGTAAAACCAAAAAAGATGTGTTTCTATTAGTTATGTTATGCTTCCTAGCCATATATGTACTCATTTTTTTCTTATTAAAACAGCACTTTTATCCTGTTTTATAACAAGGCTACTAGCAGTACTTTATTACAGTGTGCATTTCCAGCAAGCAGGTCAAGACCAATGACTCTGGGACACTTGTATTTTATTGTACAGCTATAACAAGTACTGTATGGGTTTTAAGTGACGTACACAATACACAGCAAAAGAAAAAAGAAAACAAAACCAACTAAGAAAAAGTCTCAAATGACAAATGTGGCCTAATTATAGGGGTTATTCATGTTTTTAATGGATTGAAATAAAATTGTTTATTTTTGAGACTTTTTCTTAGTTGCTATGTCCCACAGTGATCACGAGGGGGCGTTCTCCATTTGCTACATATTATAATTGTTTTTTCATAGTTATGTTGTTCTTTAAAATTTCCTTTCTTGGAGCTTTTTGGTTTTCAAAAACAAAACAAGTATGTATCCAAGGCTATTGTGATACTAAAATCTACAGTTAGTATTAGTGGTTGTATATATAGTTTATGTGTGTGAGTGTATAGATTGGTAAGTATAGGTTTGTGGGTGCTGGGTTTCCTTGGAAGGGTTGAATTTGTTGGACTCTGGTCTTTTTTCAACCCTATGTAACTATGTAAAAAAGAACACCCAAACATGCAAAAGGCCTAAATGTAATCCAGCGTTTTATACATTGTTATCAATGTATAAAAATCAATGTTAGCAGTGTCATTTTACCAGTCATTTGTAAAATAACTGATCACCAGTTATGCAGCCCCACCTTGAACCACTCCAATGCTGAAGAGGTAGGCAAAGAGTCGCATAGGGACTACTGCCTTAGGTCACAGCAGCCCCAGAAGCAGTGCTGTTGATTACTGCCGGTTGTGCTACAGTTGGCACAATCTTTTTGAAAATGGTTTAACTGACCATTAAGTAATATATAACAGAATGTATACAGTGAACTTTCATCCAGAACAGGCAACTACACCATTACAACAGTCAACATTTCCTCTTAACAAAGAAAAGTAATTCTCCCACAGGTCACCTCTTCTTGCTGAAATGTTTTGGAAGCTCAGAGTTCCCCCAGTCCAATAAAACAATGAATTCACTCTATTGCCTAATGCATTTACTGGACTACAGGAGTTCCCTCAAAAGGGCATCTTCATGGTTAAAAAAATTAGATTTGTTTGAGCAAAATAACGTTCTTGTTTTAGGGCATTAAGTTTTAAATCAGATTTAGATTTAGCATTTCCTTCACCTTGAATTATCTTAAATAAATAACTCACAAAACATTATGTGTTAGGGGATAGATATTTTAACATCCTACCTGGCTTGCAGGGGTTTGCCCAATGACAGCTTCATATGGAGGTGGGAGCTCAGATGGATATAGAATCCCAGGACTGTTTATGGAAACATCATATAACGCACTGAATGGAGAATGGGGAAAGTCCAGATGAAGTCCTCTAAGGAAAAAAAAAAACCACATCAAGTGACATGCAGTAAATCTACTTAGAAGAATTAGCACATTTGAGTCCATTTCAAGCAAATAATTCTAAGTTTTAAAAATGATTTCCTTTTATCCAGTAATAATAAAACAGTGCCTTGTACTTGATGGTAACTAAGCTGCGTGAGTCCATGTTGGTGCCAAGACAATCCTATTGGGCTTATTTCATGTTTAAATAATTTTAGCAGACTGAGAGGATTTATTTATTAAAATTTGAATAGTGAACTTTAGAGTTTTATTTTAATTCAGATATACTCAAAATTTTACCAAACTCGAATATTTGCTTATTTTTTTAATATAAAAAATGTGATCGCATTAGATCGCATTGGGAAAAAAAAACCTCAAATGCATTACATTTGCATTTTAATGGGTCAGCAAACTCTCCAAAATTCCAAAAAAATTTAATTGAAAAAATCTTTTAAATTGTGCCTAGGAAAATGCCCTTTGACTTCCAAATGAACACACAGGTTTTTAGATGCGGTTTTTTTTTATATTCTATTTTTTGAAATTTTTTCACTTAATAAATATCTAACATTTGAGTTTTTGTAAATCCTAATTTGAATTCAAGTGTTTTAGTACAAAAAAAAGTCAAAGAAAATTTGATTTTCACTGATAATGTTGGTCAAAATACAAAAAGATCCAATATCCCTTATTTTTGTATAATTTGACTTGACAGTCTTGCCATGAAACAAACAGTGCTCTTTATACAGTTGAATGCAAGTTTGAGCACCCTTTGCCAGATTACATATTTAGTTTTTTTTAAAAAAATAATTACTTTGTGAAAAGTAAGGAACAACTACTGCATTAATCTGTGCAATAAAAAACAATTGGGCTCATTTATAAACACTGGGCAAATTTGCACCTGGGCAACAGCCCTTGACCAGGGTCAGACTGGGGGGTGCAGGGCCCACTGGCTTCTGCCTCAGGGGCCCATGCACCCCCAATGGCCCCACAGCCTTCACCCCCCCACCCCACAGGGGCCCCAAACACCTGGCTGAACCCCTTCCCCCAAGCGCGCCTAAATGAAACTTACCTGAAGCGCGTTGGGGGAGGGAGACTGGCGGATCAATGGAGCTCCCTGTGGGGACCGGTCTGGGCCACTGGGTTTTTTCTTGGTGCCATGGCAGCCCAGTCCGATGCTGCCCTTGACAACCAATCAAATGTTTGGTTTCATTACTGAACTTGCAGTTGCCTTAAAAAAAATCCAGTCATTTGACTGGTTGCTATGGGTTACTGCCGAAGTACAAACTTGGTAAAATAAAATGTAACTGTGCAGTACCATTTGCAAATATGTTTTATCACTGATTTTTTTTTCTACTTTTTACTAATGGGCTAATTGATCAATTTTTGAGTTTGTCTTTCTAAATCAAATGCTCGCTTATTTATTAATAAGGAAAACTTGCTAGAATAAAAAAAAACTTGAATACCTCAAATCTTTTGAGTTTACAAACTGGAAAAAATTTGTGTTTCAAAATATGACTTGACTATGCCTAGGACAACTCCCATTGACTTCTATGGACACTTTTGCATTCATCTGTATTTGTTTCAAATGTGAAGCTGAATTTATTAGACTAAGAAGGTATGAATGTTGGTGACTCTTATGAGTTTCTTATTTCCCTCCAGTTTGCCAATAGATGGAGATTCTGCGGATGTGAGGGGTTAAGAATAGTAATCTTACATGCAAGTAGAGACAAGACTAATTACAGCACTCATAGTCAGAACAAGTATTTTTGATATACACAAAGCTTTTTGAAAATATACAGGTAATATCTTTCAGAAGCAACAGGTAAGGAACTGTAAAGTTATTTTAATTGAGTGTTAATGCAAAACATCACATGGCTTACTTACCTTTGTACCTCCAAAACTGGTGTACAGGTGTACTCAGGTGGGTAATATGGCGGAGGTGGGATTGGTGGAATAAACTCATCAAAATCCAGAGTTTGGTGGAGAATAGTTCCATGGGGCATCATGCAGTCCATATTTGTAGAGTGTCCCCTTTGTGGCAAAAACTGGAAAACAAACAAAAACAGTTATAAGAAGTAAATGTTTTCTGCATTAGACACCATACATTAGGGTTGGTTTTAACTGAAAAAGAGAGGGTTAAGGGCTTTTGTTAAATATGTGTGACGGTAAACATTAACTTTGTTGGCAGCCCACATTTTGTTGACAATGCTGCAGGACAAAACATGGCCAGGCTGCTGCTCCATGTATTAGGGGTGTAGGGGTGTAGATTGACAACATCCTTAAATAGGCATTTTTTGCTATCTTAGGTTTGGGAGGGTTGCAAGAAGGTACACATCATGACATTTAACAATATGTATTAAATTTCACTTTCTATGGCTCTTGGCCCAAATTATGAGATGGAACCTATGAACAATGGCTTAATGGGTGGGTGATTATTTATAGAACAGATATATATGCACATTGAAGAAATAGCACTGCAACAAAGTGAAAAAATGTAGCTTCAAAAACATTTTTTAATGAGTAGTTGGATGGTAATGCAATTATTCCATTACTTGCCCTAAGTAACTCAATAGCTATGACACATAGAGCTGCAAATAAATGACATCAGAAGAAGTGGTTAAACTAGATGGGGTGCAATCTGCAATAAGATTCAACCAACCTTGGAACCATTGGAACCATTTTATCTTGTATGAATTTTATTTTAAAGTAGTGAAATTTGAGTGGGGGTGAATTTGACAGCGATATGGAATGTTCAGAAAACTACTATAGGTCAGACTCAGCTTGATGTTATAGTGTATATATAGAGCCGACCTGTTCACAACTGACAGTTCCACAAAATTTAGTTAATGCTTATTTGAAGACATAGCTAATCCTATCAACATAATTGTTAATGTTTGTAAATTAGTACAGTTTTTATTAGCCAGCATCAATGTAACTTCATTATCTATGCTCCACCGGTCAGAAAGACACTCTTCAATGCATCTATTTATTTCCACGTGGAGCCTTGTATTGCAAGAGTGTCGGAAGCAGTGTAAAATGTAGTAGCATCAGATAATACAATTACAAAGGAGAGCAGAAGTCTAATGAGCCTGTTAGCATGTTAAACTGGTACATATCATAGATGGAACTGTTCAGGAGAGGAAATTAAATGTGGACCAGTGACCCCTTCATTGTGTTCTGCAGTGGAAAAAAAATCATAGCTAAAGCCAATTGAAGAGGACAGCTTTTCTTATTCTCCCCCAGGCAAGGTTCTACTGTCATGTCACTTTTGTTGGATCACTTGCAGGCTAGGTCTTTAGCTCTTCCCTTTAGAAGCAAGTGATCTAATGCTGTTTGCTGAAGGCAGAGTTTTGTATTGTGCTTGAACAACTGCTTTCGTGTTTGCTCTGCTGTCTGCTTGCATTACTGTCAGCTATATGCCACCCAGTGAACAATTACAGTAACAGAGAGGAAATACTGTTCCCATTTGCAACACAACAGAGAATATATTTATTGTTCAACTTTTTACAACTAACATGGGCTCCTACTAATGTAAACATTTAATTAGAGCCTTATTAATCTAAAAAGGAAGTGTACAGCAAAGCTTTGGTTTTAGATTCTAATTTACTATAACCCATGGACCCACACATTTTGGCCTAGGCATTGTTGATGGTGAAGGCTATATATTGAAAGGTATGATGTTTTACAGAACTACACCCTTTGGGTGTTGAGAGACTGTGTGAATAACAGCTCAAAAATGGAAGAAAGTTGAGGGATACTTTTCAAAATGACATATTATTGTTATATTTCCTTAAGTTGCCTTAAATATTGGACAAGGAAAGTGCAATTCACTTCAGAGTGTGGTGCTTATTTGTTAGACACCCTCAGTAAATACAATTGCTTGGTTTTTAGCCTGGGATGGTACTTGCCTTCTGTAAAAACACACCAACCTGGGGCACGTTACCTCTGAGCACTGCTGCCAGTGTATTTTAAAGGGAGCACCACAGCAGGGTGAAAAATAAGCCATTGTATTCACTAAGGAGTGCCTAACACATTGGAATGCCCAGTGAATTGCGCTTTTCTCATCTTTTAAAGATAGGAGGTTGCTCTCAGATGAAGCTAACAATTCTTCCCACAGCCAGCACTGGAAACTAGTGATGAGAACATTTTCAGCAGGCATGGATTCGCAGCAAATTTCCATATTTCATGATGGCGAATTGCTTTGCGAAACTTAAGTGAAAATTCATTGCACTTAAAAAAAATAAATAAAAAATTGTTGCATCAAAATGGGTGCGGTCATATCAAAATGGGTGCAGTCACATCAAAATAGGCATGGTCATGTCAGAATGGACATGGTCATGTAAAAATGGGCGTGGTTGCGTAAAAATGGGTGCAGTCATGGCAAAAAAACGCGGTCAGCAAAAAAAGAAGTGGGTAACAAAAAGAGATGCGGGCGACAAAAATGTAATGTGACAAATACGTTTTGCAGATTTTTCGCCGTTTCACTAATTTGCAAAAGAAAAGGTAGGTGTGTGAAGGATTGCCTAATGAGATATTTAATGATGCAGAAATGCATCTCAGTGAACAGTGGTGAGTTGACATTTCCCCCTTGGGCTTTATTAGTGTTAGGAGAAACATTTGGCTTGACTTATTATGGAAGCATGGATTAACAATGGCACCTAGTCTACGGTAACTTGTTTTTACTTTAGCTTCTTTTTAACAATTCTGAAGTTGACTATTCTGACATGGATGTGTCCATAAATTTTTTGTTTGTAGTTCCTGCTAGTTCATACTTGTTTAGTTATCTGGACTTGGATAGATTTGTAATAACACTGTCCCTCTTTGATAAAAAAGACAGTTCTTTCTGTAATTTCAATTTTCTTAGAGTAACTGTTGATTCTAAAGAATTTGAATTTATGCGCTGTCCTCAGTCAAACAAACAAACAAACAAAAATGTTCTAAAGAACTGCTTTGTGTGCTGGCATTTGTTTCAAGAACAATTACAATGGGTAGAAGCAAATCTGTGGTTGGAAGTATGGAATTCATTTTTTCATATCTTATAGTGTGCCAGTTTGGCAGGAAAAAATTTTGGATGCTTTGAATTTACAGTTGTTCATATGCATACTTGGCTTTGAAACTTATTATTATTAAAGCTGTTTGGGGATTTTCTTTAAATTGGAAAATACTGTTATTAAAATGTTATTATCCAAGTGTAGTCTTATCTGTTAACTAATTCTCTACAAAATACAATGAAATACTGTAATTGAAGTCAGTAGGTTTTGAGATTTGCCAAAAGAGGCTGACTAAGAGGGTGTGGTCTGCAAGGAACAATCATCAATAGAACTTTATATTAGACATATGGTTCTAAGGTATTCTCTATCAGGTCCTGCAGCGCACATGTTTTTTTTAGCTCCAGGCTGATATGGCTGATATGTACTTTTGGCTGCTTGAGAATGTGGCTGTAAGCTAAGCTAGCAGGAGTTTCATTTTTAACAATAGCAGGTGAAAGAAATTCAAAAAGCTGTTTCTCTTAGCAAATAACTAAGGGCTGTAAAAGGTGGTTCGTCAAAGCAAATGTCAGGAACCAATTTCCAAAGTTATTAGGATTACTGTTCACATCATTGAATAGAGTTTGTTTTTCGAAGTATAAAGAAATGTTATTTAAGGTTTCATTTGTATTGCTGTTTTTCGTAGTATTGCAAACCAGGGACTTGGTGGCTAATAATAAAAGCTATCCGCCAAATCTAAAAGAGAGTTGTTATTTTCAGATGGGGTAGGAATTGACATAAAAAATCTGAAAGGACCTGCTTCATGAACTAGAGGGTTCATTATTTCTACTGTCAAGTAGTTTTTAGTCATGAGACCTAATGGCGGTACGTCATTTTACATGCATGTATCTCCTAACTAGATAATCATTTAATAAAAGGTTTATAAAAGGTTTTATAAAAGCTTTTCAAGCTCACGTGGTTTAGAAAATAAAATAAATATAAAGCTAAAAGCTAGTTTTTTTCACATTGGAGTAGTTACAGAAAAGGGAAAGTTAAGTCAAAGGAGAATCTTTGATTAGAAAACTGGGAAGGTTGGCATTAGGATGTTTTTAGCTATATGTGTATCATCAGTTTTCTCAAGCAGATAGCCAGCATTTATTACAGAGGTCACCAAGAAGATATTTTAGATTGTTACTCATTTTTGTTTTTTGCGGAAAAGAAAGAACATCCAGTAGGCTTTAAACACCTCCCTTAAATGTGCAATTTTGCTGCTAGGCCAAAGAGATATGTGGAGGGCCAACCTTTTGTGAACTATTTAAGCAGCGAGTTCTCGTTTTTCAAATCCTTATGTCAGGTATGGGGCCTATTATCTGGATCCTGTTAGAAAAAAAGGTCCAAAATGGCATAATGTCATTTTCATATTTAAACCAAACAATTCCTCATTTTCAACTAATTTCTCAAAAACGATGACCCGGCACTTGATGTTAACTAAGCTAGTGCACCAGGTGGCACAACAATCCTGTTGGTTGTTATTAATATTTAAATGTGTTAATAGCATTAAGGCATGGTGCTCCACATTACAGAAAAATACGTATCCAGAAAACCCCAGGTCCCACACATTCTGGGTAACAGATCTATGATCTGCTATACTGGGAAAGGTAGAACTTTCATTTGGCTTTAGTTAAAGGAGGTTACATTTTAACAACACAGTCAATATTTCCATGCATAGTAAGACGGCTGGTATGGATTTAGTCTCTTCACTATAAGCCTCTAAAGAAAGTCAGAAGAAAGATTAATATAGAATTTTTTAGAATTCCTGCCCCTTCTTAGTAACTTTTCATACATAATTAGGAGGAGTTTGTGTGTGATTATACCTAAATTATTGGGTTTCTCTCCAGTATAGGACTGAACTTTATTTAACTGATGACTAAGGATATGGCGGTGAGGGCTACTTTTGTACCGAGAGACTATTTTTGCCTAAGATACTGATGGTGGGGTGTATGTCAGCCGTTCTGCATGGACAGTGTAGCTGTAACGTGGCTCCCAGACTGCATAGCAAGTACTTGAATATTATGCATTAAGGATGTCCCGACAGCAACCACACAGCTATTGAAGACACTGGTTCATAAGTGCAAAGACTAAATAAGATGTTATGCAAATACTCCAAGTGGTAGGTTAAAGTTAGTTTTCAAGGAGTGTTCACTACAGAAGGTAGTGAACAGAGAAAACCTCAAGGCATGGGTATTTCGTTATTCTATGAGCAGCATATATTATTTAGAAATTCCATGAGTTTTGTCATATTTTTACATTGAGTATAGTCAATAATAGTAGAGTGGTGTATACCTACATATGACCAACTGAATAATTTGTACAGTTTTCTACTAAGAAAGTGTTTTATGTCTTGTATTTTGTGATTCTCTGTGTTTGGTAGAATAGAAGATTTCAACACCTTTTTCAAACACTTTTTTTTCTAAAACTGTTTTCTTGAGATGATATTCTGCATTTTGTGTTTTTCTCTCTCTCATAGTTTGACCTTCCCTTGATAAAATGGAGTTTCACTACTCTACTATGGTAGGGAACAGTATAATCTATCTGTGAATCTTCAACAAAATGCTCAGGTGCATTGAGTTATATAAGCTGGTGGTCAATACCATGAATTTGGATGAAGCCATAAAGCAATATAAATGCAATATTTTCAAGCTTCAGCTTTCCTTTTCTGACCAATTTTAAATTCAGCTGTAAGAAATATCACCCTCTACATAAAAATACAACAATATTTATGGTTTCTAATCAAGAAGGAAAAAAACTCTCCCTTAAACTTAAAAAGAAGATATTTAACAAAGTCCTTTATAAAAGGGAAATTATACCTATGCTTGATCAAAGTTTTGTAGCTTTTACATCGATTATATAGGTCTTTAATAATAATTATACAGGTATGGGATCGCTTATCCGGAATCCCGATATCCAGAAAGCTGCAAATTACAGAAAGCCTAAAATTGATTTCCTTTTTCTCTGTAGAAATAAAACAGTGCTTTGTATTTGATCCCAACTAAGAAATAATTAATCCGTACTGGATGCAAAATAATCCTATTGAGTTTAATTAATGTTTTATTGATTTCTTAGTAGACTTAAGGTATGGTGATCCAAATTACGGATAGAAATATGCTGTATTAGATTTAGCCACTAGAAGTCTCACTAGTTTAGACCTGTGTAAGAGTTAGTGTTCCTTGTATCTTGTCATATATTTTATAATTTTTTTATCACTTTTCAGGAAATAGACATTCATTTCAAGGATGTCAAACTACCAATTATAATACTGTATCTGAGTTTGTACATGATATTTTTCTCCTGTTTCAACCCAATTCAAGATAGAGCCCTAAAGTACTCTCACTCCATGCATTCTGTATATGTCAGTGCTCAGAAAAATAAGTCTAGTACTAGAACTATGCATTGATGAATTCCCCTCAGTATAACTATTTTGGGGCTATGACGAATGTTAAACACATATACATCTCAAATATTCCCTTAAAATTGTATATATTGTGTTCAGAACTTTATCTATTCCTTTTTTTTTTTCACTAATTTTTAAAATGATTTTAATGATAAATGCATCTACATACATACCTACATACTCCCCTTGCCTTTTGTAAAACACTGCTATTTAAGAAAGGCAGACACTTAAGTTATGTCTGTGAAGTGCATGGAGGAGGGCAATAATGTGTGCGGGAAGTGAAGCATTTCTGGGAAGTCAGCTCGTTATAATGATTTACATTATTTTAATCAGCTAATTGAAATACTGAAACTTGAGCACTATCGAAGCAAATTGTTTAAAATTGCACATTATATCCAGGCAATAATTTTTCCTGTAAAATGTGCCTTTGAGGATGAATAGGCGATGGTCACAATATATCAGTTGATTCAGTTTTAAAAATATATTATAGACAAAAATAGGCAAAACACAGTATAATTTGGCAAAGTGCACACTATATTGAGACATGTTTCTTTCAGTAGTCACTGGCACAGACATGGATACTGAATAGTTGAATAGGGTGTGCACCACTGTTTGTAGGATGCACTGGGAGACCGATGTGCACTACTACCGCTTGGTGTGACAATCCCCAGTTGTGGTAAGCAGGTGGTGGTATACAAAGGGACATGCCTGTCATGAAACTGGAATACATTCTCAGTGCCATTTTTCAGCCCTCATCCTTGCCTGTACAGCACACATAGATTCCCTTTCAGTCATAGAATGGTCCCCCTGCTTCATGGATGAGTAAAACCAGCTAGCCGCTAAGGGTTCCTTACAGTTATATTGGGCCAGTGTACTATCCAGGGAATGGAATATTAGATTAAAGGGTGGCAAAAGAGTAATAGGTGGTGAGAAGTGATGCAACAGCATGAAAATTCACAGACATCAGGACATGTATGTCCTGACAACATGGCACACACTTCCACATGACGATGATGCCCCTTTGAGGGGTGCACAGGCATAATGCCAATTTATATTTATATTGATAGATGCTAATGCTCAGTATTTTTCAGAAGTCATAATTTTCTTGCCCTAATTCAGTGACATATGATATAAATAGAGAGGGGGGGGGTACAGTATATTATGCAGAATGGCAAGCATATGTTGTGATAAGGTCCTGTTCTAAAGTAGATCAAAATATATGTATTGTGTAATTGCTTGAGTTCTGTACTGTAGCCTATTGAATGCAGTTGCCAAGGCAACATCATTACTTATATCCGATGACTTAAGACCTGGGATCCAGTGATAGTTTAAAACTGCCACCCATCATCCTAGACTGGGAGGAAGACAGATAACCATATTAGACATAATGGTGAGGATTTCTTATATAGACAGTAATGTCAAAAAGTGACTTATTAAAACATAATATTTAGGGTGAATCTATTTTCACTTGAAGAAATATAAGGATTAAAAATAGCAACACATTATTGCCTAGTGGGAAACCAAGGATATAATTACAGCATCCACAAGTCCAGAATAACAAAAGTAATTAAAAAAATAGATGAATAAGGACATATTTTTGGCAGAAAATAACAAGTAATAGTGAGAACAAAAATGTCCATTATCGACTCTATTTTAGAAAATGCTAGCACTAAATAGAAAAAATTCTGGAAGATCGCCTAAAAGAGCATAAAGTATTTCAGCATAATTACTGCTAAATAAAATACAGTGTTTGTTACAAGTAACTAGTTTAAAAAAATTTTGTATAAAAGAATATTGTGTATGTATTTGCCAGATTGTTAATAACCATCCTATCACCTGTGATAGACTGCACCCAGTATATATGTTTAATTTGAGAACAACACTGAACATTGAATAATATGTCACTTGCAGATTTAAGGTTATCGGTTCAAGTGGACAGGTAATGCATTAAAAAGGCCTAGTTCACTCAGGTCTAGAAACCCATAAAAATTAATCATATCCATTGCTTCCTAACAGCTGACCTGCAAATGGTTACTGCTGATTGGTTTCTAAGGGTTTACTAAAGCTAGAGCATATGGAATGCAGATGGAATTTTCATTATATTATCCCCTAAATGTCTCTCTTTCTAAAACATCACTTTACTAAACATTTAGTAGCACAAGCGGGTGATGTCCCAGGGAAAGATTAGTCGCCTGTGGTTGAATCTCAGCTACTGCTTTTGCTTTGTATTCCGAAGTCACACAAAGTTTTCTTCCGGGGACACTATGCGCAACTTCAGAAAAACAAAGCAATGTTTAGTAAAGTGATGTTTTAGAAAGAGAGACATTTAGTGGATAATATAATAAAAGGTCCATCAGTGAAAAGCCATTTCAGGGAGATTAGTTGCAATTGGCAGCTGAGATTAAGTGTGGGTGACTTATCTCCCCGTAGGCCATCACCCCAACCACTTCCTTTAATGCATTTACCTTAATGCTATGGCATATAAGAGCTGTAATTAAATGCATATGTAATCCTTATCTGGAACACCCTTCCAGAACTAGATTACAGCCCAACAGGGCGGCTACATGTTGGCAAACAGGCTAGCAAGCAGCTACTCTGGTGGGAGAGACTGTGAAATTTTTATTTAGTGGCTGGTAGATGTGTGCTATTAAAATAAATGAGGTGTTACTGTTGATTATTATCACCATCTTTCAATGTGGGCAATAAATTATTTTATGAATGCCTTTACTGTGGCAATGGATATGGAAGACCTGTTCAATAAAGAAAGAAATAAAGGCACAGGAAGCAATGTCTGTATATCCAATCATTCATTGGGTCTATCCATATTCAATGAACAGGATATAATAGCATTATTAAATACATGCTTGATATGTTTCTGTCTCAATGACTTGCCTTAGAAATCTGTATTGATTTAAGTATTCGTATTTCCAAATGAGGCCTGAAGATTTGGTTATTTGCTCCAAGTTCATTGTGCAGCTACTACAGGGCTGCTCATCAGAAATCATGGGGTCACACTACTCTTAGCAGGTATTTGAACTATTTCTTGTGCTTTCATTTAAAATGCTACCAAAAGTATTGACCAATATTGATGAGCAAATTTTTTTCCCAGGTTTTGCCACAAAAAAAATGCCCATAACTCCAAAAACTCCAAAAACTCCAATGGCTGTAAACTCCAATGCACGGTAAAAAAAAATCCCCGTTGACTTCAATACAGTTTGCAAATTTTCACTGTTTTGCTAACTTTTTGGTGACTCGTAACATAAAAGGACAGATTCACCAATCTTTATCCACCAACAATGCATGCCTACGTTAGTGCAATGAATGCTGTTTGCAGTCCTCATAAATGTGTCATGAGAACATTCCCTTCTCTTGCAGGAGCTAAGGGAAATCATAAAGAGAAGTCGCAAAAGGGAAATAAAATAATATGGATATTATTTCTTGACAAACTAATGGAATTATCAGATGAACACTGACACATACAATTGCCAAAGTGAAACAACAGGCAATGTCCCTACAGATTTGTTTGTATATGAGGAAAATATGTTATTTCATGGTTCATATTTTTTGGGAAGTGGAATAGAAAAAGGCAAAATACTGTACAGTAGAGCTAAATGGAGTGTTGCTAGCTTAATAGATTTCTTTCATTACAGTATCTTGTTTCTTATATAGCTATCATATCTAGTGTTTATACACATCAGTTCAATAGAACTCTCATTCAAAGTTGATACTTAAAGAAGAAGAAGGGAACCTTTATAACAATTAAGCACACCCAATATTTTCAGAATAGGAGCATTCCATTCCTAACACAAGCTGCCTACCAAATATCCTTTCCTTCAACCATCAAGTTTCTTCTTATGCAAGTATAACTGTAAGGGATTCATTAAATAAAAAATAAAAAAGTCAAAATAACAAACCAACTATACACAAAGTAAACTGAATCACTGCATAAATGTTGTTTAGGGGATGGGGAGAGCGCACAGAGATTGCAGATGGAAAACCGCATTACTTTTGGGTTTGGCTTTGTTTTAATTAATTTCATATTCATTTGTTTATGTTGAACATATTTGTATACAGTGTATTGCTGTGCATTTTCAATATGAGAGGACCACGGGAATAATATTTGGGGAAAGACACAGAGGTTCCCTGTACAGTGACTGTGTAGTAGCGGAAAGTATAGCTATCTGACGGCATTTTCTTATTTTTATTGAATTTGCCATCATTTCTCACTTTGGTAGACCAAACCATGACATTTGGCAGGTTTAATTACTGTTCACAGTGAGATCATTGCATTTAAATGAGATAAATGATCTGCCAAAATTGTTAGCTAAAAGGGCACCAATAAAATACAAGCCATCAATATTGTATACAAATTAAACAGCAACATGAAAATCTATGCAATTATTTTGGCTAATTAAAGAATACTTACATTTTGGCAAAGTGTTCTACCTTCATTACTTAAAATTTATGGGTTTTCAATCTTTTTGTAACTGTCGATAGATATGTTTTTTCCCACCTTGATTAGTTCATTGGAAAGTTAATTGTAAAGATTCTTTATTAAAAATGACTTTGAAAAGTGAAATAATAATCCTCGCAAACTTGCAATGGCCCAGAATAGATTACGTTGATTTATTCCACCACTGAGACTTTCTGCGAGAGACATTATTGCTAAAGATGCTTTTTATCTTGGTGATAAAGTACTGTGCATATGTGCTGTATGCAGATGTCTGTGGGATGTATTTACATATTCCAAAAGTTCAACCTCATTGGAAGGAGTGTGAATAAGTAATAAAGACATTCAAATCTCTTCGTGTGTGACTTAAGTAAGATTTTAGTGGTATCCAAAGCCCTATAGCATAATAATGTATACCATGAAATATAAAACAGTTGTGCCAATGCCTTGCATTGCAAGGAGAAAAAAAAGTGACCACGAGCAATTGAAGAAATTAAACACAAATAACATTTAATACCAGACAGCACAGATGGATAACACTCTCAGTAACAGAGAGTTAGCACATTTAGTTTCTCCCACAGGTGCAACTTATACCTATTTACTAAACTTTAAAAGAAATGCTCTGAATGGAGTAATAAGCAGCGAATGTGTGGTGATCCAGGGCTAACTGGAATAACAAGGAAATTTTAAAAAAGAGGAAAAAATATTTTTTTAAATACATTATTTTAGTTCTATGATGACACATTCTAATACTTTTGAAGTCAATATGCTTTTAAAGATTGTTCCTTTTCCTTAGGGTGCTTTCTACCCTAGCGGTTTTCGTTGGACAATTCTATTCAATTTTTTTGATAAATGACTGACATTGGTGGAAATGCGTTAAGTAATGCTTTAAAAAAAATAAAAAGACAAAAATCCAAATGTTAATAAATCCCCCTTAAATGTACGCTGCAGGCTCCCTCACTTGCAAACAATTAACCTGGTGTACAATTTCAAAGAATTTAAGTGGGCAACCCCCCACATAGCTGCACATTGTTAATGTTTTTAAAACATACTGTAAGTAACCAAGCACACAGAGAAATGGAAAGGCTTTTTAGAATTATCTTGTCACTAACAAGTAAATACTCTTGGTTTTATGTTAGTAACTTCTCACAAATAATCACTCCCTATAAACTTGTTTGACTATTGTGGAGTTTCAAGCACTTGTCAGTCCATACAGATGAGAAATCCCAAATAAGAACTTTCTGAACGCGTTCAAGTTTAAAATCTGTTCCACTCTCATTGGCAATCTCTTGGTGAAAGTATATTGTAGCACTAAATCGATTTACTGCACAAGAGCATACAGACAACTACAGAACTAAAATCTACAAGTATGGGATCTATTATCCAGAATGCTTGGGGCCTAAGCTTTTCCTGATAAGGGATCTTTCCATCATTTGGATCTACATACATTAGGGGGCTGATTTACTAACCCACGAATCCGACCCGAATTGGAAAAGTTCCGACTTGAAAACGAACATTTTGCGACTTTTTCGTATGTTTTGCGATTTTTTCGGATTCTTTACGAATTTTTCGTTACCAATACGATTTTTGCGTAAAAACGCGAGTTTTTCGTATCCATTACGAAAGTTGCGTAAAATCTGGCGTTTTTTCGTAGCGTTAAAACTTGCGCAAAAAGTTGCGCTTTTTTCGTAGCGTTAAAACTTACGCGAAACTTTGCACCTTTTAAGTTTTAACGCTACGAAAAATGCGCAACTTTTCGCGTAAGTTTTAACGCTACGAAAAAAGCGCAACTTTTTACGCAACTTTCGTAATGGATACGAAAAACTCGCGTTTTTACGCAAAAATCGTATTGGTAACGAAAAATTCGTAAAGAATCCGAAAAAATCGCAAAACATACGAAAAAATTGCAAAATACCGATCATTACGAAAAAAACGCAATCGGACTCATTTCGACCCGTTCGTGGGTAAGTAAATCAGCCCCTAAGTCTACTAAAATAATAATATAATTTGAACATTAAATAAATAATCAAATACATTTGTATAATAATCTAAACATTAAATAAACCCAATAGGAGTGTTTTGACTTCAATAAGGATTAATTAAATCTTAGTTGGAATCAAGTACAAGGTATTGTTTTATTATTACAGAGAAAAAGAAAATCATTTTTAAAAATTCAAATTATTTACTTATAATGTAAACTATGGGAGATGGCCTTTCTGTAATTCAGAGCTTTCTGAATAATGGATTTCCAGATAACAGATCCCATACCTGTATTATTTAGTAGTTAACATTACATTATGCTGTAGGTCACACATTTTATTGTGTGTTATTGTTACCATTACCAAGGCAAATGGTAAAGACTTCAGTATCAGATAGGGTTTATTTTTGGGGTACATTTAGCATAGACCAGAAACTGCTCTTTAAACTGAATAAGTTTACTACTTGTTAAATTTTATAAGTAACACATTAAAGTATTATATTAAACTAGGTTTATGAAGGCAGACAGAGCTCTTTAAGCATGATTGTCATGTTTAGAGGTAAGCACTGATTTATCCAGCATGAAATGGTGAATAATATGTGCAAAGTGGATCCCCAATCCTCCTTATCTCAAAGTGACACTAATGTTCTGAATAAATGTTCTGCTAAATGATCTTTTCCTGTCCAACTTCGGTGGTAGTGGGCCAAACCTTCAAGGAGAATATGGAGGTTAAGAAAGGCCAAGATTAGGGTAAAACATAGTTAAATTACTGAATGATTAAGTAACTAATAATGCTAGTATAGGCCACAGCATGAGCAGTAAGAGTTCTAAAAGTGTTCATAATAATGCTACATATGCTGTGTTCTCAAATGTAATTTAAGAAAAGGAGGAGAAACAAGTAGAATTTCTTTACTAAAGGGAAACCAAAAGAGATTACAGTACAAAGAAAGGTTTTAGAAGCTTTTTAATATATATGATCAGAATGAATTACTTAGATGACTAGTATAATAAGCTATGAACTACAGGAGCTGGGAAAAGTTTTAAGTGTCACTGAAGTCAAGATGTAAGTTTCTTCATTCTGTAAATGACAAGACATACAAGCAAATATTGCCTATTTATTCTTTATAAGTGAAGGCAATATATATATACTGGTTTTGATTATCAATATTTGTGCTGCTCTGTAAGTTGAGGCTTTTAAGATGATCATATTCAGGTTACAAAAATAGTAGATACAATACTAAAGTTTCCGGTATCAAATATATTATTCCCCAGTCACTCTATATTTTGTAAAGATATTTAAAGTGGTTGTTCACCTTTGTACAACATTCACAAATCTAACAGTACTCCCTTATATGATGCCCTTTATTGGCCCCTCCCTTTCAGCTTTTATATACAAGTATAGCTGGAGCATTTCATTGCGGAATTCCTTGAAGGAAACTCTTCAATTATTGCTAATTTTACCTTTGGTCATTCTTAATTATTAACTAATTACGTTTAGTAGCGATGAATCAATCCTGAAAAATTAGCAAAACCCATTGAAGTCAATAGCATTCTTTCACAGCTTTTGTTTTGTGTGAAATGTATCAAAGTCAATACTGTTTTTTTCACACAAAATCTATTGGTCAATGGGCATTTTTTGAGGCATTTTTTTTTAATGCAAAATGTATTGAAATCAATCAATCACTTTGTACCTTTTTTTTCTGGCGGTGAAAACTTTTGCTGTGAACTTTTGCTGCCATTTTGTAGAAACATTCACTAATGGTGAAAAGCAGAATTTCACCATAAATCCATAAGGATTATTTATATCTTAGTTGGGATCAATTACAAGGAACGGTTTTATTTCTACATAGAAAAAGGAAATCCCTATTAAAATTCTGAATTATTTGCTTATAATGGAGTCTATGGGAGACAGGCTTTCCGTAATTCGGAGCTTTCTGGATAACGGGTTTCCGGATAAGGGGTCCGATACCTGTATTTATATATTCCAAGCCTTGTTGTTATCATGCAGCTTTGCTCTGCAAACAGGTGTTTCAGCTATACACAGCGTACTGGGAAATATTCATCAAACTCTCTTCTGTATACACATTTGAAATATCATTCATTTTAATTTATTTGAATCAATTCACATATCTCTACCTGCTAAGAAAACAGTACATAATATAATGCAGCCTTATTTTGGCTGAAGGTTATTTATTTATTTTTATGACACTGATAGATGAATAAAAATGGAGTTCTGGCGCATGGTCATGACTCCAAATTTTATTCATAAAGGTAAATCATTTTGTTGAATAATAAGAAATTAAATTCTGCCAGAAGACAAGCACTAAAAACATGTAAAAGTAAACTCTAACACAGAACATGGATGAATGCAGTACAAAGCCACAGATGAAGCAATTACATCAGTATAAGAAATGTGAGTGGGATCAATATGTGATTTGCAATAAACAGATCTTAAGTCTGTCTACAGTTACCACTATCAGGAGTTTAACTGCAAATAATTTAGAATAATATCTTATGGAAAACTTACATTACTGATGTCTTTCCTGCTGGGTATTTATTTTAACAATAATGGGGGATTACATAGACTCTGTTACAGTCCTTACACATGATTATCCAGCAGGATCCCACTAGCTGTTATAAATAAACAGCATTTGAGTAGCTGTATTAAATACTAAGTATAATTGTTGCAAGTTAATATTTTAATATTACTGCTTCTATGCATCTACATATATTTATTTCTGGTTAGAAACATTTAAATGACCACCCTGCCTACACAGGAAGGCAGAATTATCAACTTTCAAGTTCAATGGGAAAAAAAAGATGATGATTGTGGAAAAAAATGAGCAAAAAGTCAAACAGAATAGTTGTAGTCATGTGATGAAAATCACATTGTACCATTTATTATTGAGAATGAGAAGCTTCAATGTTTTAGTAAAGTGGGAAACAAAGTTGCTTGAAATGTTCAGCTACAATTCCCATTGACTTCTATGGAGACTTGGCAGCTTTTACTTGCATTGAGTTTATTTGTACAAATGTTTGACTATTGACTATTCCTGTTAAAAATACTCTCAATTATATTTGATTTCGTGTTTTTTGATTAAGCTGCCCCCAAGTAATATGGTCCAACAAAATTCTGTCGGGAATAAAACTTTAAATCTTTGGTATCTAAGGTTTCACTGGGCATTCCAAAATGTCATGTGACTAGTTTAGTAGTTGTTAACCACAGATGTGTGCAGTCGGTTTTATAGCATAGAAATATTGCCCATAAGAGGACGCCTCTTATTGGAAGCATTGCCTGGCAATATTGCATATTATACTAGTGAAAAATAACATTTACTGAAAAGCATTGTGCTGGTAGCTGTATATTCAGTGTTTTCATTTAACAAGGTAAAAACAAATAAAAATGAAGAAACAAAAGTTCTTTGAAATACCATTTGCTTCCAAGTTTTTATGGAGACACCTGTAACATTTGCCACAGGAAGCAATTCCCACATTTGCAGGAAACCAACTAAGGAAACATTAGATGCAGAGTCATAAAGACAAATCCCTTCTATTAAACACAAAGAAAATTAAAGTATTACAATTTTTATTTGAGCTCATCAGTTCCTCCAGTTGCAAAAGGTATAGTGTAAACTTTATAACAAATATCTGTTGAAGACATGGTAAAAGGTGGGGACCAGTGACCAGATCCTCCAGGCGGTAATTATGTATTGTATTCATTAAAGATTGTGCAGTTCTTTCTGTCCCCATGGAAACACTTATTTATGTTGTAAACCTCTGGTGCATGCTGGCACCTTCAGACACTAAAGGATGAAATGTGTTATTAGATTCAGTGAGTCATTTTTTATTTGTTCCAGCCATATAAGGCAAATGTTTACTGATAAACAGAAATAAACCTTGAACAAGGGTGCAATGCTTAATAATTTGTTTGCTAAGCACCAGTTGCTGGCAAAGTAGTGGAGACAAGACTAGACTGAAATCTTTTCTGAGCCGTGTAACCACGAATAACATTTGATTATCACGTTACATCTGCTACACCAAGGATTCCCATCTACCAGCATGACAGCTCACCCTGTGTAATTTGTTAACTTGACGATATCCTTTGATAAATGCAGGTCAAAATGCTACTGAAAAAATAATTAGCTTTAGAGCATGCGGTATATTAAGAACAGAGCTGCTAATTGTAAAGTAATAATTACAGAGATAACATTTTGATTAAATATTCTCTACATTATCTATCTCTTAAAGTTATTATACAAATCACCTTTGTGCATTGCCTATCTTCAAACCAGATGTAACAAATGTAAAATATCTAATCCATAAGGAATGATTAAATTACTTTCATTTGGTCACCACCAAACTGTCATTGTGAAGTAGCAAGACATTATAATTATTGCAGACACAATGAAGGTAGATTGGGCAAGGAGAATTCATAGCTAAGTATCTAAATAAACATCAGGATAAATGGAGCACTGCTCTAATGCATAAACAAAACGAGAAAACACAGACAACGGCTGAAAACAATATGAAATGTTGGGTAAAGTAGTAACATTTGGAAATGTTTTTCCACTGTTTTAAAAAGTATATGCAATGTTAATTTTTTGCAAGATATTTCCTGTTGCTCACCTTAGTAAAGTTAGCCATACATACATACACATTAGGAGGGCATTTATTGGTAGCTTAATGCACAGAATGCCTTAATGTTCTACATATATTTATAATAGGTGACTGCAGAGGACCTCTTGTTTCTGTCTATACATACAAGTCAGCCATACATACATAGTTTGTACGACCATTGGTATGTGTATGCAGGGGCCTCAATCCTGACTAATATTTTTATACCATGTATATCAGTCAGTTTGTCTATGAGCCAATGCACCATAATTTGCTACAGTAGTGCATAGAGCCACAGGTCCTCTTCAGCTGTTCTTACAATCATTGTAACTGCCAATCTAAACTAATAAGCCAACAGAAAGTTCTCCATAATGTGTACAGTCACTGATATGGTAGGCATGCATTTAGCCAGCTTGCAGATTGGTAGGATACCTACTGTAGGAACAGGCCAGTGTATACCAATATATAATTACTGAAATATCAGAATGAATGTGTTACCCATTGGAAAGAGTGTAAGGTAGTAGAAAAAAAAGAGATGTGAAATTATAATAATAATTACAGTGAAATAAGTGCTGACAATATGTTACACAGAGAAAGGCCAAATATTAGAGAAGAATTAACACCCTGTTTGTATTAATGTATTCTACTGTACAGCACTGCGTACATAAGTAGCGCTTTATAAATAAAGATATACATACATACATACATACAAGAATTGACACTATTTAATTGTGGACACAATATTTTTATCACGGAGATAAGACACTATATCACAGAGCACAAGAGGTAGTGGGAGAAGTGGCTATTTTGAAGAGGACATCTTATTTCACATATTGTAAGGTGACAGTTGGAAGACAGCTGACTATTTTATTAAGTTTTACAGGGCTGAGGGGTTTCTTATTGAAGAGCTGAAGCTCTGTTTTGTAAAGAGCAGATGGTGACAAAGACTATGTGATATTCTATTCTTTAGTAGGTGACAATTGAAAAAACACAGGCATTACATTCCTTGCTGGGGAGCAGACATGAAGAAAATACATTACACCTTATTTAACAGAGGCAGGTTACAGTTAAAGAAGATGATAGCATTTAATTTCACAAAGTGCATTGTACAGAGCTGTCAGTCTATTGTTACAGAGGGGTGGTGATTACAAATTTGGAGGTGGAGTCTGAGAGTTTTGACTTCTGGGGAGCAGTGCATTATTGGTTATGTGCCAGTGTGGGAAACTATGGGGCAGATTTATCAAAATGTGAGTTTAATATATAAAAAGTCACCCATGTTCTATTTATTCCTATGAGATTTTTAAAAGGGTATTTATCAATGGGTGAAAGTTAGAACCCACCATTTGATAAATAAGTTTCTAAAAATCCCATAGGAATGAATAGAATGTGGGCAGGTTTTAATGTATTAAGCTCTAAATTCAAATTTTGATAAATCTGCCCCTATGTGTTTGCTGATTCAGAGTAATATAGCTATGCAGCATGTTTGAAGAAAAAAAAAAAAAAGGGTTTTCTAATGCCTTCTTTTCTCCATCACACTTTATTTTTTGATTAGCTGTATTCCATTGTCAGCCATTGTCATGTACCCTTATGTTATCTTTTTTTTCTCTTTTCTCTTCCCCTCTCAATTGTAGTCTCCATTTTGGCTGCTTTATATTTTGCTTGATTTTCTCTTGCATTTTGTTTTACCTTGTGTGTTTTATGGACAGGTGTATTGGATGTCGGGAGCATTACATGGGCATCTACAGGTTATGACAATTCATCAGAACTGAGGTAATAAGAATGGACAAATGTGCCATGGGGGAATAGCTATCAGTCATCTGAACAAGGAAGATTGTTATGCTGTGTTCTCAGGTATAATGATAGGGATACTCACCAGCTGCAGGACATCAGTAGAAACCATCTGCATGCAGCACATTGCAGTTGCCAAAGCACAAACAATAGTCGAGATGATATTCAGAGCACACACGCTGAATAAAAGGTCCTGTAAAGAGATGCACAGAAAACATCAGAGTGTTTTTAATCTTTGAAATATATGTGACAGGACTGCAAAGATATTTAATTGGCTTGATAATAACTGCTGTCAGTGGCATCTATTCAGTGCAAAATTAATTATTTTGAACTGTTTGTTCTGAACTTTACCCATTAACAGCACGATTTTAGGTCTTCAATGTGTCGCAAATGATTTGGTGGCTGGAGAAATGTTGTTCGTGTGCAATAAAGATAAACACTGAAAATATATGTATAAAACCGACAAGGAACAATCATTTCCCTCTCCAAAAAAATGACTGACAGAAAATCAACTCTTTGAGAGACTCAAGCATTTAGTGGAGAGCACACTGGCTATATAAAATGCTATCTTTGTTAAAACATGCAGAATTTCCAAACATACTGTATTTTGCTTAAAATGGCATTGTGCTATACAGATAAAGCTATGTTAAATGAAGCAGCTGCAGCAAACACCAACTCCCCGATTTCTACTAAAAAGAATGGCAAGCACAATGGGGTATGTGCACCATTTCTATCATTAAAGTCTTTTCCAGCTGTACATTTCACATATACATTCATCTATAAAGCCACAGTGGTGTTCTAATCTCCACTGAATACTTACATGCAAGCTCCCTCTCTTAAGCAAGTTCCTTCCTTCTCAATAAATAGTCTAACGATAATCTAATCATTTCTTGGTTCACTGTCCCTGTAAGACCATGAAAGCTTTCCAAAACAAGGTGCTAATATCACCTTTTAAAATGACATTTGCCCATTTGCCAGCCTGTTGTCAAATCAAGTTTGGAGGAGATTTTAAATTATACTTTAGAGAGAGAGAAGTGAGAAATATTGTGGAAGATTGCACAGATACCTGAGCACAGAAGGAAAGAAAAATAGGGGTGGATGGGGCTAGCCAACATGATAGGGAGATATGGAAGTCAGAGCCTATGGCTTTTGGATTGCCATATGAACAAATATACAAACAAGTAACACATTTTAATTTATCTTCAATTATACCACCACTGCGCCGATAATTATTTTTGGGCAAGACCATATCTATATAAAATGTATTGATTTGGTTTTGTGTACCGAATTCCCATATTTACATTGTAATATTGGTGATTAGTGTGCCCTCCATTAACTGATAAGCCTGTACAACCAACCCAGGCCTGAAACAGTTGAGGCTTTTCTTGATTAAGACTAGCTAGGGGCAGGTTAGTTTCTCTAATAGTTCTCCTTACAGGGAGAGGCAGCCAAGTGAAGGTGGTTAGTGCGTGTAACAAAATTATGGTTAGGCCACAGTCAGAAATACAATGTACAGGGTTTAAGTTAATCTCGGGATCCTATAGTGCTGCAAGAAAAGGCATCAAGGTTATTGTGCAGTGCAGCAGCAGTCCAAGAGGGAAGGTGGTGCTTGTCAGGTAGCCCCCTGGATGCTCATGGCAGCTCTGCTGTGGGTCATAGCTCAGCAACACAGGTGCTCTATAAGACAGTAGTGTGACTGATTGTGTGAGAGAGAAAGAGGCAATGAGAAGTGTCTTTCTATAATAGGGATCACCCTACTTTAACTCTGATAAAAATGTCATTATTTAATGAATCCAACTGGATTGTTTTACCACTAATATGGATTTATGTAAGCTTAGTTAGGTATTAGATACATGGTACTGTTGTATAATCAAAGCATATATTTCTGTTTGGGTTTCATCTAGTGGCCTGTTTATTTATATAAGTGCAATACAATGTCAGGAGGCACTGAGGCATGACTGGTCATGAGTTAGTGAGGCTGTGATTGGCCATGAGTTAGTGAGGCTGTGATTGGCCATGAGTTAGTGAGGCTGTGATTGGCCATGAGTCAGTGAGGCTGTGATTGGCCATGAGTCAGTGAGGCTGTGATTGGCCATGAGTCAGTGAGGCTGTGATTGGCCATGAGTCAGTGAGGCTGTGATTGGCCATGAGTCAGTAAGGCTGTGATTGGCCATGAGTCAGTGAGGCTGTGATTGGCCATGAGTTAGTGAGGCTGTGATTGGCCATGAGTCAGTGAGGCTGTGATTAGCCATGAGTCAGTGAGGCTGTGATTGGCCATGAGTCAGTAAGGCTGTGATTGGCCATGAGTCAGTGAGGCTGTGATTGGCCATGAGTTAGTGAGGCTGTGATTGGCCATGAGTCAGTGAGGCTGTGATTAGCCATGAGTCAGTGAGGCTGTGATTGGCCATGAGTCAGTGTGGCTGTGACTGGCCACGAGTCACTGAGGCATTGATTGGCCAAGCAGCCAGTTAAGAGTTTGTGTAAAGCCAGTCTCTTTATGAGATTCATTACTTAATGTCCAGCTCACCAACATTTCCATTTATCTGTTGTGCCATGTGATATGATAAATGTAACTAATATGCTAAGTCTTAAGCACAGTACATTTTTATAACTTGTTATTTTTAATTGCAAAACCTATTTATCAGACTTATTCAGTCAAATGTTTATAACAGCAAATTAATTGAAATTAACAATCTAAAAGCTCTGCATTTTCTAAAGCCATTAACCTGCCAATAAAAGCTTTTCTTGCTTGCTACAACTATTGTTATATTATTGTTTATTCTAACACAATAGCAGCCAGCTCAGTCAACATTCATTCGTTGCCAGTCACAAAACAAATGTTCGGTACCATGTAGGAGCGACATACACCTGCTTTTCCTGCAGGGAAGGATAATTGCTTGGCAAAATATAACACAAAAAAATAGCATTCTTAGCATTACCTGGAATTATCAAAATAATCACCTGTATTGTAGTTATTGTTTCCATGGAAACTAAAGTGGTTTGAGCGCATTCTTATTACTTTACCCTGGTTTTTTTTAACATAGCACATGGGTATTGAGATGGAAAATATATTTATATATGTTATGTACATTGTTTGGACACATATATTAAATTTCCACCAAATACTGGTTCAAATAGTTCAAACCTGGCCAGTCACAGTAACTGTAAGGGTTTAAATTTGGTTCAGCTCACCACTACAAACTGATACCTGTTCTCTGTCAGTAGTGTAAACAAGCTCTTGAGATACAACCCATTTTGGCCATTTCTCTTTTATTTTCAATATTTCTTATTTTTTAGATGCTTGGCTGATGACGAGTGAAATCTTTCGCCGGGTATGAATTCATGGCTAAGGCTGAGGGGCAATAGACTAGTCATTTCTTTCAATCAGTTCACATAATGTTTATGCCACTTTTTTTTTTTGTTTATTTAATCCCAAATTAATGAGCTGGTTCACTTTTAAGGTGACTTTTAGTATGTTATAAAATGGCCAGTTCTAAGCAACTTTTCAATTGGTCTTCTTTATTTATTTTTTATTGTTTTTAAATCATTTGCCTTCTTCTTCATCTTTATCTCTTTCAATTGGGGGTCAATGACCCCCAGCAGCCAAAAAATGATTGCTCCATGGGTCTACAACGTTATTGTTATTCTTCTATTCAGGTCCTCTTCTATTCATTTTCCAGTCTATCATACAAACCACTCCCTGGTTGCTAAGGTATTTGGATCCTAGCAACCAGATAGCTGCTGAACCACAAAATTGAAATGCTGCAGAACAAACAGTAAAATAACTAAAAAACTACAAATAATAAAACATGAATTGCAAATTGTCTCAGAATATCACTCTCTACACCGTACTAAAAGTTATCTCAGAGGTGAACAACCCCTTTAAAGGACCTCTTGCTTATATGTATAATTCATACAGAGTGCTCCATCAATAGTTGTCATTGGTGCACTGACTTCAATAACTTGCACAATTTAGAATAGAAGTTTGTTAGTATATAACTCATCACAAATGAAATTGGAAGTGTTTCACTGAACTTGCTCCCACAGTGGGATTTGCTATCTATACATGGATTATAATGATTGTGGTATTGATAAGATAGTGCCAGAAGATTATTTTTTCCAGAGTAACTTTATGCCCAGAAACACTGAACCACATGTTTGTGAGGCCTCTGATTTATGACTGCTGACAGCTGAAGTGATGAGCTATACTGCAAGAAAAATGACTGTGGAAAGTGAAAATGTACAAGCTACCGGGGCAAAAAAAATAAACCTAAATACTGCCAAGGCTTGACATAAGTGCTAGGCAATTAGGGTTTCTGCCCTTGCAATATTTCTCATATTAATATGTTCAACTGTTAAAATCTTTTATTCTTTATGATAAAGGAATTTTAAGCAAGCATTTACTTCTTCCTTCATGAAAAAAATAAAACAAATCTATGTTTTAGTGCTTTGTATTAATTTTTTTAAAAAATTTAATATTGTCCTGTTTAATTATTAATTAATTAACATACAGAGTGACATATAAAGCAATCAATCACTGATACAAGGGGTGAAGAGCCGCCCAAAAGAGCTTGCAAAAAAGGAAAGATAGATCTGAGAATCATCAGCATAGAATTGATTAATTGGCCAAGTGAGGCGGTATAGAGAGAAAATAGTAAGGGGCCCAGGACAGAGCCTTGAGGAACCACAACGGAAAGAGGCAAGGGAGAAGATGATTCCTCATTGTGAGAGACACTGAAAGATTGATCTGAGAGATAAGATGAAAACCAGGATAAGCAGCCAAGAGAGTAGAGAGACTGGAGAAGAGGGTGAGCCACAGTGTCAAAAGCAGCCGAGAGATCAAGAAGTATTAGTAGCGAGTAGTTTTTTTTGGCTTTAGCTGATAAGAGGTCATTAGTTAGTCAGGTTAGAGCAGTTTCTGTGGAGTGTAGTGGTCTAAAACAGGATTGCAGGGGATCCAGGAGGTTATTGTCAGAGAGGAATAGCGTTAGTGAGTTGTAAACTAGGTGCTCAAGTAGTTTAGAGATGAATGGGAGCAGAGAGATAGGTCAGAGGTTACTAAGATTGGAGGAATCTAGAGAGGGTTTTAAGAATAGGGGTTACAAGTACATGTTTCAATTGGGATGGAAAGATTCCAGAAGAGAGCAAGAGATTGAATAGATGAGTTAAGACTTTGATAAGGCAGGGGTTGGCATTGCGTATAAGTTTGGAAGGAATGGGATCAAGTGGGCAGGTTGTAAGTTGAGAGGAAGCCAAAAGTTTTGAGACTTCCTCTTCAGTCACTGGGGAGAAGGAGCCAAGAACAGACTGGGTAGCATGTAGGGAGTAAGGTGAATGGTTATGGGGATTAAGTTGTGCAATGTCACTTCTGATGGTGTCAATTTTATTTTTAAAGTGCTCTGCAATAGCTTGAGCAGTGACTGAAGCACATGGAGGGGGTGGAGAAGGGGACAGTAGAGAGTTAAAGGTAGAGAAGAGTTGTGCAGGTTTTTTAGAGAGGGAGTTAATGAGTGCAGTGAAGTAGGTTTGTTTAGCTTGGTGGAGGGTGGTATTGTAGGAGAGCAGAGCAGATTTGTAGCTGCAGAAATCTGATTCTGACCTTGATTTGTGCCATTGGCTCTCAAGTGTACGTGACTATCTTTGGAGGGACTTGATATGAGCAGTGTGCCAGGGTTGGAGTGGTTTGGGCCTCATGCGTTTTGTCTTGGCAGGAGCAAGCTCATTAAGGGCAGTGGTGAGTGTGATGTAGTAGACAGAGGTAGCCTGATTAGGACAAGAGATGTTTAGGATGTTAGAGTGAAGAGAATCAAAGGAAGAAGAGAGATGTGATGTGTTTAGGGATTGCAGGTCTCGGTATATGTTTGGATGACTGTAGAGGGTGTAGAGGGAGTTAAAATGTGAGCAGATTGTGATCAGAGAGGGGGAAAGGGAAGTTAGTGAAGTTGGAGGTAGAACAACATTTTGTAAATATAAGATCCAGTGAGTTTCCATTGGAGTGAGAGGGGGAGTCAGAGCACAGAGATGACCCAAAGGAGGATGTGAGTGAAAGGAGTTAAGAGACAGCATTAGGATTGTTAACAGGTTAAAGTCACCTAGTACAATGGATGATGAATCAGAGGAAAGGAAGAAAGAAAGCCAGGCAGAAAAGTTGTCAAAGAATTGTGAGGTTGGTCCAGGAGGTCGGTATATGACCGCAATATGAAGTGAAACAGGGGAGAAGAGCAAAAGATAAAAGACAGAAAACACCGGTTTCTTTTTAACCCTTCCTGTAGGTTTTTGATTTTTCAGCACTATGTGTTACTTGACAATAGCTGCCAATATATACAGTGGTGTGAAAAACTATTTGCCCCCTTCCTGATTTCTTATTCTTTTGCATGTTTTTCACACAAAATGTTTCTGATCATCAAACACATTTAACTATTAGTCAAAGATAGCACAAATAAACACAAAATGCAGTTTTTAAATGAGGGTTTTTATTATTTAGGGAGAAAAAAAATCCAAACCTACATGGCCCTGTGTGAAAAAGTAATTGCCCCCTGAACCTAATAACTGGTTGGGCCACCCTTAGCAGCAATAACTGCAATCAAGCGTTTGCGATAACTTGCAACGAGTCTTTTACAGCGCTCTGGAGGAATTTTGGCCCACTCATCTTTGCAGAATTGTTGTAATTCAGCTTTATTTGAGGGTTTTCTAGCATGAACCGCCTTTTTAAGGTCATGCCACAACATCTCAATAGGATTCAGGTCAGGACTTTGACTAGGCCACTCCAAAGTCTTCATTTTGTTTTTCTTCAGCCATTCAGAGGTGGATTTGCTGGTGTGTTTTGGGTCATTGTCCTGCTGCAGCACCCAAGATCGCTTCAGCTTGAGTTGATGAACAGATGGCCGTACATTTTCCTTCAGGATTTTTTGGTAGACAGTAGAATTCATGGTTCCATCTATCACAGCAAGCCTTCCAGGTCCTGAAGCAGCAAAACAACCCCAGACCATCACACTACCACCACCATATTTTACTGTTGGTATGATGTTCTTTTTCTGAAATGCTGTGTTACTTTTACGCCAGATGTAACGGGACAAGCACCTTCCAAAAAGTTCAACTTTTGTCTCGTCGGTCCACAAGGTATTTTCTCAAAAGTCTTGGCAATCATTGAGATGTTTTTTAGCAAAATTGAGACAAGCCATAATGTTCTTTTTGCTTAAAAGTGGTTTGCGCCTTGGAAATCTGCCATGCAGGCCGTTTTTGCCCAGTCTCTTTCTTATGGTGGAGTCGTGAACACTGACCTTAATTGAGGCAAGTGAGGCCTGCAGTTCTTTAGATGTTGTCCTCGGGTCTTTTGTGGCCTCTCGGATGAGTTGTCTCTGCGCTCTTGGGGTAATTTTGGTCGGCCGGCCACTCCTGGGAAGGTTCACCACTGTTCCATGTTTTTGCCATTTGTGGATAATGGCTCTCACTGTGGTTCGCTGGAGTCCCAAAGCTTTAGAAATGGCTTTATAACCTTTACCAGACTGATAGATCTCAATTACTTTTGTTCTCATTTGTTCCTGAATTTCTTTGGATCTTGGCATGATGTCTAGCTTTTGAGGTGCTTTTGGTCTACTTCTCTGTGTCAGGTAGCTCCTATTTAAGTGCTTTCTTGATTGAAACAGGTGTGGCAGTAATCAGGCCTGGGGGTGACTACAGAAATTGATATTGAAATTGAAAATTGAAATTGATAAACCACAGTTAAGTTATTTTTTAACAAGGGGGGCAATCACTTTTTCACACAGGGCCATGAAGATTTGGAGTTTTTTTTCTCCCTTAATAACGTAAACCTTCATTTAAAAACTGCATTTTGTGTTCAATTATGTTATCTTTGACTAATAGTTAACAGTTTTTGATGAGCAGAAACATTTAAGTGTGACAAACATGCAAAAGAATAAGAAATCAGGAAGGGGGCAAATAGTTTTTCACACCACTGTATATCTATACAGAGAACCCTGGAAAAGTGGAATCATTGATGCTGACTTACTGTATATTGTAATTTTGTGTCACTTCTATAGATTCTGGGTTACATGGCACATAATGGGTTAGACCAGAGTAGAAAGCTTACATTCCCCTACACCATTAATATCTGCATTCCTAATCAGAAAGGTGAGAGCTCACACTAATACTAAGCAGGTACCTGCAAAAAAAACATCTTTACATAATTTTATAATTAGTTTATAATATTAATTAGGAAATGAGCTGCTGCAAAATAACATTTTATTTAAACACTACCATGCCTGTGGTTCCTTTTGAGCCCTGGTTACTTTATTTCATTACATCTGCCCTGTTAATTATGAAATTGAAAGCTACCTTTCCTCTTTCACTGAATTATAAAAGACGGTAAATATATTCATTTAATTAAAATTCTGTTGTGAATTGGTTTAGAAAGGGAAGAGACAAAGCCTGGGCTCTTAAGTATTTAAATGGCAGAAGTCTGACTGTGGATAAAACAAACTACTTAGATTTAATTCAGGATGTTGGAAAGGATGCAAAGCAATGGTTATCATTAAATACTGGCGTTCTTTGATGTAATAAAACAAGTCACCCCATCTTTAATTCTGGATTGCAATGTAATGTTTTAAGGTTTCTTTAAGCATTGCATCTTCTTTTGTGTAGAAATATAATACAGCTGCACCTTTAGGTGCACTTAGTTGTGTTGAGCTTAAAAAAAACTTGTGGAAAAACAACTCTTACAGTATGTAGCATATGATGAGAGACAGAACTGCTAGGAATTAAATCTTCTTCAAATCTGGAGAACCTATTTAAAAAAAAAGTCCAAAGAAGGATGTAGGAGCAGGGTTCTGTTAGCCCTGTGGCAGATCCTTTACTATTCTGTCAATAGTGAGTTTTTCAAGCAGTGTTAGTGAAGCCTTACTTAACTGTTGTGTGTTAATATGTATAATCTTATTTTAACCTGAAACCCTAGAGTGGACTGTTGTTATATAATATAAGACACTGAGGCTCATTAATAAAGTTCATGCAGTGTATATTTTTTCACAAATGGTTGTTTTGTTACGTTTGTCTTTCCTTTTTTGCAAATCGCAGTGAAATGCAAATTCTGCACAAAAATTTGCAAATGAGATAGCAACAGTGTGAACACTGTACGTGTTTACTATAGTGCCGATTTTAACTTCATGAATATAAATGCACAATTTGCAAAATCAATTTAGCATATATTTATTCTTCCACCAAAGTTGTGACACAACTCCAACACAGAGCCATATTTAAAAAACAATTATGTTTGCACATTAAATGCACCAGTCTTGTCCAGATTTATAAATATAAACATGGACAGGGAAAATATGTTCGCTGTGGGAATAATTCTGTGCTGTATGAATTTTATAAATGACCCCCACTGTCTGCTTTAGATCTACACAGCCATTGGTCCTGTTGTAGAGAGATCACAGAGGTGGTTCAAATGTTAGGGTGTTTCTCATGAGGGATGCCAGAACCCATACGGTACTGTTGCTAAGGGTCTTTCTGTGTATTGTATTGTTAAAGTGTTTTGAGGAAAAAATCGTGGCCGAGCGAATATGAGTGTTGATATAATGATATGAGCATAATAGAGTAGATAGATTTTGTGAGGCACCATTTCAGGTATCTTCTACTCTAATTTAGCCAAATGCAACCACACCAATATACATTGTATTCCCTGATTTTCACTAATAGATGTGCTACACAAGAACAAAGCTCATTTGTCTGCTACTTGAAATCAGTTCACAGTATGGCAAACATGAAAAAGGTTCAGAATCACGAAAATGTAAGAAACTGGAGCTATGTCCCACTACTTAATATAAATGTAATCATACCATATGTGTAACCGAGTAACAGCACAATTAATGGACAAGATGCAATTTTGAGTGCAGTTGCCAAGTTTTTTTCCCCACAATGCAACTGTGTGAGTGCTTCTTTGCAAACTAAGCATAGTTGCGGTAAATATTTTAGAAGTCTGTCTGGGCAGGAAGTACTGATCGGCGCTGACTATAGGGTGGTGAGAAGAGCACATTTGGACACAAATAATGAAAGTGGTTTTGGACTCTGTGGGGAAAAATTGCTCATTGCACCTGTGGATGTAAATGAACCCTATTGTCATATATTTCATTTTAAACGCCATTAACACATACATTTTCCAGTAAAAATAGTTCCTATAATCTCAAATGATCTCACAGCAGAAAATGCAAACAAGCAAACAAATGCAGTTCTTGTTTTTGAACATATTTCATCTATTTTTCTTTTCAATAGGAGGTAGAAGAATAATGCCAAACACTCGAATACTCCCAAATCATCTACACTGAACCACAATTCATTTTACCCTCTGCTGGACTGAAAAGCTCAGAGAATTTGTAATGCTTGTTGAAACCTGGCTTTAGCGTTTGGCGTCTCTTTCCCAGTGAGAAGGCTTTTGTATTCCCTTTCTTTTATGATCTTTCAGATAATTAAAAAATCCATCCCTTGCCCAGTTTCTGGAGAAATTGGAGCTAGGATTAATTAAAAACAGAACGCAGGCACAGTCTCATAAACAATAAAACAACTTTAAGCATACAAGTCACCAACGCAAATACCTAAAATGAGCAGTAAATTAAAAGGGTGTTAAAGGCTTCTCATCTAAAAGACTGATATACCAAATTGGCAAGATTATTATATTCTTTGATCTGGATATAAAAAGCTCATTCTGTTTAACATAATGTTATACAACAAGCCACTCATTTCCCAGTGTGATTGAAATCATTAAATAAATTGCAGTTATTTACACAAATGAGTCTCTGGCTAAACAGAACACTTTTCCTTTGTCATATTTTTCATATTTCTATTTTGCTTTAGATACAGGTATATATGCTTTAGATACAGGGATCTGTTATCCTGAAACCCTTAATCCAGAAAGCTCAGAATTAGGGGAAGGCCATCTTCCATTGACTATTTTAATCTAATAATCTAGATTTTTATCTATGATCTTTTTCTCTGTAATAATAAAATAGTACCTTGTTATTGATCCCGATTAAGAGATATTTAATACTTATTGGAGGCAAAACAACCCTATTGGGTTTATTTAATGTTTACATGATTTTTTGGTAGGTATAAAGAACCCTTATCCAGAAAGCCCCATGTCCCAAGCATTTTAGATTACAGGTCCCATACCTGTAATATATATTTACACTATATACTAAACTATCAAAGAATAGATTAGCTAGATTAGCAAAATTATTGTTTAAGGTTTCACATTCTATTTATAGTGAACACCTAGGTCTAAAGCTGGCTATACACATTTAAAAGATTTTTTGGTTATCGTAGAACCAAGCTTATCCTGAAACAATCATTTAAAAGTACAATTTACTCATCAACAAAAACAACTATTTAAAGCGCTATGGTCTAGTTGAAGCTAGGAAAACTACCTGCTGGTCCTGCAAATAATTGGACAATGAGCAAATTTCATTGCTAACGACAAAAGTTTTCAAACCTGCCTGATCGATTATCTGACCAATGTCAGAAGAAAAATCGCTAGATATGTGATCATTCGGTGCCCACGACGCCATACAATAATTTCACTGATTTGTCAGATTGCATTGAAATTGGTCATTAGGGAGATAAAAACTTTTAGCATGATGTAGAGAGTGCTATTTTGTGACAATCTGCAACTGGTTTTAATCTACTATTTAATTTATTATTTGTGGTTAGTGATGAGAAAATATTTTCCCATGTTTATTAGTTGACAACTAGCGTGACCGATAATTCAGGTACTACAAATGTTATTTACATATAAGCTAGAGCATTCTGGAAAACCAAATTACTGGAGATATTCAAAGCAGCTGCAATATAATTGTAAGGAATGATCTCAGGATATTGATTAAAAAAATATGTTAGTAACACTGTAGATTTGTGTTCTCTCTCTTTTATAGCTTCAATTTATTCAGTAAAAATGTTGTTAGGAGTGATTATAAATGAAAAAAAAAATTAATGATGTATGGTTGCATGCAGGAAAGCATAAACGTTTAAAATATTTTAGGTCTAAAAAACATGTTGGCTGAATGTAACATTCTTTAATATTGGTAGCAAAGCCATCTTTGTAAGCATTAAGTTGAGCTATTCTTTTTGTAGCCTGGATATGTCGTCAATAAGCTTCTAACCCCTCAGAAGAGACAATCCTCTGTATAAGTGTAATAACCCACAGAGTGAGTTACTTGCCCGTGATAGATCTCTGCTATTGCGGGCGAGTTACCACTCCGAAAAGGGTTTCCACCGGCAACAATAGAAGTTGCTGGTGGAAATTCCTTTACATCGCTTTGGTTTCCGGAGTCGCATGAAGTTGCCTGCCGGAGGAAATTTTGCATGACTGAAGTGATGCGAAGGGCGGGCGAGTAACTTGCTCTGTGGGTTCTTACTATTAGTGTAACAGTTTTAATACATTTTGTTTATTTTGCCCACTGAATGACAAAACATTTAAAATTTGCACACAAATACATATACAGCTATGGGACCCGTCAGGGATCTTTCCATAATTCTGATCTCCTACCTTTAGTCTAAGAAAATAATTTAAACAGTATTTAAACCCAATAGTCTTGTTTTGGCTCTAATAAGAATTAATTATATCTAATTTGGGATCAAGTACAAGGTACTATTTAATTTTTACAGATGTGAATTATTTGATTAAAATAGAGTCTATGGGAGATGACCTTTCTGTAATTCAGAACTTTCTAGATAATGGGTTTCTGGATAAGAGGTCCAATACTTCATCAGTTTTACTATTACAGGTATGTAAATGATAAAATAATTCATTAGGGATGCACATGAAATATAGCATCCAGCACATCAGTCTACATGTGACTGACAGCCTTTATATTTAGCTGGCATAAAGCAAGTGAGAGTTTGGCTCGAATAGAGACATGGGCAATGCAGTCTTTTATCTGAGAGAGTTGGTACAGTATTTATAAAGCAGAACACTGTGCGGGAAACAATTTATAGTTATTTTTTCTCTGTATGGTTATTTTCCTTTGCTAAATAAACAACATCCTTATAATTAACTGTCAAAGCAAAAAGACATAAAAAGGAACCATACTTATTGAAAGGGTAAATCTGGCTTTTCAGAGTTAATTTGGATGTATATAATAAGTGAATCATGAAATAAATGCACTGATGCTAGCATAAGAAGAGCAAAGATCAACTGCAAAGATTCAGAGTGAAAACAGCCTTCTATGACTTTAACATTCATTTTTCAAAACAGAAAGAGGCGGAATTGAACTTGGCAGGTATATTTAGCCTTGCAAATGATGTTACATCATGCATTTAGTTTAATAAAAATGTCTGCTTCATAATCTCCAATATAATTCAAGAAGGTATTAGCAATTCTGCTACAAGCAAGGGAGGTTAAGTACCTGAGAACAAGAAAAAACATCCAAATCCCACATACATGCAAGCATTGGGGTAATTGCTGATAAACAGCAAGGAAAAAATGTGCTTCTCTGCTGAAGGACATAATTATGTCAGTAAAATCCATATAGAGGCAAAGTTAAAAGCTCTGCTTTTGTTTTGTGTGTATTATGTGTTTAGAGTACGAGATCTGAAAAGTTTTCCTGTGTTAGTGTTTTTTCACTCACAGGTTGTCTGTGGTGACTGTTAGAAATTGCAATTATAGAGCTACCAACAATACAGTCTTGCAGCATGTACCTGCTAGGTTAATGCAGTTTATTAACAACTTTTGATACATTTTACATGTACAGCAGCACAAATCTAATTTCACCTGCAGGCGTTTTCCATTCACTAAGGTGTTACTACCTAAAGGGGTTAGTCATTTTCTGTAAGTGGTGCTTCTTGCTAAATACACTTATTACATCTAAATAAACTCACTTACGCCATATCTGTGTTTGCTCATTAAATGTAAGTAAGCCTTTTTATTTAAACAAAAAACTCCCTAAAACAATCCTGAACACCTCTAAAAGAAGATATCTCTCTCCTTACCTTAAAAACATATTTAAAATAATGTGTAAGCCAACATCCACAGTGATGTTGCTCATAGCAACCAATCATATCTTTGCTTTTATGTTTTAATTTGTAGGATAAAATCAAACTGCTTATTGGTTGCTATGTGCAACATCACAGGTGATGTTGGCTTACACACTATAATAAATATACCCCTAAGTCTAATACCCTCTCTACTATAGATGCTAAACTATTCTGTAGAAATCAGCCACTTCCTTAGCTAGTGTAAAGCTTCTCCCCCTAAATAGAAAGCCGTTCAAACATCTGTCTGCTGCGCATGCTTGCTGCCTCCTGCTCATTGGAGCAGGAGGCAAATCAATCAAGCAAATCAATCAAGCATGCACAGTAGGTAGCTCTTTAACCGATTTCCTATTTAAAGGAGAAGGAAGGATCAATTATACCAAAGGGGGCCGAAGTTTTGCTCCCATACCGAGCAATGGGGACTTCCGGTGAATGGGGCCGACCTCGGGGTGCCTGGATTAGAAATCCAGCGCTGCTTATTGGTAGTTGCATCAATTTTTCATCATTATATCATTGGCTCATAATCCAATGCATTAACCATGAGAGTATTTACTACAAACAACTTGTCATAGTCAACAAAACAACGGTTTATCTTTTATCTCACTGATATTTTCAGCTGTTTTTATATACAAAATGCTGCCTACTGTAGATGCTAAAAAACGGAATCAGCCAGGATATCGCAGCAAGAATCAAGAAAGCATTGATATTTGGATTGGAATTAGTGGTAACCGAATCTTTCCCATTTCGATTTGATGAAAAATTCTCAAACCTGCACCTTTTTTGATGTGACTGCAGCTTTTTACATGACTGCGTTTTTTTTGTGTGATTTTTTCATGGCATCATTTTCACAGAAAAATCAGAAAATTGCGAAATGCAAAATTTCATTGTGAATCCATGCCTGGCAAAAACATTTGCTCATCACTAATTGGAATGGTCTTGCTCTATGGGACTTACTAGAGATGCCCAAGGAAGATCATAAAGTTGGCATTTAAATAAATCTGGATAAAAGACAAATCTTGATTGTTCAAATGTTTCAAGCTTACATCACTATAGATTTAAAGCCATCTCTAAAACGGTCATGGGTATCAATATTTATATTTTAAAAATTGTAGAGGCACCATAATTTCATTCTGAATCCTAGAGTGCATGGTGAATTATTAACCTAGATATCCATCCAGTCTGTGGCCCAGAAGCCATCACTGTTACCTTCTCAGCAAGCCACTTGCATTTTATATTGACTATGGTTATGGTCAATAATCTTGTCCTTCAAAAATGGAAAGCTCCAAGCAAATCTAAAATAACAAAAGGAATAGCCCCCCCCCCCCCCCCCCCTTAGCAGGATGCCATTTGCTTTGCTTGGATATTGTGTGCTGTTACCTATTTTCATTCTACTTAGCAAAAAATGTTCAGATTCAAACACTTACAGCCATTAAATACACAGCCTTCCATTGAAAAAAACTCCTGTTGAGTAAGTGCATTTATTTTTACAAATGTAAATTATTTGCATTCAGGGAAATATGTTAAATATCAACAAATGGCATTTAGAGGGGAAAAACATTTCAAAAGGCTTAGAGAAGCCAGATAATTGAGCTAAAATGTCAGGAAGAGAAGTGTGTTTCCTAATGACTGACCTTACATCAAACTGTAATCAATATAATCATTATGAAAATGATGCTTCAGTGTCATTACCGGCAGTGACAATCTGTGACTTGATTTGGAGCAGCGTATTACAAACTCTGACCATTCAGCAATAATATTGGGTTCATTCTCATTTACAGAATGCAATGTATAAAACAGAGTCACTATAACTAGTAGCAAGAAAACATTTATGCATACATTAGGTAATATATTCATTTGATAAGAGCAAAGGGGAATTGTAAGCTGTTATTGTAATTATTTAAGGAGGCAGGAGTAGTGACTGAACTGAAATTATGAGAGTAAATTAAAGCATGCTTGCTTTGCTTTGTGAGACAAAGGGAGATCTGACCCTCTAAATGGAGTACAGTACCCTTATGAAACAAAAAATTTATATTCCAAGCATAAAAACACTTAAAGAAGACTATTAACAACCAGAATTTTCCAACCTGTGGTATAAAATATGATTTTGGTTACTCTGGCTTTTTAAACATGGATTATATTTTATAAATTATCATTATATTTTTATATGCCAGTTGTTAAATTACCTTTATTATGAAAGGAACATGGCCTCAGATACCACATTCCACATTCAGTCTAAGCCACCATCCAGGCCAAAGGGAAAATATCTAGAAAATTTGCTTACCTAACATTTTCAGCATGCCCTAAACCTTTTTGTACTTCCAACAACACAATGGGTTTTACATTCAAGTCATGCAGCATAAGAACAACCTGACTTTGTAGTGAAATCTATAACATGTACATAGATTACATGATATTGATATATATTGAGTTTGCTTCTTTAATACAGTCTTTAATACAGAGCTGATGACATTGTGGGCAAGTTGATGATGTTCATTGGGCGGGCTTGAGTATAATGTGGTAGGTGCTGATTGGCTAACCATTATGTCAATCAGTACAGAGTTGTGTGATTTCAGATTTCTTAAATCCGGACAAGCAGATTTGAACCAGACTGCCTGTGTAAAAACCAGACAGGTGGCAACCCTACACTATAGCAACAAAGGGAAAGTTGTGCTCACCGCTAAATTTGAAACCATTATATGGGAGTGCAAAGAGGTTGTGACTACAAAATTTATATACAAACAAGAGGTCACAGCCTCTCCCACGTAATAATTTGAAGTTTAGTGGTGAGCACAACTTCCCTTTGTTGTTATAGTTTATACAGAAGCAGTGGCCAGCTCCATGATGTAGCTCCGATCCCTTTTTTCTCACAATCAGCTATTATTAGTGGCACATTTGTCCCTATACAAAATATATTTTTTCCCAATTGCTAGACTGCAATTAAAATCATTTTTTTTGAACTGGAAACATTTTTGGTGACTTTTTAAATAGCTATTTTGTTAAAGTGATGGAAAACTTGTAAGAATATTGCTATGGGTTTTGATGGCTAAGCCATCTAACAGCAGGTGAGCACTCTTGGGCTAAGAAAAACCCCTGAGGGAAATTAGAAAAAATGCTTTTGCAAACTGAATGTAAAATTTACAGAGGAAACTCACACGAAAATACAGGAAACATTTTACTGTTTATAAATTAGAAAAATATTTGCATTTTGCTCAGATTTGTGAGAGGTTTAAATGGTAGTAGTGTGTTCCAAGACTAAAATAACATTTTCCCTAAAGGCATACTGCGCAGGTAAGTGCCACTCACTAACTAATGGATGCAGACATAACCTAAGACAAGCTAGAGAAAACATATTCCATTAGCAGAAAAATAAATGCAACCATTTTTATCTCAGAAACAGATTATTAAAGTACTAAGATATGTTCAGGCTTTATAAAGCTTTGCTTGTGAAATGCTCTCTTTGAGTGTCTACATAAGGTTCTAGCCAATCATGATAATAATATATAATATTGTAGGAAAAATGCAAAGTGATACAAGACTACAAGAGCATAGCTCCTCCATTCATGCATCTCTTTATAAAGTACAGGTAATAAATGTGTGTAAAATTTATGAACATTTTTGTGCAAGAGCAAATGGTTTGATAGCCACTTGCTGTTATTATCTAAAGGTGTTATCTTGAGACGGCATCTCTAGGTGGTCCGAGAGAAGTAATATGACTTAAAGAGATAGATGGACTTATTTTAAGCAAATATTTCAGGTAGTCTTCATGATTCAATTTATACAGGTTTTTAAGTTACAGTTACAATTTTGCCTACTTTCAGCTTAAAACTGGCTGTGTTATCTGGTTATGTAGGGTATGCCAGAAACCAACAGTACAGTAATTTTGGCCTGCAAAGCAACCAGACGTTTCAGGTATTTTTCATTTAATAGATTAGAAGCTCTATTAGGCGGTGTGTTTTTTTTTGTGTAATTTTATTTTATGTTGAGAGTGATTGAGACAACTTCTAGTTGGTCCCCATTGCTAATTGTGTGCTTCATTATTTAGATTTTTGTATAGCAGATATATGGTTGCTACATGGTAATTTACCTTAGCAACCAGGCAGTGGTTTAAATGAGTGACTGGAAGAAGAATAGGAGAGGCCTTGCAACTGATTATCCCAATTCTGATACTTGACTGGTTATAAATATACCCCTAAGTGTTTGCACATCCAAGTGGTCACTGTTTTTCTGTTACCTGAAAGTGGAAACTACACCTAACCATCCATAGATTGCTTAGAGAGTTTGTATCCTTCAAAAAACTTGAGTCTCTAACAAATCTGTAATTCCCCACCCCATAATATCTAGATTTCCTAAAACATAACTTTGACTCATACAGGTTTTTACAAAAGATAAGCTTCATACCAGACATGTCCAGTCTGCAGCCCTCCAGCTACCGTTTGACTACACTGCACTGGACTACTTTGGAGTACATTGAACTACCTTGTATATTGGAATACTTGTCCCCCAAATAATCGTTTTGTATCTAATTTGTTTCGGATACTTTATAAATAATAATATATTGCCTTTCAGAGGCAAAAAAAATATAGTAGTACTACTACCGAAGATATATTCTACAAACCCTCCTTCCATGTCTTCTCACCTTTGAATAGTTCTGCAGCTACCTCCTTGAAGACTGTTAGCCCATAAAAGTACCCAGATGGAAATAATGCCAATAAATTTCTTATTGGCTGAGGAGTGTCCTATCGCAACAAGTGGGCCAGTGGGAACTTTTGGGAGACCCAGACAGTGACAGAGAAATGGAGCTGTCAACTAGGAGCTAAAATCCCCATTAACAGAAGGAAAACACAAGACTCAATAAACCCCCATCCCCTCTTCATCATTTTGGGATTGAAAAAACAATTTAGAGAAACAGGGAAGAGTGCATGATGATATGGAATCATTGTATGCAACGATAATTTTATAATTAATTCAATCATAATTATAATTTGTTATTTTTACATCACCCATCCAACCTCTCAACAATGAAAAAAGAATGAAAAAAAAAACCCCAAAAGAAAGCAAACTCTACATATCACATCAGCTTATTATTGTCCTCCTGAAATGCATTTGCTTCATTTATAGGATAGGACACACAAAGCTACTTATTAATTATCATCATTTATGTTGTAACCTAAAGAAATCAAAAAAGCATAGCATAAAACCCATATATATACAGTCTCTATAATGTGATTTGCATTCCCTGTGTTTCATCATTACAATGTATGTTTCGTGCCATATATATATAGTATAGTCATTACCAAAAGTAAAATAGTTCATTTTGCAGACTTCTAGTTAAATACTAATGCCAACCAAATGACATTTTTGGAGATGTAGTGAAAATAACTTTCCTTTCTCCTTGGGTGACTTCAATTATGTCCTTGACTTCTAACATCACAATAATCTGAACAAAGATAATGAGCAGTAAAGAGTTTTCACCCATGAAATTACTACATACACCTTTCAATTTGCATTCAAGGACAGATGTTTTTTATTTTATTTAATGTAATTTTTTTCCCAAGGATTTATAATTGTATTATGAGTCGTGATACACTAAAAAGGTGTTAATTGGTAAAGGACAGGTAGATGTTTTATTGTCAAGTCAAACTAAAACTTTCAATTATTTAGTAATTCTCTGTACCATTTAAATTCTCTCTGTATCTATTACAGCTAGTCAGTCTGATTTATTGCAGTTCTGTGAAATTATCCTCACCTGGTTTACTTCACAGCTAATAGATATGCAAACTGCAGGCTAAATATCATTTTCAATTTTCAACTGCAAACACTTATAACTTGTTTTTACAGTTAATCTAACAATCTTCCCACCCAAGGAATAAGGAACTACACATAAGCAGCAGCAGCAGCAGCAGCAGCAGAATAAACATCTTCACATTTCCTATTTAGAGCCTGAATTTCCATTTTTTTTTTTAATAGACTGTTGGTCACTGGTAAATCTGATGTATCTTTTCTAATCATGTGCTCTCCCACATACTAAAAAACATAGAGCAGGATGCCACTTACATGAGGAACAGAACTTCTACCTGAAGAAACATGGTTCTTTACTGTCAGGGGTCAGTGTGAGTCTGTGGAATTCCCTACCAGGATTAATTACTGTATATACTCGAGTATAAGCCTAGTTTTTCAGCACCCAAAATGTGCTCAAAAAGTCACCCTCAGCTTATACTCGAGTCGGGTGCCATGGGTCTCTCCAGACTAGCACCTTCTGTCATTTGTATGCAAATTAGGCCACCCGCAACCAGACCCTCTAGTGCCCTGGCCCGCTCCCAAATTTATCTTAATCTACCATCCTCACCTGTCCCATTCTGCACTAGACATTTCACTTTATATTCTATATAAACTATATATAGTTTTGAAGGATTTTAACTCTTTGTATTTTTTTTTTCAAAGGTGTTTATTTATTCATTTGTAACATAAAACAACATAAAACATTGACATTGGTTCTACAAGCGTGTTCATTTCATGCCAGAATGTAACGGTACATTGGGTTAAATAATCAGTAATGTCCTACTCAAAATGGTGTTCAGATTCCTATCAAGGAGGGGAGGGTTTGGGATTACCAGTGGAGGTTTGAGTTCCCAAGGAGGCCCCTGTGGCATTATTCCATGGCTTCGACCCATGTTCCCCATATCTTGCCATACTTTTGAGGGCATCCTCTTGCTATATAGGTGATTTGTATCAGTGGTAGATAAGTAAATTGAGCCAGCTGGCAATTGTTGGGGGAGAGTGTGCCATCCACTGAAAGAGGATGGTTTTCCTGGCATAAAACAGTAGTGTTCTATAAAGGATGCGCAATGCTGTTTTGGGGGTAATGTCATCCACAATGCCAAGTAGGCAGACCTTGGGACTGAGTATTTTAGGTAAGGATGTTGTGTTTTGGATATGGTCTAGGACCTGATTCCAAAATTGGTGTATTTGTGGGCAAGACCACATCAAGTGAAAGTAGTTGGCCTCTGGGGCACCACATTTGGGGCATTGGGACAACTCTTTGTATTTTAGCTTGGTTGCTGAGTACTCTTAAGGTATCATTGTTGATAAAACAATTGTTTTTGTTGACCCTCCACTTACAGAGCTAGTTTACAGTTTTTATTTGAAATAAATATTTAAAAACATATACCCCACTGATGCCTCATTTAATGTAATTTTATTAGTATTTATTTTGATGAAACTTAGCAGTAGTTGCTGCATTTCCCACCCTAGGCTTATACTCGAGAATTAGGTACCTTGGCTTATATTCGGATCAGCTTATACTCGAGTATATACGGTAGTCCACATTCTTAGCCCTCTGGCACATGAGGTACATTTTAGACATTTGGCCAAAGCAAACAATGAAGCTATTGTAATTGGAAGTATACTATAGTCATTTGGAAGACATTTTCTACATGGAACCAAAGGACTCAATTGATGATGCTACCAGGGAGGAGGAGCGCTGTATGAAAATTAGATTAAAAAATTGTATGGTGCACAAAGAAAGGGTCTGTGTGAACCAAAACATGTTGTGAGACCAATAAAGATTTTTGCAGCAAAGTCTGCACTTCTTGTTCCATCTTTATATGTTTTGATTATGTTTATACAATCTGTCTTTTGGGTGTGACTGGAGCTTGATAACTGGAGAAAGTGTTGAAAAACAGTTTTATATTGGCCAAAGCAAACAAAATTGTTCTCCACCTTTTCCCATATAATTAAATATGAAATGCCTGAAAGTCCCAATACTGATGCTTTTTAACCTGAAAACACACACACACAGAGCACTTTTAGGCTAAATGTTTCATACAAGCAAGTTTTTAGCACTGTGGGTTTTTCACATTTCACTTTGTTGGCCCTTATTGGCAATCCTGCAACCTTAAACAATGTAAATGTCTAAATAACCAATATGATTAAATAAATATATTCTCTTCCAATCACCATTACTTCTATTAACACTGGAATACAAAGTAAAAGAGAGAGATGGATGGAACTAATATGTTATTAGTGAAGTCTCCTATTTAATGCTACTTACAACTAGACTCATCATTAATCAAACACAAATGAATTTAAAGAGAATGCATAATAAACTAGATCCTGATCATACAACATTCTGTCTTAAAAGAGAAGGTTTATTACTGACTTGAAATATGATGCCTTTTATCAATGGTTTATCTTCAAGATGGTACAAGTTGCAGATCCCTGTGACCCCCAACAATATATCAATAATTATCAAATGAGTACTCAGATACTTCACAACAATAATACATTGGTATGAATGCTTCCAGTTATAGGCAAAAGTGCAGTTCAAAATCAAATTCTGTTTGTCCTTGTAAAAGTGTTCCAAGCATTTTTTGCTTTCAAACAGCAGTAAAATAAGCTTCAGAGGCATTTGGATCTGAGTGCAAATGTTAAAAGGTGGCAATAACTTAATCCTACAGTCAGCAGTAATAAGTAAAAGTTTCAGCTCTGCTGGAGCCTGTTCTTACACTGCATGGTGAGCCCTATACCCCTTAAGGAAAAGAATGATTAATTTGAAGTTTTCAGCATTGTTCATGGGAGTTCATTATGCTAATTGCCTTTTTACACTTTGTTCTAAATTTAAACCCCATTATGTTTCTATATGCAATACATCATTCTGTTTGTCTAAGTTTAAACATGAGCAGACTGAGTTTAACAGCTAGTATGTTCCATGAGCAACACTTTTTAAAGTCACTAATGACTTTCCTATTTGCTTTTTTCCTATATCATCCTGTTTTAATTGATATGAAAACAGGCCACACACAAAGCTACTTGACAAATGTGGATTTTTTTTTTAAAACATATTAGTTAACCATAACTTATTGTGTTGGAATCTAAGCACTCCATTCTGAGAAGAGAACACGTGGTGGAGTTAAAGGGATACTGTCATGATTTTTATGGTGTACTTTTTATTTCTAAATTACACTGTTTCAATAGACAAATCATTCACTCTAACATTTAAATTGTTATTCTTGAACCAACAAATGTATTTTTTTAAGTTGTAATATTGGTGTGTAGGCAGCCATCTCAGTGCATTGTGCCTGAGTCTGAGCTTTCAGTAAGAGCCAGTGCTAGAACTGCTTTTAGGTAACCTATTGTTTCTCCTACTCCCATGTAACTGGAGGAGTCCCAAGCTAGACTTGGATTTCTCTTGCTCCCTTTCCCATTGTTCTGCTGCTGGGAGGGGGGTGATATCACTCCAACTTGCAGCTCAGCAGTAAAGTGTGACTGAAGTTTATAAGAGCACAGGTCACATGTATGTGCCACCCTGGGAAATGAAGAATATTGCTAGCCCCATGTGAAATTTTGAAAAACTGATATCAATGCAGTATTCTGCTGGAGAAGCGCTATTAACTTCCCATGACAGTATTCCTTTAAGGTCAAGCTCAATAGCTAATTTAGTTTAAAGGAATAACATACCACCCCCCCCCCCCTTTTTGACACTAGTTCATTCAGTTGGGCCTATGCAGATCGTTTATCATGGGTTTATTTCATTCTGTGGAATCAGGTATGTCTGTGCAGAAAAAAATACATTTATATTTATTTCTGGAAGTTCAGATAGTGTTTATGTACTTTTTTTTTTACATAAGCCCAAATTAATGAGCCCATGTCAAAAAGAGGGTATATTTGCTCTTTAAAGAGATCTGTTGTAATATTGTCTCTGCATGCTCTTTATAGTTTTGCCTTAAAAGTATTGGCCCGATGCTTTTACATTACTTATCCAATCCCCCATGTTCCTCTATGAAGAGGCTGTCAAATTTGTACAGCAGGAGTCTGATAGCAGCTTTAACTGACAGCTTGAGAAGGGACAGTCAGGTTGGCAAAACAGTCAGGCTTAGGAACTTCAAATAACAATTACTTACAAAAGAAAAAATGAAAAGAGAAAATATCAACATGGTCTGCAGGGAACTTTTTATGTGTGTTAATATTTTGAAGAGGGTTTTTTTTTATTGTCAGTATCACTTTAAGACTGTTGCATGCTTGCCAGAGCAAGCAGTCAAAGAACCTCTATTTGATACCTTCATCCTAATCTAAATAGTTACAGCATACAGTGATCAGTACAACTTGAGTCAAGTTGTATTAGAAGTTAAAAAAAATGCATGCTAGAAGAATCAGTAGATCCAGATGTAAGATGCTAAAATTAGATTTGAATCCTGTTTTTTTCTCATAAATTGCCAGTTATCCATTGGCATAATGAAAGCCTCACTGACCAATAGAGGGGCTTAACAGGCAAGGGGTGGAGTCAAGTTAGAAACGTATGGAATTTCAAAAGCCTGTATTTAGAGATCTACTGATCATTCTGACATGCAACATTTGCTGAAAATAACCTCTGATTATTTCTTTTTCACCCTATACTCAGGTTGCATTGAACAGCTTGGTAAGAGGGTCTATTTAAAGTAAATAAATTCATATATAATAAAAATAACATAAATGCATATGATTGGAAGTATGGAACTCAAATCCTTCACTGTGTGACGATTAATGATGCAAATCTCTTGTACAAACAAAATACATATGAAACCTTCCTGCAAAATTTTGATGACTGTGCAGCTTTGGGAATATTTTAAGCCCCAAACAATGTATATTTTTAAACATATTCTATGTCTCTTCTAATTCAAACTGACAATCAATAAAAGCTTTTAGCTAGGGAATGGTAGAACTAGGCAAGATACACAGTATGGCAATTAAACTAAACTGGCCTGAATTTGTTTTTTTTGTTTTTTTACATTGCTTCCCACAGTCACATCATTTACATGCTGCCAACTCCTCCTGTGTAATTTCTCTTCTCATATAAAAGAATGAGTATCTGCACCTCTAGTAAAATAATAAAATGACATATTAGCATATTTCAGCACAGCTTGTAGTTTGATACTTATAACCTTATGGTCAATTTCATTTGATCCCAGGGCATACTTTAATTTGATAGAAAAACCAAATTAAAAGTTTGCAGTCTAGACGCTCTGGAGAATCAGCCTCACAGATTTTCTGTAATAGTTTCTAGTGACTTTTAATTATAAAGTGCTTAAAATGATGTCCCTTGGTGTTTCATGCCGCCACTTCTGAGCCTTTTCTGGAGCTCTATGCTCTCTGGTCTGTGCAAAAGAGCTTTATAAGTGGTATTTTAATGTGAATAAACAATGTGCGGTGATTAGACAATTTTTGATTAAAACGGAGCCAAGAGACAGAAATGAAAATCAAATCTTTGATTCTGTGTACAAAAAAGAGCCACATAACGGAGCTATATTTAGCTTGAAAATGTAATAATATGTGAGAGTGAGAAATGTGGATAGTATGATTTGGCTAAAGGCAATACGCACGTTTTTTAAAATTCGTATTTAATTAGGGATGAGTGAACTTTTTCAAACCGTAAAATTTTGCTGTGAAATTCTTTTTCGAAGCTGTGTAAATGTGTACAAATTCGCAATAGAATTTTGCCATGCATTTTGTTTTGGAGAAAAATAAAACAAGTTTTTGCCAACATCAACATTATGCAACATGGTAGCCTGTTTATTCTACGAGGAACAGTTGTAGCATAGTGGAAAGGAGCTTCTCTAACAAGATAGGGCAATGTACAGGTACAGGACCTGTTATCCAGAATTCTCAGGATCTGGGGTTTTCCCAGATACAGAGTCTTTCCATAATTTGGATCTCAATACATAGTCTATTAAAAAATAATTTAAGCATTAAATAAACCCAATAGGATTGTTTTGTCTCCATTAAGGATTAATTATATCTCAGTTAGGATCAGGTACAAGGCACTGTTTTATTATTACAGAGAAAAAGGGCATCATTTAAAAAAATTAGAATTATTTGTTTAATATGGAGTCCTGTTAATTCGGAGCTTTCTGCATCATGGGTTTACAGATAAGGGATCCTACACTGTATATGCTATCGCAGAGCTAAAAATGCCTTAACCACAATGCAATTTACACTGTCCCATTGATTCCAGTGCATTTGACAAACCTTTTTCCATAGTCAGGTGAAATCTACTTGTTTGAGAGTAGTGGATTCTAAACTAAAGCAGAACCAATGCACTTGATATATCAATAAGAAATACTAAAAATACTTAAATAATAGGGAAAATAAACAGTAATAAAATTACAAACTATGCCTGCATAACCACATATGAGCCTGCTTCATATTCGTCATGACAAGCAGCAGATCTTACTGACACTTGATTCTCAGGACTACTTTGCAGTGTTGCATATCATATTTCTAAGTGTTTTCAGCCTCAACGAACATTAAATATTACTGTTGCCAGTGGTGTTACTATGGAGGTCTGCTTCCTATAAGAAAGAAATTTCCCCTCCCCGGCCTTCTCTCCTACCTGGACACAAGACACAGGGACCAGGGATGTAAGCGGGCAGTGGTGGGAGGGGCCAGGGAGGGTTTGCAGGGGCAACGGGCCCTTCTGAATATTTTCTCACAGGGGGGCCCTGCCACCTTATTGTTATGCCACTGACTGTTACTAGGTTCTTACACAACGGTAAGGACTTTGCGAGCATAAGTGATGCAAATTGTGATTTGACATCACACCAAGGCCAACATTTCAAAGCAATCATTTTAATTGCAATAATGATCTATTTAAAAAGAGCAATATGGTGACAAAAGACAACATAATAATTGCTCCATGCCTAAGAAAATGTTGTAATCTTGGAGCACCAACCCCCCCCCAATAAAAAATCCTACACATATACACTGAAATATCAATAAGCAAGTACTGGTGGCAATGCATGCTGTCTGTAAAGTGTATACAAGAATGTTTGCCTACTGTTATCCTGACAGAATACTGAAACTCTGATGTATAAGTAATAGTTCTGCAAAGGTCAATGGATAATGTGAAAATGTGAAAATGCCCCAAGAGGAACAACAGTAAAAGCAGCAGGTATATGACAGTCAAAATGAACAGATAACCATCATTCTGCACCTAGATGACACAGTCTGTGACACAGGCAATTGAGGTTTCTGACTTATGTTCAGTTTCCTTAATAACAAATTTTTTTTATGTATTTGGTTTTTATAGATGATTCAAAACTGTAGTGGTTTCCTGATGGCAACATATTCTCTAAAAGGTAGAGTTCTTCTAACAAAAGTAACTTTGCTATTCATTTTATATGGTTGCTTGAAATACATCTTGCAATCTAACTTCTTCAAAAGATGAACTGGTACCAGGAGCTTTCATAAATTACAGTATTTTGATGCTATACTGTGAGACCAACCAGAGATGCAAAGAAACGTTGTAAATCTATTTTTTCTCTTCTATCATAGAAAGCTGGAGGAACATTCAATTCATACTGGTGTGCATATAATTTACTTTTTCTTTAGTAAGCCTTCTACTATCGTATTTAAAGAGCATTATATCTCAGGCAGAATCATGTATTATTTGTAATATATCATGCATTGAAACACAAGCTCATAAAATGATGTAACAGTCCCACAGCAACATAATAATAAAAACAATAGTGATGAGCGAATTTTTTCACCAGGCATAGAATTGCAGCAAATTTCCACATTTTGCCATGGGCGAATTGTTTCGCAAAACTTCCGAGAAAATTTGCCGCTGCGGTCGCGTCAAAATGGGCACGGTCATTTAAACAATTCAACAACAGACAAAATAATTTCAAACAATGTTTTCCCTCTGCACAAAAAAGTAATATTGAATTGTTACTTTACATTGCAATCAATGCTGACACTCCATTTTCTCTACCCTTGTAGTTTTTGAGAAACATGAATAATGCTTCACGTTAAACACATCTTTTATTCCTGTAGTATAATATAACCCAGAGTCATTTTGCAAAGGTTGTCACCACATTGTACCACTCTATTAATATATATCCTAAGAAACTTGCCTACCAGTCCTCAACATTATCCTTCAAACCTTAATTTCATGATCTGCTCATTATATCTCAAATAAATTACTTCCAATATAGCCCTACAGAGAGCAGGTAACATTCAAATGACTAATGTTGGACGAGGAGCAGATTCCAGTTTAAACTGATCAGATATTGTTAAATTTAATTTTTTGAAACTAGGATAATATAAAAATGTCAGATTAGCTTTTTATGGGTTTCAAAATCCCTGGTATACTAAAGTGAGGAAAACTTCCGTTCCCTTGTTTTTTTTTTCCTTAATTGTTTTGTAACCCTGATGCCAAAGGACCAACCTGGGCACAAACAGCTGTGGAACAGAAAAAAGGGCACTCTGAAAATCCAAAAGTTAAAAAGGTAAAAACTTTTATTATACACTCTTCTCATTAAGCCTGATGCGTTTTGTGTCCATCTGACACTTAATATTAGGCTTAATCAAACAGCTGTAGCCAGGTGTCTAACTGCCAATATGCAGGAGGAAGCTAAGGCTACAGCTTTAGTATATAATAAATAAAACCATAATGTTACACATTATGCCAGCTGTTGAACAAGTCAGCAGGCCCAAAGTGACACATAAAATCCACCCCCACCATATATTAATCCAACAAATATCTGCTGGCAGTCACACAAAAAAAACAAACCATGATATAATAAGTGAAATAGGAAACTAAATAAAATGAAAAATATGTGATAAGTATTTACGTAACAGGAAAATGTCAATGCATAATCTGCAAACTGCATAAGGGAAGGGAAGCCTTATTTAAGCTAGCTCATGTCCAAGTGAGAAGATCAGGGGATCAGCAGTAAGAAGTACTGTCTCTTCCACCAAGCAGATAACCAATAGGTATAAACATAGTTGAACCTAGGGTAGCCAGGCTGCCATGGGCCATCCCCCAGCCATTACAAAAAGAGTGTTGGGGGTGCTATAATGATATTTAGGCTTCTATTTACCGATATATGAGCTTTTTTTCTCACCAACCCAGGTTACATTACTGTACATTACATTAAGGACCAGTGTCAGAATGGGGGAGGTGGAGCCCACCAGAAAATTCAAGCTATGAGCCCACCACTCCATAACAGTGCTCCACTGCCATCTCCCAGCAAAGGAAGAGCCCCCCAGTCCAACACACCACCCAAAACGCCCCCACCATCCCTCCTTGATGATTTCCTTTGCCACCAGCATAACGGCTATGGCCTCAGATTCCAATGCATTTTGGGCCCCTTGCGCTACACCGTACAGCCTGTTAATGTGCCCAGCTAGCCCAGGACCAATATAACCAAGATAGATGAATGCTGTATTTTTCCATAGCAATGTAAAGCAACTGCTTATGTTTATATGAGATTTTTACACAGAGGTATGTGGTCGCTGAAAATCACAAGGGAGCACCTTCCACCTGCAAGTAGAGGACTGCCTTGTCTTACAAATAAAAAAATTAAAAATACTTTGAAATTCTGTTAAGCCACATTTACTTTTTTCATTTGCAATGTTTTTTTCATAAATAAACAGTTTGTGTTTTTAAATATGTATAAACCATTGCTGTTCAAGGAATCACGCTGAAATATAGTTTCAGCATTTTACTACATACTGTGATTTTCTGTTGCAGGGATGTTGTGCCTATGGAGTTCCAGCTGTTACTGTACTACAGAAGCAGCACAGCAAGTTGGAAATACTGTAGAATTGGTATTTTCATGATTATGACATGCGTACTTATTATTGTTAGTTCAGCTGCCTGTGTTTAGCACATTTGGGACTGAATGATGCAGAGAATTAAGGAAAAGAGCACTGGTGCTGCAGGAAGAGATGGCTGGTAGAGATTTCAGGGAAAACAGACGGCACACTGGAATAGGGCCAGTGAGAGATGTGAAATACTTCCCTATGTAAATGTTTACGAGATTTATTTCCCGAAGAAGAATGATATTGAAAAACAAAGTAATAACTGAAAGATGAAAGTCCATACCATACATTGATAGGTGGTGCATATTTAGTGCACAAATAAACACATCATTTTAATAATGCAGAATATGCTCATTTGTGTTATTGACTACAGAGCAATGCCTTTCAAATGGAGTTCAAAATATAAAAGTAATAATGGTACCCATCTGCCAAAATGCTTGCCAACATGAGGGAGGGGGGCATAACATTAATATCCTCTCATTAGGCATGGCATTTATACTGAATATTTTAATTGCCTCAGATTGGATTAGCACTACAGTAATGAATATAACTTTTGACAATTGACAGTGTGTGGCCTCTTGGATAGAGCCCAGTGTATCTGAAATGTGCCAACACATTCTACTATTCAAAGAGATGATCAACTGAATTAAAAAAAGTGTTATTCCTAGAAATGTGTAATGTGGAGGGAAAACAATGATTTAAAAGAAACTAATAACCAGTGGAATTCAAATATATATATAATTACTTTCTATAAACAAAGTGAATCTTTACAAATGTGATTTCCACTATATTGTAAAAGAGGTCATGTGCCTTAGCTTCTACTGCTAAGATCCAAGTAGAAGATTCCATGTGAAATGTTTTCCTCATATATTAAGATTGCCTTACATGGCAATCTTGGTCTTTGGGTCAGGAGTTGGAGCACTTAGGGGCGTCAGGTGCAAACTCATGGTTCTCATCTGGAAACATTTTCCAACCTTACAAGAAACAGGGTCCCCAAAACTGGATTATTTCCTTAAATACATCAGTGCTCATATACAGCAAACATTACAAAGTTTTCTTAAATATACTATCGCACTTTTTAAACGCAAATTTTATAAAGAACAGAAGAGAAGATAGTTATAAAGAAAGTGCAACTTTTATTCAAGCTGCTGTAAACTTCCAATGTTATATTTTTAGATGCAAAATCATGAAGTAAAAATTATTGTCCAGGCCAATAATTATAATACATATATTTATGTGCAAATCCACCAACAATAGTGTTAATATTGTGTGTTGAATCATATAAAGTCATGCAATTGTACATAAATCGGAAAGAACACTCAAAGTAATCTTTAGCTTTATCAGAATCTATGTATATTAGTGCAACTGCTTTAGACAACCAAAGGGTACATTTTTCAACCTTTTAATTAATATCCTGAACTATAATGGATGCAAACTGCTCCCCATATTCACAGCAAAATCAAATATTGGTGGTTAATGGTTGACTTTGATTCAGTTTGATCGAACAAATTGTTTATTTTTGGAACATACAATTTTACAAGGAAGCCACTGGGTTTGAAATGAAACAAATGAATCCATTAAGCTTGGAACATGCTCCATTAACTTCATAATTAAATACACATTGAGTTCAGCCCTTTGCTCAAATGATTTTAGGTTGGCTTTTAGTAAGCTCAGAAAGTAAAACAAAACAGCCTCCAATAGGTAAACAGATCTCATGTAAAAAGGGCAGTATAATCAGTAACGTATTGTTTTCTGAGCCCCTAGATTAAAACTATGGCACACTGGGTGCTTCTGCAGCCCATGCAAAATCACCTCCGAAATGCCAAAAAACACCTTTTAATTGAAAAGAACTGAAATTGCATTAATGTAGTCAGTAAAATTCTGTAATTAGACAAAATTATAAGAGGAAGTATTTCCACATACATTTGTGATTTGACTAGCTAGGATAAAAATTCAGTTCTTTTCAATACAAATTTGAGCATTTTGGTGTCTATGTGGGCCATTACCCTAAAAAAATGTCACTACTACAATAGCCAAGAGTGCACAAACATTCAGCTTTAAACAATATAGCACAAGTAAGACAATAAAAGAAAATATCAGATTGGTTACCATAGGGTACAATAATGATGTTATTTAACACTGATATTTATAAATCAGTCTCTCAGTTTGGATTCTCCAGTGCTAGCACAACATAGGCAACAATTTGCTCCAGCAACATTATGTTCCAAATGTCTTTTTTTTATATATAAACTACATAATAGATACATATATAACACATGAGGGGTTTACTGGAAGAAACAATTGATTTTAAATATAACAAAAGTGGTGTAATAGTGATAACGTTAATGGCTATTCAAGATGATAAGCCCAGCAAGCTTTCGGAATATTTCAGTTCCTTTTTCACAGCCAATTACACAGATCTGGATCTCAGACATGGTATTAACTGGGGAATAGAGATGTAGCGAACTGTTCGCCGGAGAACTAATTCGCACGAAAATCGGGTGTTCGCAAGTTCGCAAGTTCGCGAACTTTTAGCGAAGTTCGCAATTTTGGGTTCGCCTTAGCTGGAGCCAAATTTTGACCTCTCACCCCAGAGCCAGCAGATACATGGCAGCCAATCAGGCAGCTCTCCCTCCTGGACCACCCCCGGACCACTCCCTTCCATATATAAACCGAAGCCCAGCAGCCAATTTACATTCTGCCTGTGTGTGCTTGATGAGTTAGCATAGGGAGAGAGCTGTGCAGGGGTTTGAGGGACAGTTTAGGTAGCTTTGCTGACTAGTAATCTACTTTCTACTGCTCTGTATGTAGCTGCTGTGGGCAGCTGTCCTGTGCTGATCTCATCTGCTGTAACCCAATAGTCCTTGTAAGGACTGCTTTTATTTTCTGATTACTGTTACTCTAGTCTTCTTTTCATTGTGTACTGCAGCTCCGTCTGTGTGTGTTGGAGACAGGTGTGCTGCTCATAGTAGTGCACTAAGCACCAACCACACATTCACATCATTTTTTTTTATTTGTGTTTTTTTACTTTGCTACTGTAATTTATAGAGCCGAGTGCTATTAGTCTAGCTGTGTTGGGGACTGGTGTGCTGCTCCTAGTAGTTCACCCCCAGCACCAACCAGAGATCACTTTTGTTTTATTATTATTAATTTTTTTTTTTTTTAATTTAACTTACTGTTCTTTAACGTGTCCAGTGCTGTTTGCTGTTATTCATAGTAGTGCACCAAACACGTTGCACATAGTAGTGACATTGCATTGCAATAAAATCACCTGAGCGACGTTTTTCCACCAGCAATAATATATTCCGTATCCACTACTGCGGCGTTTTGTCTTTGCGTGTGAACCGGCTGTAACCTTTACACGACTTGATTGGCATGTAGATGCCGGACGTTTTAAAGCAGTTTATTACACAAGTTTAGAAATGTAGTGTGATTTCTGCCCTTTACAGCACAAAACGCAACGCTGTGTCAACAACGTATTTTTCAGAGAAATTTTTGCCCTTGATCCCCCTCCTGCATGCCACTGTCCAGGTCGTGGCACCCTTTAATCAACTTTAAAATCAGTTTTCTGGCCAGAAATGGCTTTTCTAGGTTTTAAAGTTCGCCTTCCCATTGAAGTCTATGGGGTTCGCAAAGTTCGCAAAAGTTCGCACTTTTTGGCAGAAGTTCGCGAACGGGTTCGCGAACTTTTTTTGTGAGGTTCGCTACATCTCTACTGGGGAAGTTTGTTGTCTCCACATATGTTTGTTTTTTTTTAATTGGTACAGACAATTTTTGATCAGCATTGTCTATTTTAGTAGCTGTGACAAGTAGATGCTACTAGTAGCTCTGTGTCTTCACCCTAACAAAACTGGCATGTAAGCAATAATAAAAGTCCTTAATGGTTTTAAAACAAGCAAAGGATATCTGCTCATTAAGACCATGTGGTGTTACATATTCAACGTCCTTATCCAAAGGCACTCTCTCTGTAGCAACATTTTAGATCTATTGTCACCTCTTTTTAATGGGGGGTATATGATCAGTTCTATGCATCTAAAAGTCAGTAGGTGATGATCCATTTCTGGATATTGTTTTGCCACTGGTGAAATTACCACTTCTATCATCTATAAAGGCTATACTTGAGAACAGCGCACATCCACCCTCAGATATAATGTCTGGCCTGTTTTACCCATGTAGGATAAACCACATGGGCAGGTAAAATAAGAATATAATACTGATGGGCAAAATAATTTGTTAGGCATAGATTTGCGACGAATTTCCGCATTTTGCCATTGGCAGATTAGTTCAAAAAATTGTTGCTCACGTAAAAAAAATGATGCATGTAAAAAAAAAAATGACATGTGTGTCAAAAAAAAATGATGTGCACACTTTTTGCGCACATCTTTTCGAAGATTTGCTAATTTTTTGGCAAAGCAAAACGGGACAGATTCGCTTATCACTAGTATATATATATATATATATATATACCGTATGTTATAGTGCATGTAATATGCAACATCTGGGTGTCTGGGTGTAGAAATCTTTGTCCAGGGTAGATATACTGCTGTGATGTACAGCTAAGACACCAAAAGCATCCCCACGTCTCACTTTGTAAGACTTTGGTAGCATATAACCAGGTCTGTCTTAACCAACAGTAACATAAATTGACACCCCTTTAATCTGCAATCACTGGGGGGTATGAAATCAAGGGCTTTAAATTACTATCTTTCTGTAGAATATTCCACTTGCCCCATATCACCTCATTTATCTGTCTAGACACCCCACAAAATTTTGAGGAAAAGACTAGACCTAGGACTTTTCATCCCATCTGGAAATTATTGTCAACCCAACTCCTAGCCTTATCCAAAGCCTGTTTCAGTATATATCTAGGTTATCCAATAGCTAGAAACCTCTGCCCCATCTCACATAATTGTAGGTTTCTCATTTTAGAACAGGAATTATTCCATAGAACCCTACAACACAACAGGAATATTTCCATGGCCTTAAGAATCTTAAAATGCAATAAAGTAGTGACATCTGTCTGTGACCGAGTGGTTCTCTTCCGTCTGTCTTCGTTCCCAGGGCTGGCATATGCTCAGTAGGGTGAAAATGCTGACTTTCTTGTTAAAGTTTGGCTTTTCGCTCTACTGCACAAGTGCAACCAGTGCAAAGACAGAAGGGGATCCACTCAGTCATAGATACCCTGGGCCAGTGCAGTTTTCTGCCAACAGCACCACTGGCCCGTGGTCCCACTTTATGGTATCACAATTATGGCACTTTTCACATCAAAAGTTTTGATACAGTACAGTACAGTACCTTCACCAGGAAGGTTTGTTGGAAGATACACGTTGTATAAAAGTCAAATGCCCAATGTAATGTAAATATATCCTGAAGACCAAAACAGCAGATATTATTGAGGGTATGGCAATTAGTATGTATAGTAGTGTCCTATTGTTATGTAGCACAGACATACTATATTATAAGAACTGATGGCTAACAACTGGCACACAGTCAAAGAAACAGATACAAGATATTGTTTCAATTGTCCTTTCATTATTATACAAATTTTGTTATTACTATTCCAAAAAAAATCATTTAACATCAGGCTCCAATTGTGCACTTGAACACAACCATAATAATGTATTTCCTTCTGACTTATGCTTTTAGGTATTTTAGCATATCATTTGTTTCTTGACCAGCTGGCTGTATTCTAATTATATTGGATTTATCAAATTTATGGTGGCTGCCAGCTTGCCTCAATAGCTGTAAAATAACATCATGGGTTATATCATGTTTTGCATTTAGAATTATATGTATCTAAGAAAGTCAGAACTTCCTTTAATAAATATTGAAATAAGTATCCACATAAAGTACATACAACAGAATAATCCACACATACAGTAAACACATACTATACACAAATGATATGGTGTTCACTAAATTGCATGCTGGATGTGTAAGATGTTTGTACTTTGGTCGTTTTGTCACCTAGAGTGCTTTAGGTGGTTGGACAGACCAATTAAAAGCTGCAATATCCATCCAATCATCTGAAAAGAACCTACCCAGCTAAGTCCAGAGGAGTCTGTGGGATCCTTGCAAAAGCTAACATAGCATAACTATGTCCTTGGTCCAACATTAAAACTGTACAACTAAGCTTTATCATTATGTTATTGTGCAATGAGCTTTTGTGGATTACATGGACATTCATTTTCCTACCTTAAGTGTCAGCCTCACTGCGCTGCATTCCTGTAGAGGGTTCAGTTTTAGTGTTTCTCCAGGGTTGCTGCAGCCAGATGTTTGATGTTGCATTTCACAGCAAACACAAACTCCATCACTGTTGAAATTAATCTAAAAGATAATTGAAAAAACAGTCACTGCCAAATATATACTTGGGATATTTGCAATGTTAGTAACATTACATTAGATACTTTTGGCACAATGAAAACAGACAATACAATTTTAATTTTCAACCCTTTTAATTTTACACTACTCCCTGTGATGAGCTGCCATTCGAACAGAGGGGGATTTTATTATCTCTAAAACTGGATATGATAATTTCTTAAGATCGCAAATATCACAAAAATGCTTACGATAGTCACGATAATATCGTATTGACGAGCTGAAATTTTTGTACTGAACGATTGTAAACAGCGGGAAAACCTTTCTGACATTGATCCTTCAGTGCATGATTTTGGAAGCCTCCCATAGGAATCAATAGTACTCGAAAGAACACTCGGAGCGTTCGTGGATTAGTACATGTGGCCCTATGGGGGTTATGTAATACAAGGCACTAAGTTTGCCCAGGAGTAGTAACCCATAGCATCTACTAAGTAGGTAGAATGTACTGGTCACCTGTTAAAAAGCAAACATTTGATTGCTATGAGTTACAGCTGCTGGGCAAACTTAATGCATTGTATTACATATGGGGGAAAGAGACAAGGAATTGCTTGTAAATTCAGTAGATATTTTTCACATAAAAATGCTACAAAACCAATATTTAGATAATATTAAAACAAAAATTGTCAGCTGTGTCAATTCATTAAAAATAGAATATTGCATTGTACATAGTGTTAAAGTTTGCTTTAAAAAAATGATTTAAATAGTTCATTTCAAGGTAGTGTACCCATTCTTGGGCTACTTGGCCAACAGATTGATGGACCCAGTACTTTGTGTAATAATTTTAGCTTTGGAGAGAGTGCTTGCAGTGCATATTATTAATTTACTGCAGTATTTTGTTTATTGGTATCTTGCTGGAAAATATAAAGACTGAGCTGCACAGTAGATTATTTGGCATGAGTATAAAGGGGAAATTCAACAAATCACTCAATGCATAATGAGGTTTGGGATTGCAATTTTTGAAGACATAATACAACAGTCATTGATTTGTAAAGTCAGCAGTTTGTCATGTCTATCGCTTAAATGCCAGTATTCTGTCCAGGTGTAACTGTATCCGATCGCCTGCAGAGGATCAATCATCTGTGTGACTGCGTATCTTCCCGTTTTTGTGGTTCTCATTTTTTGAGGATCATCATGTGAAGTGTGTGACAGTAATATTAAGCAGTAAGTTTCTTCCTATGTAGTTACTTATATTATTAACTTATGCCCTCACTTTGAATATTTAATTCCTAAAAAACGTGTGTTTACTTTTTCATCAATGTAGCAGTCAAATATCAGGGACTATAATTTCAATATATTTATAATCCACTTTATAAATGAGATAATTGGTGACCTCAACAATTATCAGTATAGCATGAAAACAGACAGCCGTGAATGGCTTTACGCTCAGTGAATATTAAATGCTTGGCCTTGCCCCAGAACCACTCTGTTAAAGTTGGAAATGTGTCAGGTGTTAAACAGTCATGCTGTTAAGACTACAGGTTCACATATTGCAACTGTGTTCTTTCTAATGTGAAGACACCTTAGCCTGACAAACAGTGCACTAAAGAATGATAGACCAAGGAAATCAATATGTTCTTCAGCAAAAAAAGAAAGGTTCTATTACTAGCAGATTATATTGCACTAAAAGCAGTGGCTTCCAGCATGTTTAGCAGACAAAATCATATACATCAGCTGTGATTCAAACAGAAACTTTTACTAGCAATTTCTTAGTCTCTTGGCTTGAAAAAAAAAAGAATCCGGAGAACTATTAAATATGGCTGATGTTCAGAGATTAATAAAATGTTGGATAGCCGAAAGGTTTCCTAACCTTTAATAAAACCTTATTTCCAAATGTCTACCCATTCATTCTGCTACCTTCACTACACATAGATATTCCTGGTCTCTTCTGTCTGGGCTTCCTCTCCCCTCATACTGCTCAAATGTGACCATAACAGACAAAGACTGCAGAGAAACTCAGTATGCAGCTTACATTCAGCATAAGTTTGAATATGGCACAGATTGTAAGTGAGATAATTTACTGAAGTGCTGTATGTTTAATCATGACTGACTGTTTTTATTAGCAGCTGGGGTTTAAAACATTCTGGCATTCTGCTCATGCACAGAGCTTTACTACAGGCATCTCAAAGATGATTTCTCCCTACATAAATTACTACCCCTACGCATCGGAAAGCAGAGTCTATTTATGAGCATTTTGTATTTATGTTCCAATGTGTTCTCAATTAAGTTATCTGGATCATAAGAGAAAAGCAACAATTCCTCGAAATATTACATAAATAGCAGTGGTGGTTTTAGCAAGAAATTTTACATTTTTGAAGGGAAATTTAAAGCCAGTTTTTATATCTACCTGACAATGGTGTATTGCTTGTAAATATGACTGTTAGCCTTTAGATTCGCCATTAAAGAGAATATTTAAGAATTCCACAGGCAGCCCATGGAAGCACATACTAACCCATGGACCTATTGGTGAAATACTGCATAACAAACATTTCTGGCCAATTATGTTACATCTAATTGGTCTAAGCCTTGGCTTATCTCAGGGATTTGTGACCTCTAGCTTGAGACATAAAAATGGGCCCCTGCACTGTGTCTCACTAATCCCAATAAATGATGTGAAATGTTTTCCTACAATTAAACGTAACAATTACAACACAGTGTGAAGTGGTTCTAGACCAATTTTTGGGTGTTAAAGCTGATTCTGCAACATAATTTGGGTCCCTTGAAAAAAAAATGTTAAGAACCAATTGTTTATCTGATCATTATGTGGAAAAGAATACATTCTTTTAACTGGTTCATCTATTGGACTTATTTTCTGATAGAAATGTATAGAGGTCAATAACCATATAGTTTGGTCAGAATTTACCAAAGTGTTCCATATAGAGCAATTAGTACATTAATGACAAACTGTTTCTCAAGGAGCTAGAAAGAATAACTCACACTTCACAAAAGCGTCAATCTATTTACATAAATGTATCTGACAAAAAGCTATTGATGGAATCTCTTTGTATAGATTTAAAATGGATAACCCATCTATTTCTACTTAATCTTAAGGATGGCAGACACAAACATAGGTGTTCTACAGCCATACAAATACATGAGAATGCTGGCTGAGTACATTTATAAGGATCTTGGAAGTACACTGTCTTATATAATGCATACATCATGAATGGATGAACTGTTATTTTGGAAAAGGTAGGGGTTAAATGTGGGGGTAGGTTAAGTGTAAAGACTGGGGGTATTGTGGTTATGTTGTTACATCCTTGTTGTCACTATCCTTTGGGAGAATTTAATAAAGGATAGACTTATAAGACACATTTTTAAGCATTTAAGAGAAATGAAAAGCTCTGAGAAGGAGCAAGCTTTTGCATTAGGCCTCAAATATCTGTTATTTACAATACTGTACTGCTACCACTGTGCTGAGCCTAATTCAGCCTAGTGTCAGAAACCAGGCACAAAAGAATCAATGGGGCCTATCACCAGAGGTAGAACACATTAGCCTTTTAGCTGTATTTTTTTTTTTCAGCAAGACAATTCCACGGTTGCATGAGCTGCTACTTATATGGGGCATGCCCTATCCTTAATTCTAGTGGTCTCAGGAGTACCATATGCTCTGTTGTATATTGTTTTAGCTTTAAGTGTTTGAGCTTTGTCTGTTTCTATTTTCTAATGTTACAATCATTAACCGGTCATTTCAGCAGTGAAATTCCTACATTAAATAAATTGTATTGCTGTCGAGTCTGTTTTATAACTGTGAAATAAAAAAGCCATTGGCCTTATGAAGCAGTTTATGGGTTATGTGCCAACTTTATGAAATTAGATATAAAGGTAGTTTGTGAGCAGTAATTTTCAATTCATCGGCCATCAAGCGAAGGCTACACTGCTCTCAGTGGCATATGGAGAATAGAGGTCTCTGCATAGAACCCAACTGCAGCTACATACACATATATACAAACTATATGTACATTTCTTGACTGCCCCATTTTTCCATTTTATACAGGAAAGCATTTTAGTAAAAATAAAAAAGATTTGAAGGAGTTAAGAACCTGAATGTACCAAAGACAATATGACATTTTAGGAAATTAATTAGTTGGAGTAAATTAATTGCAACAGCTTTTGGTAAATATGAATTCTAATTAAATAGTCTCAGAGATATTCGTTACATAAAGCTACATTTATTGGTGGAATGCACTACGCACAAAGCACAACATTACAGTTGCCAATAGCCACTAATCAGCAATTCATTTTGAAAAGTCTGATGCAGTTTGGAAAACGTGCAGTTTAGCACCCATGTTCTTAAATCAGCCCTACTGTATGTTTTTTAGAATTCCAGTAGCATGGGTCTTCATCTACAAATTGTACCCAACTGAATAGAGTAATGGGGTAGCAAAAGAGGACAAGGGCCATTTCAGCTGTTATACTGTAGTCATCACAATTTAAAATAACATGTATTGCTCCAGCAGATAATTCATTTTTTCAGCACAGTTGTGTTCTTCCATCTATGTTAAAATATATGTGAATATCTGTATACAGCTTTCAAATATCTGTAATAACCTCTTTCCTTTAGATCAAACAGAAGTTAGGTTGAAAGGCTGAACTTTGATGGGAATCTCTTTTTAAAAGCTAATCTTCTATGGAAACTTGCGGCAGACATATTTGCTATGCAAAGCTATGCTAAGCCTTTTTTTTGCATTAATGACAAAAAGTTCTATATGGCAAAACCATCATCACAGCATTTGGACAGAATAGTTAGTGTACAATAAATGGCAATTCAAATATATTATGCTGTCATCTGCTTATAGTAAATTGCAGCCCACTGTGCAGTATGCAAATAGCGTTCATAAATAATAAATCACACTCACATAAAACACCCCACCGTTGGACAGACCTATCTATTGAGCAGCACACTGACTACTCCTCTGTGGGTTATTTATGCAAGTACAATTCTAATAAATATATTATTAATTCCTAACACTATTTAACTTCATTATATATTCTTCTTTGCATATCCCCTTGGAATGACCTACGTTAAGGGAGCATTGGAAGAGAACGTATGCACTATAGTTTATATCAGTTACAAGACATTTGTTGGCATTCAGCAATCTGCCATTACTCTTAGATTTTCAAGTTCAGTGGTAAATAGGGAATGAGCATAGGTGAACTATGTGTGCATTTAAAGGAGAACTAAGGTTGAAATCACAGAGGGAAGGTGCTTAACTCCTTCAAATCTCTCTTTATTTCTATTAAAATGTTTTCCTGTATAAAATGGAAAAATGTGGCAGTCAAGAATGTACATGTAGTTTGTATATATGTGTGTATAGCTTTGTAGGTTTGTATACCTGACAAAGGGGTCTGCCCCCAAAACATTACTTCACTCAGAAATAACACGCAGGGGTAAGCCCCACTTGCATTGCACCTGTTGTGATTCCCAAATTCTTTATATCCCAAGTAAATCCTGACATCATTGACTATAACACAGTTCTAACATTTATATCCGTGTGAGAAGCCAAATATTATTAGATGATCTTTTTCATAATGTTGTGAAAGTTCCTCAAAAAGGCAGTTTCAGCTCATATGAACTTTGCAGTGAAACCTTTGCCAAAATGTCCATATTTAAGATAGATAGAGTAGAAAAATATAACTCAAAATTATTGTTGGTAGAATAATAAAGACAAAATAAGAAAGTTCTATGATTGAGAATGTTTTTGAAAGAACATCCTCTTGACATACTGACAGACTTTCATTATAGTATCTATCAGTTTATATAGCCCTATAATACTGAACACATTCTCTGGCAAATTCTCTAAAAGATGTGCTTATCCTGTCTGTCATCATGCACACACATGTAGGGTTTAGATAATCACTGAATAGCAGTGGGCTAAACACCATGTAACGTATGGTATGCTTTTTAGCAACAGCTACCCTGTAAGGGCTATTTGTAGAGCTGCAGCCCAAGCCAATATCCAAAACTCAAACATTACTCCAGCAAAAGTACCGGCAACAACAATGTTCCACTGAAAGCAATTTAACATGTAACCAGATCATTGTGTATGTGCAACAATATGATAAGCTGCATGTAACCCATAAAATAACTAGACTAGATAGAAGTAAACCATTTACTGTGCATTCTGTCCACATTGTTTGTCTGACTTTTTTGTTGTTTCCAAAGTCAAACCTTTGAAATTATGGCTTTAAAGAGGACCTGTCACCCTTAGAAATAACTCCAAACTATTTTCTATGTTGTTAGTTGAGCAAAATAAACTTTACTTACTCTATATAAATAATATAAATTTTGTTTCCTTCCGTCTTGGAATTACTCAATCAAAGCAAGCAGGCAGCTGCCATTTTGTGGACACTGTTATGAAGGCAAGCTTTGTATCATGCCAAAATCTTGTGTATGTGCCAGAATGGGGGACCAGGTGCCCAGGCCCATGCACTGGCTACACAGTTAGATAAGGAGGAGGGAGGGAAGAAGTGAGATGTGCAGTGACATCTAGGAAGTGTTGAATGGAAAGCTAAAGTTATTGTCTGCCCCGCCTCTATGCCTAAGGCATAAAGGGCGGGGCAAGCAATATATGATTGACAGCTGGGATTTTTAAATGCCTTTATAATGGGTTTGGATGTGTTAATATAAAAATGAATTTGTGTTTCATGTTTCATTTGAAAAGGACTTTTACTATACAGCTTTTTATGTCTGGGTGACAGGTCCACTTTAAAGGCAGAATGTGCCTCTATTGTTCATGCCACAAAAAATGGGAATTCAACAGCCCATTACAAGATGAAAAAGAATAAATATATTCTGAGTAAATATATGGTACAATGTTAATACAGCTATAGGATCCCTTATCGGAAACTCATTATCCAGAAAGGCCATCTCTCATAGACTCCATTATAAGCAAATAATTCTAATTTTTAAAAACGATTTCCGTTATCTCTGTAATAATAAAACAGTACTTCTACTTGATCCCAACTAATATATAATTAATCTTTATTGGATGCAAAACGATCCTATTGGGTTTATTCAATATTTAAATGATTTTTAGCAGACTTATGGTATAGAGATCCAAATTACAGAAAGATCCCTTATCCAGAAAACCCCAGGTCCCGAGTATTCTGGATAACAGGTCCCATACCTATACTACCACTCACTGTTTCTGTAAAAGAAACAAGAAACCCTTTCACTCTTCCCAGTTACCATAAAAGTATTTTCTACATTCATGGAAACTTGCAAATGCAAAATGCCATATAAGTAATTAAGTAAACGGGATATTGCTATGGCCTCACTACCAAACATCACGCAGAAACAAAAGATTTTAGATACACCGTGCTTGATATTACATTTCTGAAACTACAGACATCCCAAGGCAAAGTGGGTATTATATTTATGCCAGTTAAAATATTTGGATTGGAAATATAATAGTTATGGGAAACATTGTTTGTTAATGCTGTTAAATTTGGCATGTACTTCATAGCCATAGTATATCATTTCAAACAAAATATGGATGTGCAGCTGAGGCCTACTCCAGCATAGAAATAATTCTGTATTTTGGCATCCTGACTCCTCACTTTGGCCTTGTTCCTGACCATATCTGATTTCTGCCTGCCCCTCATTATTGACTGTTTACCAGATTTATATGACTGTGGCCATTGCCGATCTTCAGTTCTGTTTTTAGGAATTGCTATTGCTTCCTCCATGTCTTCTATCTGTATATTTTAACCTGAACTATGTCAGCTCCTAGGGGAGTCTCTTGACCCTGTGCCTAAATCCCGATGGCCACTAAATGCCACCAGGCTCAACCGTGATCAACAAAGCTGAATTTTCAAACCCAATAAACTACAGTTTGGTTTGGTTTCCCATTGTATTCAAATTGCAAATAAGTTTAAGTATAATAAGTATAATAAGTTTTAGAAAATGCTAATATGGCTTTAAGTACCTGTACAGTAATTGCTCAAGTAGCTGAAAGGTTAACACGAACACTATGGGACAGATTTATCCAAATGTGAGTTTAGAGCTCAATACATAAAAACTCACCCACGTTCTATTTATATATATATATGGGTTTTTAGAAGTGTATTTAGCAAATGGTGAGTTCTAACTTTCACCCATTGATAAATACACTTCGAAAATTCCCATAGGAATCAATCGAATGTGGGTGAGTTTTTATGTATTAAGCTCTAAACTCACATTTTTCATAAATCTGCCCCTCAGAATTGGATAAACTAAGTTCAGCTAATAATGTTCAAGTAAATTCATGCATAAATTTGGTTATGCTGGCTGCTTTAAGTCCATTGTTACTTCATATAAAAGACAAGCAAAATAAGTACTTAGGGTTACATGGTTTTATAGATAGGCTGTGTAATTTATCCGTCTCTGGCATGTATTTTGATCAGCTAATGCCAATAAGATACATAAATGGTGCTGAGGTAAAAGCTGCCCCTTAAAAATGTGAGGGGTTTGTATAGGTGTTAAAATGTCACTTTACTAACTGTAATCTATGAATAATTATTTATCTCAGCTTGATTTTAGAAGAAACAAAATGATCTGCAGTGTTAAACACCGCCTCAACTCTTTCGATGCAGCTGGAGTCAAGCCAAGGAGCCCTGTCTGGAGAGTTACCTCTATATATCATGTTCATTAGTGACATTCACAAGGGGAGAGAACAATGAAACATCCTTTGCCATCCCCAGCAAGGTTACCTGAGGACACTGACTGAAAACAGAGACCAGAGCAAGTGTTTAATGCAATGGCAGCAAGAGCAGCTCTAAACAGTAATTTATTAGCATTGTAAGCATTTGATTCATTGTTTATTCTGCTGTTTGGTAAATGTATTTAGGATGAACTGGAACAAATACAGTATCTATTATTGCATATATTGCAGTGGTATTCTGGTTCTCCAGATCTTACTGAGCTATAACTTCCAGTACAACCTAAGAGCTATTGGAAGTTGCAGGATGAAATATGCCTGGGATATTGACATATAATGGATCCTACAAGTTGAGATTAACAAATTGGTTTTAGCAAGAGCCAATGCTAAATATTCTGGGCAGCTCCTTGAGTAGTGTAATTCCAATAAGCATGCACATACTTAGATTAATTTGTGTAGGCATAAACTAAAAAGATTAACAGTTCACACTTTACTATAAATAATATAGCATAACATTGCAGATATAAATGACATGAACATGCATACAGTACATGCAAAAACCTCCAGTACTAGCAATTAAAAACAAAAGGAGGTATCGCCTTTGGAAGGGTCATTTCAAAAGGCCTTGAACCTATCTGCCTGTGTTGTGATGACCTGGCTTCCCATTGTACTCTCCTATGCATGATGAATGAGGTACCAGCCGGGGTCATGAAGCTTTCAAATATATTATAATGCATGTTGATGTAAATAAATATAGTAATTTAAGGTTCAGTAGCTTATATTAAGCTCCCAGGATCCTCATCGGCTGCAATTTACAAAAAACTCAAGGGCTGCAAGTAGGCAGCCCCTGGTGCATGCAGTCATTATAAAGAGGTGTTTCTCAGAAGAAACCTGCAGAACATATTCTAAAAATGACCTCCACAAACCAACTATTCCTCCTCTCTGAATCCAATTGCTCTTATTGAGTTTCAAGCAATGCATACATGAGCAGGTACAATTCTCACCAGACAGCATTTCTGCAATATATTACCTGCATGATTTTTATTTTAAATTATACAATGTACCCTGAAGGCAAAGCCTGAGTGACATGTAATTTACACACAACAAACTTCTCTTCTTTTTTTGGTCCGCTAAATAGTCTTATAATACAACCTTACTGAGTGACTATAAATAATATTTACAATCAAAATGGCATTTTACACAGTGGTACTTTAACAACTACACAAATTATGTTTTTCCCTATCTAAGAATGTAGGATGCATCTTTCCCATCACTTCCTATCTCCTCGACTGATACCAAGAAAATTGGTTTGTGAAGTGCATGCAAATCATTGATAATGCTATGCCAGCCAGTTCAATCTAGTTCACAAATAGATTTGATTTTTGTAAAACCCAAGAATATACATTTTGCCAGAACACATCAATTACCAGGTGATACTAATTTTCAGGAAGGATGTAGATGCACAATGAATTTAAATAATCAGAGCAGCCTTAACATGCTGTGCATAATCTATTCTGCCTGATTGTTACATCAGAATAGTATGTGACTGTATTACTTAGAATGCACCTGTACAGTCTTTTAAAGTATGGAGAATGCACAAAAATGAAGTCCCACTAGTACGAGTGACTTGGTGATGAAACTCTATTCTTTTAAATGTACATATTTCAGAACATTTAATTTTCTAGTAGGGCGACCTTTTTGCATACAGAATTAGAAGGGGGACTAGTGCCTAATTAAGGAAACATTGCAGACATGTTGTACATCGCATTTTGTACTTTTGTATTAGCTTTAGGCAACCACAGTCCTTTAGCATTGGAGATCTGTGCCTCCAAAGATGCCCCCAGTAGCTCCCCATCTTCTGATCTATTCACTGCACATGCTCTGTGCTGCTTTCTGTTACCTGAGCTTAGTGACCAAAACACTAATTATATATATATATATATATATATATATATATATATACACACTGTATATACTCGAATATAAGCCAAGGTACCTCATTTTACCTAAATTTCAATAGATAAAATAAATACCAATAAAATTACATTACTTGAGGCATCAGTGGGGTATAAGTTTTTAAATATTTATTTCAAAGAAAAACATTAAACTAGCTCTGTAAGTGGAGAAGAAGGTCAATAAAAACAATATGGTATCAACAATAATACCTTAAGAGTACTACCCCCTTAGCTCAGATCAGTAACCAAGCTAAAACACAAAGAGTTAAAATCCTTCAAAACTATGGTTTATATAGAATATAAAGTGCAATGTCTAGTGCAGAATAGGACAAGTGAGGATGGTAGATGAAGATGAATTTGGGAGCGGCCAGGGCACTGGAGGGTCTGGAGACCCTGCACACAAAGGACAGAGGGTGCTAGTCTGGAGGGACCCACAACACCCGACTCGAGTATAAGCCGAGACTTTTTCAGCATCAGCTTTTATGACATGCAAGACTAATTTTCTGCTTGACGACTGGCAACAGCCATTAACTATAGCTTCTCAACAGCTGCCCAGCATGTGTGTGTTTCACTGACAGACTGCAGGCCTGGATTCAAAACAGGCTCTGGCATTTCCAGCACACAGGGGCCTCAACTGGCCTACTTAATAGTGACTATCCATGGGATCTTACAGCAGCCCCTCTGGCTTTTGCCAGAATCCACAGATCCCCAGTCCAGGCCTGAGCTCCTGTGAAAACTTTGAAGGCTTGGATATACAGCTATAAGATGCTAAGATGCTTTAGGCTAGTGCAGGATCAAACTGGGGATGCTGCCCCAGGGGTCCCACACCCCCCCCAAGGTGCCCCCAAAGGCCCCTGCACCCCATAAGGGACCCCCACCACCCTCCCGATGTCCTCCGCTGAGTGCACATAAGTGAAACTTACCATCACCAGGGCCCACCAGGTTTTTTTCCCGGTGCCCCTGCAGCCCAGTCAGACCCTGGGCTGGTACAATAAGTACAGTATATAAAATATGGCATTTACAGGCATAGTCATTTTTTTGGTTTAGTTCTTCTTTAAAGGACATGTAAACCCCACACACAAAAATTTAATCAGTGAACAACCTCTTTGAAATCTTTCAATACCTGCCTCTCTGGTTGTCCAGAGGTTAATAATAAGGCTGCAACATTTCCTTAATCACTTAGATTTCCTTCTCCTCCTGTAACCTACTCGGCCCCCTCCCTCAGGAATTTGCTTTGATTCCTGGCTTGTGGGCATGCGCAGTTGTTCTAAACTCAGATTACTAAACATGCCCTCCAGTCTAGCAGCCAGTGAAGAGATGGTATTGCTGGTTCCCATAGAAACTCAGCACTAGCTGTCTGCTTTTTTTTTTTTCTCCTCAGCTCAGCTTTACCATTACAGTGCTCAAACAAAGCAGAACTTTTATCAGAGACAGTTGTGCCTGTGTGAGCCTGTATTCTTGATGAAATGTATGATGAATAAGGATCTGTGTGTCTGTATGTTGTTTGTAGATTTAAATGTATCTGATTATGTATCAGAGGAAAAATGGCCACCGGGTGAAAGCTGCTATTTGCTGAAAATGTGATGGTGCTGGCAAACGGAGGGCACATATGCAGTACAAATTATGCCATTTGGGTTGGGGAGACATGCCCAACTGATATACACTGTAGACAAATGTAGGCTTTAAAGTTGATAAAGTGAGTTAGTCAAGGCTAGAGACTGAAACCAACATATGGATTTAAGACAGAATAATTAATCTTAAAATCAATGTTCTCAGCGTCAAACTTCAGTCAAGTATGGAAAATTTCTTCATAGATACAGTATGCTGCACTTTGTTTATTACGTTAACTAATCTTATTTTATCTGTAGATAAGAATTTGTGATAAACTGTTGCATCTTACAAAACATGAAGAGAAACAAGAAAAGAAAAGAAGGAAAAATAGTTTACCTATTTGTATGAGAAAAATAAACAAAGTTTATATAGTACATCAATATAGTATTAGCGTATTTATTTATATATATATATATATATTATATATATCCACTTTGAGAAAGGCTGGGACACCAGCCGAAACGTCAGTCCTTGTTATAGTCTGCTAATAAATTATTTTGTTCTCCATAAGTCCTGCGTGGAGCGGCCTGTTCTTACAAATTTATATATATATATCTATATATATATCTATATATATTATATATATATCTATATATATATCTATATATATATATATATATATCTATATATATATATATATATATCTATATATATATATATATATATCTATATATATATATATATATATATATATATATATATATATATATATATATATATATATATATATATCTATATATATCTATATCTATATATATCTATATATATATATATATATATATATATATATATATATATATATATATATATATATATAGCATGCAAAATAGAAATGCCGCACTCACAGGACTTAGTGGTGAAAAAATAATATTATTTATTGCAACGTCAATCTAACGTTTTGGCTGCCTCCGCAGCCTTTCTCAAAGTGAATAAACACACACAAGCAACAACTGATAAACCAAATGTGGCGCCAAACCAGGATGATGATGTCACTCTGTCGTCAGCATAAACCCACCCCCGTATGTGTACATCAATAAAGCGAAATGAATAACAAGTGAAAATCCAAATAAAAAGTGACATTAATAATAAGAACGAATAGACCCAAACACCCTAAATATGTAAGTAAAAGTCAAGAAAGAGCGGGTAAAGTAAGGGAAACGAAGGGAGAAACGGAGAACAGAACACCCTGTATTGCTGAACTGCAACTCCCAAATTAGGTCCTGTAGGAGTGTGGCTGATCGTACAAAATGTATATAGTAAAAAATAAATAAATAACTTGCCGTACTGCCAAGCGTTTACTCAGCGAATCACCTCTTTTCTGATCGGAGGCTTGTCCGTCACTTAAGTTCAGTTTAAGAGGCACACAGTTTACCGCATTAGCGGCCGACTTTGACAAGGTCCCTCCCGTAGGCAGGGGGAGCGGACCTATTCAGATCAAGGGGATGCGAGGGTGCAGATATCGCATATATATATATGCAAATACAATTACTAAACTCACATTTACTACATATTAATTACATAATTAATATCCTAAACTGAGGAAACCCAAAGTTGAAAATATGCCCTTGGCTAGATGCTAATCCAACACTGGATCTTCCTGATGACCCACCACACAGTGGGGCCCTTCCAACCTAGATCTCTCTACTTGTTTGTCAGGATTGTATTAATAATATGGATATGGTTTTCAAAATGATTATGTGATGCCAGTTACCTAGCATTGAACAGAATTGCTGGAATGTATTTCTAGTACCATCCCGACTGCTTTTGTTAGCTTGTATGTTTAATTGATACATGAAAGCAAAACAAATTTAAAAAAAGAGAGAATATGCTGTTTTGCATATTGTGATGTACAGATTGCCATGTATTTTAAATAAAATAGAATATTGTTTTATTAATGCGCATAAAACTATACTTAACTTATCATATCTAATGGAGACACAGCGACTTTAGAGGGGATCTAATTTTATTATGCAAATTCTTTCTATAAAAAACACAGCAGAATGTAATGCAAGTTGTTGTTGACCATGTTGAAAATTATTCTGATGCACGAAAATATCTTCAAAGCCTGTGAATTCCCAAAAGTATTTAGTGACCCAGTCTGCCAGTGTAAACAGTTTTAGAGTTTGCACTTTTCCGTTAGATAAACATAATAAAGTCATAACAAGATGAGTGAATTTCTAGAGACATTGCAATTTGAAATGGATTTCTTACCCTATTAACTATTGCAACAAAATTCAACATTATTCAGTAGGTGATGTGACAAAAGGAGCTTTAAGAATTACAAATAAAGTGATATGGTTCTTTCAAACAGGAAACTGAAAACTATACCCCAAAACAATGTAGGTCTCTATAAAAATATATTGCATAAACAAGCTAATATATAAAACCCTGCTTCAGCTAAATAAATAAACCATTTTCATTAAAATATACTTCTTTAGTAGTATGTGCCATTGGCTAATCCTAAATAGAAAACTGCCATTTTCAGAATTCTGGGATCATAGGATTCACAGTGCACACAAACAAGCCAAGGCACACATACATGCTAGGCCCCATCAGCCAATTAATGGACAGAGTTCTGCCTTTTGCTTCCACACTTCTTCCTGTTACAGTTAGAGCTGCATTATTTCTGGTCATGTGATCTCTGAGGGAGCACCCAGCCCATCACTAAATGGTGGCTCAAGGGGAAGGGATGTAAAAGGGCAATATTTACGTATTACAGGTTCTTTAATAGGTCACTTAACGTAATATAAACTATCTGTTGGTTAAGTACTAAATTTTGGGGGTATAGTTTTCCTTTAATGTATTTGGTAGAAAAATAACATTTGTCCACAAGAATAAATGATATTATCCTGAATTCACTTGACTGCCTACACAACTAAGAAGTCATGTATTTACTGGTTTATTGTTAATACATTCCTATATGCCTAGAAAGCTAAGTAAACATACAGTCATAACATCTCTACTTTGGCATGATAGCAGCACTATTGACAATCCTCTGCATCTAGAAGCAGATAATGTTTGTGTATGTATATCTGTGAATAGACTTTTCATACAATTACAGATATCTTTTTATCTTGGCTCCCATAACTTCTTAATTCAGACCATAGGAGTAGAGCTTCTTGCAAAAGATAGGAAGGTAGACACTTGGATGGAGGGCATAGCTGTTTCAAACCATGGGCAGAAAAATGGGGAGGTTGTATGTAATGTATGTATGTATGTATGTATGTATGTATGTATGTGTGTGTGTGTGTGTATGCTTGATGCAAACTTTTAGCACATAGTGAAATCTATACTACTATTTATCAAATCAGATCTGGCATTATGGCATCAAGTGACTTAAATGTGTGGGATAGAAAGGGAATTTTAGGTTATAAATATTGTAATGCTGCTATGGTAACCATTGGGTTTCAGGGAAGCCATGATTATTGTACTCTCTAATCCTCTTCAAATATGTGAAGGTGATCATACCCCAGATAAAAAAAATCTCTTAAATGAGACATTTGCCACTTTCTGTAGTATTTTATGGAATTGCTTTATTAAACGTAAATGCTTTATTAAACACTGGATACAGATATAAATAGGAAAAATAACATATAAACTTAAAACAGTCACACATTGCAGAAACTGGAATATTTTATAACATGAAAGCCCCGCCCTGCCTACAAACTCACAGTACTATTTCAATGTGATTGACTAACAAGTATAAGCATATTCATAAACAAACACTACATCTTCCATCACTTTGATAAAATGATCAGAACAACATGTTATATTTAATTCTGTTCTGTATTAAGCTCACAGTGTTTTTTTTGTAATCATGTTCTAGTTACCTTACTTTTATCCTGTGATTGATAACAACAACACTGAGTTGAATAATTATATGCAACAGATATGACATCTTTATTTTACATTGACTGCAATATTAGAGTCGCTGATCACAGAAAAGCATAGCTACTTTTCATTTCAATTAAACAGCTGAGCATTAATAGGAACATTCAATTGCTTTTCAAAGGAAACTATTCATAAAAAGCTAAGAGATATAACATATTTGCTTCCATGTAATATACAATTAATGAAATTATTACAGTAATGCTGCACACTCAGGGGGTTAATATATTTCTGTATTATATTTTTGATGGCTACTGATCTATAGAAAAAAAATACCAATCCCTTGACATAAGTTTACTATCTGTCCCCATTTCCTGGGGACAGGCCCATTTTCTGTCCCCAGGCAAATCTGTCCCCAAATGTAAGTAGTTAGAATAATAGCTAGAGAACAGAAGCATTACATTAAATTTTAAGTATGGTTATAACAAATGGGCTATCTGGCCTATTTATTTAATGCTAAAAAAGAGGGACAATGAATTATTGTGAAGGTCAGTTTTGTTCTTGTCGTATGAAGCAGATGCTTCCAATGGTGGCATTTGTCACTAACTTCAATGCAGCCACCCAGGCTGTAGCACAGTCAATTAGGAAACATTGACCTTTGATATAAATGGAGATATCCCCATTTTCCAGAATTTCAGATGGTTTCTCCTAATCTCCTATAAGACACATTGTACTTTGAGAAATAAACAGGTGTCTCCTTTAGTGAAACAAGGAAGATTTTCATTTTTGGAGCCACCTAGACAGAGTATGTTTAGATGCGGGTCTTGTAAACAGTGCAGGTTTGTGTTGCTATGTTCAAACACTATGGCAAACAATCAAAATATTGATCTACGCAATCACAATCTGTAATACTGATTATTGTATTTACTATTTACGATGCCCTTACAGCCTTATATATATATATATATATATATATATATATATATATATATATATATATATATATATATATATATAAAAACCAACGTACGATGCACTCAGACCTAAATATAATATGATGCTATGGGTGCGTTATACAAGCTCAAATTGCAGGGAGTCCACCTGCACAATAATATATCTTCCAACTGAGCCGCACTCCAAACTTGTAAAACATAGCTTTTATTCAAGCATTTTCTTAAAAAACGAATGCAATAATCGTTCAAGGCAGTATAACAACTATACTTATCAGTCCATTATGCCACATCCGCGCGACGTTTCGGGGGCATCTCACCCCCTTTCTCAAGCGCACCCCGTGGCTAAGCACAGTCAGTAGTCCGCATAACTTGTTACTTCCTTGTATAACCGAAAACCGGAAGTGACGTAGCGGGTCACCGTGGAAACGGATCACACTGTCAGCGTAATCAGTATACACAGCCTATGCCAACTCATTTATGAGTTGGTTTGAGGAGGAACACGTCTATCGTAATGTACTGTTCGCTACGCATTGTTTTGCGTGGTGGAGGTATATCGATGACGTGTTCCTCCTATGGCGGGGTGACCTGGAGTCCCTGTCCGTCTTCCGTGATCAGATAAATAGGGCCCATCCAGACATTAAATTTACAATGACAGCAGATACCCACAAAATAGTCTTTTTGGATGTTGAGGTTAGTAAAAGTGAACAAAAATTCCTCACACGAATTTATACAAAACCCACTGATCGGAATCAGTTGTTGAGGTTTGATAGCTTTCATCCTATATCGGTTAAAAAATCTATTCCCATTAGCCAATTTTCACGGGTCTGTAGAATAGCTAATGACCCAGTTATTGTTAAAGAGGATCTGAACAAAATGGACAAGAAATTAACAAGCAGGGGTTATCCTAAACATGTCCTTCAGGAAGGTTTTTCTAAAGTGAATAGAAATAAAGGGATTAGTCAACCTAATAAAGGCAAAGCTACACAACAGATGACGTTTGTTTCTCAATATCATGCGCAAAGTGGTCGGATTCAATCTATCCTTCAGAAACACTGGTATTTGTTAAGGGAATCATATCCTACAATTGAAACATTCCAACAGGCTCCTATGATGTCATATCGTAGGGGCCACACAATAGGTGGTAAATTAGTAAGAGCTGAGGTCTCCCCTGTACCGAGAAAATTCACTTTCTTAGGTCCACCTAGAGAAGGTATGTACAAATGTAAGGGTTGCACCCAATGCCGTTTTGTTTTGGTGGGGCCACGATTTACTGACCCCCATACAGGGAGATCATATAAAATACGGGGGCATCATACATGTGACACCAATTTTGTGGTATATATGCTCGTCTGTCCATGCAATTTAATTTATATCGGAGAGACTATTCAGAAAGTTAAGGACAGGTTTTCACAGCATAGATCAACAGTGAATACTGGTAATAGAATTCTCCCAGTATCTAGACATTGTTTAGAACTGGGACATACAGCTGATGATCTCAGATATCGGGTAATACAACATGTCCCTGCCCCTGGAAGGGGTGGAGACCGTGTTAAAATCCTCAAGAAAACTGAGGTAGAATGGATTCATCATTTAAACTCTTTAGCTCCATATGGGTTAAATAGGGATTTTGATTTACATCTATTGTTGTAAAATAACCTGTTTCTGTACTGTTATTCTTTATTTATTTTTGCTTTAAAAATTTTTATTTTTGTTTTCATTTATATAATGAATGTTTATGCTGAATAATTAGGGCTGTTCTGATTCTAGGCCCCGTTTTTGACATGACTGTAATGTGCCAAGTACTGTTTCAATATTATGTATGCACAGGTGCCTCTATATAATAGACTGATAGCTCCTTACTAATATATACTGAATTGATGTGCCGGCTTCTGTGTATACTGGTTACGCTGACAGTGTGATCCGTTTCCACGGTGACCCGCTACGTCACTTCCGGTTTTCGGTTATACAAGGAAGTAACAAGTTATGCGGACTACTGACTGTGCTTAGCCACGAGGTGCGCTTGAGAAAGGGGGTGAGATGCCCCCGAAACGTCGCGCGGATGTGGCATAATGGACTGATAAGTATAGTTGTTATACTGCCTTGAACGATTATTGCATTCGTTTTTTAAGAAAATGCTTGAATAAAAGCTATGTTTTACAAGTTTGGAGTGCGGCTCAGTTGGAAGATATATACATATATATATATATATATATATATATATATATAGGCAAGGTGACACAGAAAATATATGATCATATTTTGCAATATAGATCGAGCATTAAATGCAAAGATGTTGCTCTTCCTGTACCTAGACACTTTGCTGAATTTAGGCATAGCCATAATGATGAACAGGTTGCTAAATTATAGCGAGGGGCGATATAATAGATTGGATAAATGGACTCAAAACCCTCCAGCCGAGGGAAAAAATATTATTATGACCTATATGTTTTTCTTCAAGATCTTTTTGGGGGTTTCTTTCTATTTCATTTTTGGAATGTATATTATTTGTTTTGTATATGTTAATCATTAGACACTATTTTGGGAAGTTTGAAAACATTCAGTAGTGTGTATTAGTCCATACATTATGATGATAATGCATATCTTTATTACTATTATATATGTAGCAAGTGATTGTATAATGTGACTTGGTGGATCTATATGACTCAAATGGACTAATCAGGCATTTATGACCTGATAAAGGGATGCTTCTGAAAGGTAATGTTGTTGATGTCTGGACAAAGTTCACAATTGTCATGTGAATCTGTGCTTTATTGAATTTTCTCCATAATAGAAGGTGTGGATTCCTGCACGGTCACCCCAGTAATTGTACTTATGGGAGGGGGCAAGTCAGTTGTGGCTACAGAGGTAACCCACTATGGGATCCCTGAAATTACAGCCAAGTTCAGGCTGATGGTAATTCAAAAGTTCCCTTAAGTAATTTTGTGCACTTCTGTGTAACAGAGCACGCTGTACAAAAGTATTTATCTAAACAGCAATAATATAAGGAGAATCACTTTACATTGATTTTAAAATTGTTATTGTGTTGATTTAAATAACAACTCAGTATTCTCTCATAATCCAAACTCACACAGAAAAACAAACACATACTGTACAGTAGACTTTATCAAGGAAACTTATAGTTGTAAAGCACAGACCTACACACTCCAGTACTCAGATACAATCTTATAGTGTTTATCACCAAAGCCTGAATTTCCTCTAGGCCACAGAGCTAAGCACAGTCTTTCAGTGTTGAAATATGGTCCTTGTTATTAATAACAGAGGTTTGATACCACAGTGAGTTCTGCATTAACCTTACTCTTACCTTTCCCTCTAATTCTGCTGTGAATACATCTTCTCATCTTGTATCACAACCATCCTGCCTCTGCAGTTTGAGCTTAAAGGAATGAACCTATGCGGAAACCACAGGGGAAGCTTTTATTTTAAATTTTATTAGCTCTAAAAAGTAAAGTAGTGCAGCTAGAAGAGGCTAAAGCGCCATGGCAAGATCAGTGCTTTTATTGGCAGGCAGAGAATGTGCGCAACAGTTGCTTGCTGAGGCAGAACAGCATAGTAGCAAAAAAGTGAACAGAACTGTGCAAAATTATATGGTGGGTACAACCCTGCATTACTGGTCCAGGGGTTGATCAGCCAAGGAGACATATACTCCAATATACTACATTTGTAAAATGAATGACAAATAATGAATAGTATTAAATGAAAACTATAATGGCATGATTTTAACCACCTCCCCTCTATTTAGTGTTGCAGTGTGCTCAAAGCAGGTGCTTCACCTTCATGCAGAAGACACTTTAGAAGACAGCATAAAGCCCAAAGTAAAGTCACAAAGCGACTGTCACAGTACAGTCACATATTGCGACTGGGGGTGCCAAAGGTTTGAAACATATTTTTTTAATTCAGGTAATTACTTACCTAAAACAAATAAGCATACCTAGCAATTGGTTTAAAGAAGAATGAAAGCTTCAATACCTGGGTTGTGCCAAGTGTTAGGCACCCCCAGTGATTGACACCCCTTGCCAGTGCTCCTGTTACAACAAAATGCACCGGTCTGGAGTACTTCCCCATGAGTACCATGGAGCGATCCTTTTTTTCCCCACTTCTTTTTTTAATACCCCAAGACAGATGCAGGTGCAGTAGAGTAGGAAAAGCCATCATTTTTGTTTGGCTTCTTACTCTACTGTGCTTGTCAGCCACTTGAAAAAAGAAGAAGCAAAAAAGTGTCACTCAGTGGTGCTTGCTGAAGAGTACCCTACAGGTCCAGATTTGGATTTAAACAGGTCCTGGTATTTCAAGTACACAGAGGGCCAAATGGTCCCCCCACCAGCCCAATAAATAGTTACTGTCTATGGAATCATATAGCAGCCCCTCTGGCATTAGCCAGAATCCACAGATTTCCAGTCCAGGCCTTGTACCCCAGGTCATTGCAGTTTTGCTAACAGGAGCACTGGCCAGGGGTGTCAGGTAAGTGGATGCAATTACTGGGGGGGTGCCCATTGATTAAGACCTTTAAACTAATTGTTAGGTTTGCTTATTTTTGAAACAGATCAGCAAATTATATCCTTTTATCCTATTTTTCTTTCAGTAGGAAAAAAAGGTAGTAAACTTTTCTGATTTATTCACCTGACGACACTTAAAAGCTGATGCCTTGATGGCTATTAAATTGTAATACACATGTATATCCAATGAGAATCTATTTTGTTTGGTGTTCTTCTTATCAAGCTAATTGCAAATGATTCATACTTCTGACAGCTGCAAATAGCGTTTCTCGGTGAACTGCATATTTTACAGAGAGATTAAGTTAAGGTCAAGACCTGGTTTAAATTGCTGAGACTTAAAAAGCTCCCTATGCCCTAATAAAAAAAAGAGCTACAAGAGCATCGACTTGGATTACAATTCAGACATTATTGAATATTGTGAATTTAAATGAACTATTTTATGCATGATATAGAATGACGGCTAATGTTAAATGAAATTGGAGTCATCAGCTATAATAAAGGGAATACTGAGAGATGTGGAATAGAAAATGTGAAATTGAAAACAGCATGCAGCTGATTAAATGGAAACAAAGAAATAATGAAAAATTGAAAGACTGCATGCAAGGATATGTTACGTTTGTTTTTCATCAGATTGCCTGATACTGTGTGAATAGCTGCGCTGAGTAGATAACTGTGACTTTGCTGTATTATTTACCTTGAGGTTTTGGCTTGAATTATACACAACCCTTTACTGTCTAAATCAAAATCTAATTAATACATCACTGGTGAGCACTCAACTGTGTAAAATAACAGGGAGCATGTAAAGAAACAACACAATTATAAATATATACATCAGTATTTAAATAATACATTTACATGAAACATAGTATGGCATAAACTTTATCTTGGTAACAACATTCATTCTAAATTAAACTCATGCTATGTCACAAAAGCTCATATAATTTAGGTAGTTGGAACTTGGCCCATACATAGATAAAGAGAGCACATAACAGTCTTCTATTTTCTATAATACGTATAAACATTATATATATAAAAAAAAAAAAGGATTCTGAAATAAGCCTGTGGTCCCATTAATCCAATGGGGTAATAAAAGTCACAAAGTCTGCACTTAGGGGCAGATTTACTAAGACACGAACGCTCGGAACGTATTTTTTCCTGAATTGGAAAGGTTTTCCCGCTGTTTACAAATGTTTGGTGCGAAAATTTTGTGACTTTCTGATCGCCAATACGATATTATCGTGACTAATACGATTTTTTCGGAAGCATTTTCGTGATATTTGCGATCTTAAGAAATTATCGTATCCAATCCGAATTTGTCCCATTCGGGATTCGAACTCGCGTTTTCATGAATGTGCCCCTTAGTCTAGTAACCCATTGCTACCAATCATTCTTTAAACCAGGGGGCAAGTAAATGTTATCTACTAACTGCTTGGGTTATTTGATGCTATTTGAGGTGTAAACGTACATTCTTTCCTCTGGTTTAGCAACCCAAAGCCACCAATCAGATATTTATCTTTTAACAGCTCAGTAAATTCTACCTGCTTATTATTAGCTGAAACCTATGTGGCTATGTCATCTCTCTAATGATCTTGGATGTCTGGATTGATGGAAGGGGGCAAGTAGCTAATGGAGAGCTAGTGGATAACCAATGAGGTTCCTGCAGAGAGGATAAAGATATGCCTTAATATACTTCTTGTTTGGCATTACAAAAAAATAAATCATAGCACTTTTTTGACAGTGTGTCAAGTTTACAATCCTCTGAATTCGGGCACAGAAATCACATTGACTTAACATTAAGGACCAAGAGAAGAACAAGCAAAACATGTGAAATTATGTCAGCTATGCTCTTCCAGTCTACTGAAATGCCTGTTAGCCGTATAGCTGTTTCAGAACTAAAATAGTGTCCCATTATCTATGTTCTCTAAAGAGAGAAATCTTTTGCTGAAACAAATAATGTGATCAATTTCACACCAATATTTACACTTTTGTGATGCAATTTGACTATACGTCTTTATAAAAGTAATGTACAACATAAGGCTGACGTTTCACAGGAACAAAATGGAAACAAATCTGGTTCCTGACTGTACTATAGCAACATTATGTGTTTCTCAAATATAAGGAAAGCAGATTTTCTTTGCATTTTACCTGATCAGAAAACTAAAATGTATAATTGTGTAAGAGCTGTTTTATACAGAACTTGCATCCATTAAATCTATACAGTCTTTTGCTGTTAGAACAATGTGTTCTAGTATGAATACAGCTTTTGAACCATTCATTTCTCCTTCAAAGTTAAAGTGAGAAGTTACTTGAATGGTATATAAAAGCAGAGAAGAATATCTTATTATCTCACTTGGCATCTCTTTAGAAAAGCTTATATTCTTAGGCCTGCATGGAAGAACCCATTCTCCAGATACTTTGAGCTGCAGTAACAGCCTAAAAGCAAATTATGAGAAAAATGTATGGATATATGCTGCAACTTTAGGAGAGTGAATGACTGTTATGCCATTAGTGTAATATATGTTGCCTTAATAGGGCCTGAGGTCCATTTTTTTTTTTTACTGAAAAAGGGTCCTGAAACCAAACACGTGAAGACCTAAGGTTGTATGCCATTGCCATTGCACAATACAAGAGAGATTAAACCACACTTGAAAGTTCTACACAACAGATATAAATATGTCTGCCATGCCCTGGAATCTACCATCCATCATTAGAGGAAGGACAGATGTGAAAGGGAATGCTAACAGTGTAGATAGCATGCACACTGACTCAAAAGCATACCATTTTAAAGCATAACTAGGGGTGTGTCTGTTGCTATTTTGCCCCCCCAAAAAATGCATCTTTGACTTGTTCTAGTAGATTACTTATAGATTAAATACCAGATGACTTTCACTTAACGATGAGTGGTCCCAGTGTTCAATATGCTAAGGATGGCTGTGGTTCTACAACAGTAATATTTGTACAGAACTGAATAGGTAGGATCAGAATTGAGCAGGCCATACATAAACATTTTAATCTTTCTGTGACAAATGTTTGTGGAAAAGTTTGTTTAGTAGGGAAGAAGGGTAACAGAAATATAAAGAGCAAAAACAAAAAAAAATGTGTTTAAAAAGTTAAATATAAAAGGATCATGACATTTTTAGTCATATGTACTGATATTACTACTTCTTTAAGCCAACCTGCCCATTCAACAAACCAACCAATCAACAATATTGTTCAAAGGCATCAATTACTATGGTCTTCCCAAAAATCTTAAAAAACCTATGTGTATGGTCAGATTAACAAACCCTTAGCAAAATGAAGGAACTAATTGTAGGTACTTTGTCCAAACAGGAACGTTTTTGAAGTTTTATTTTTCAACCCACTATCTCCACAGGTATAACTCTTAAACTTGAAATCCAACCCTCAAACCCTTAAGGAAAAGCTTGTCTAAAACTTAAACTTGAAAAAAAAAGCCTGTGGTGCTGTTTTGTTGGGCCAAGTATAATTGATTTTTATATATGAGATCAGTTTATACAGGTATGAGATCACTTATCTGGAAACCCATTTTACAGGAAGCTCTGAATTACAGGAAGACAATCTCCCATTGTAATCAAAAAAATTATTTTCCTTTTTCTCTACAATACTAAAGCAGTACCTTGATTGTAACTATGATATAATTAATCTTTATTAAATGTTTTTTTAGTAGACAATGTATGGCAATCCAAATTACGGAAGGACCCCTTATTTGGACCTGAGCACTCTGGATAACAGGTCCCACATTTGTAGTAGATGCACAGATGTACAGCATAGTGAGCAATGCAAAATGTATTGCCACTGTGAAAGTAACATGATAGGGAGAGGAACTAATGGTGAGGCCCAGATTTAGGAAAACTCTAAATACACTAAGGAGTGTTTGTTGTCAGGATATCATCAAATCAGACAATCATGAAAGAAAGTGAAAAAACTGGTGCTATCCAAAACATTTCCTTTCACTTTCAGTCAGAAAAGCAGAAACATACATAAAACGCATTTACTTTTAATGGTTTAGCTTTTCTCTATCTATTTTGCAGCTGTTGAAAACAATGGATGAGTGTTATGAGTTACTACTAAAAAAAGGTATAATCAACTCCAAGCAGCAAATAAACCACAATTTAGAGAAACGCTTGCTTTAAAAACAAAAAAAGAACTAGATAATTTAAAATGGCTCAGCCAATAACTTATCCACTGTGTCCAATACATGTTATCTTTAGCTGCTGCTGAAGACTGTACAGAGTTGCACAGATAGAGTATAAATCAATATAGGATTCATTTTAGTATAACGAGAGTATAACTGACTATACTAATGATTTAGTAGTGTCAGGTGTAATTTAACTTAAAGAAGTCATTTTGTTCAAGTAATCTTATCAAAATCTACTGTTCTGACCATCGTTTGCCTTGATTATATAGCCTATTTTTTAAACAACTATGGGCTCTGTCATTTACAATTTTTAGGCTGATGCCACACGCGGCGTAGGGCTGATTTTTTCGGCAAGCAGAAAACCGCTTGCCGAAAAATCAGCCCTACGCCTGCTACTTGTGCCTGCACCCGAATGAATGGGATACGCTCGGGTGCAGGCACATGTAGCCGATATACGCATGAAAATGCGAGAGAATGCAAAGTCTCGCGTTTTCATGCGTATATCGGCTGCATGTGCCTGCACCCGAGCGTATCCCATTCATTCGGGTGCAGGCACAAGTAGGAGGCGTATGGCTGAATTTTCAGCAAGCGTTTATCCGCTTGCCGAAAATTTCAGCCCTACGCCTCGTGTGGCATTAGCCTTAGGTGTTTTTAGAGGCTTTTCCATAGAAAAACTGCTTATTAAATAAGACTATATGGGATTGTCATTATGGCATTTCCAAGACATCTGTGTAAGGGGTTTCTGGATAACTGATCTCTGAATAATCCAGCATCAGGTGCTTCAATAAAGTTAGCTTCATGCAAATATATAGTTTTACTATGCAACTCCTAGGGTTCACTGCAGTGCCATATGAAAGGTCAGTGAATATTGCCTACATTACTGGGGCTGTACAAGGTGAATGTAAGCCATAGATAAAACTGTTTTATTGCATACATAACTGAAACACGTCCATTTAGTAATAAGGCAAATATTTATATACAGCACTAATAAAGAACAAGCCATAGCACGTTCCACATATACAGTGTTTCTTGGCAGAAACTACTGCCATAAAATATTCTCCCTGCACAAAAGGATATTATAAAGAGAAAAAGGAAATGAATGAGATATACTGGGATGTCCTACTGTTTAAAAAAAAGCATGTGTTAGAAGCTGGTGCCTGGCCAGTGCACTTTGCTAAATATAAAACATTGCTGCTTCCAGATTTCTTACCTCATTTGTCTGCAGGACACAGATATTTTATCACGCTGTTAAAAACAACACAGTTTATCTGATTCTACTCACAAGAGAATCTGGTTGGGGTTCTGTTTATAGCAATGCCATTTTTTCTAGATTCACGCTATATTCCCTCTTCTAAAACCATTTACCTGATTTTTTTACCTTGTTTTAAACTGCTCAGGGAAAGATATTGAGAGCCTTAAGAAGAGACCCAAGACCCATGCCTTAATGCAAAAATGCCTTCACAGGGGTAAGGGGGAAAAAAGCAAGGGTAAAATTATTTTATTTTAAAAAATGTACACAACAAAACAACTTCATAAGGACTCTTCAATACAGAAAAACAGAACTGGTTTATTTATCTAAAGGGGATGGTCTGCCTTTCCAAATACATTTTCAAATAGCATACTACAAATAGTAACTTTTTTAATTTTGTGCTATTTTTTTTCAAGAGCTTTACATCTACATTTTTGTTTTTATAAATGAATAAGTTTCCCCTCTTATATAAGCTTTGTAAGACAAGTGGTCCACCTTCTAAATTGTTATTGATAAAAATTAGGGTAGTGGGCAATTATCAGTTGGAATGAGTAATGCAAGCTTGATTAATTAAAAATGGAGCCTCAGTTAGATCCCCTCTCCTTTGCATGTAACTTAGAGATGATTGGTGGGCGTGTCTTTGTCATCAGGGACACCCCCCACCAATCATCTCTAAGTTACATGCAGTAAGGACATTATGTGGTCATTACCTTAAAGACATATTTACAGCCCTGTAGACCTGTTGCAACCCTTGGGAAAGTGATAGCATTAATCCAGTAATCATGGATTGGTTGTACTTCAAGCCTCTCTCTCCAGTTAGTGTTGCTGGTCCTCCAGAAACTGCAGAACCAAACACAGGCCAGATGTAGTAAAAGGAGACAAGCATAATGATGGGGCAGACATTAATAATAGCAGAGCTGCTATATTCACTTTAAAGTGATAATGGTTTTGTTGGGATCAGTTTGTAAAACAAAGGGGGAGATTTATTAAGATTCGAATGCTCCGAGCGTATTTTCGTTGATTTTTTTTGCGCTTGCATTACTTTTTCGTACACCCGCGCGACTTTTCCTTACACTTGTGCGAAAAATTCAGAAAGGTTCTGCCTCTGTTTACAATGGTTTGGTATGAAAATTTTGTGACTTTCAGATCGCCAATACGATATTATCGTGACTAATACAATTTTTTCGTAAGCATTTTCGTGATATTTGTGATTTTCAGAAATTATCGTATCCAATCCGAATTTTTCCCATTCGGGATTGGAACTCGTGTTTTAATGAATCGGCCCCATAATCTTGTGGAGCTGCTTCTGGGAAAATTTATTGGGTAAAAAAAAAACTAATTTAAGACTCAAATTTTATAAAAATAAAAAAAATCAACAAAGTCATTATTTATGGTGAAGTGTTGGAAAAAGACATATTGGTTGCATACTGAAATATAAAATTGTAGTAAACAAACTAGAAAAATGAAAACATCTGAATTAGTGATCATCTAGGTTAACAAGGGGTGCACTGCATGTACTTACCAGCTGACAACCTTCAAGGGAACTGACAAGTTGAGCATTTTGGCAAGAGAGAATGGAACCCGCCAAGTTCAACATTACACACACAGCAGAGAGAAGCATAAAGAAGGTTATCTGGAAACAAAGGATAGTTTACATATTAGTTAGCTGTTTCTGTAACTGTATCTCCCAGTTAGGTATATGAATGAATACGGATATGGATGAATAATTCACAAACATATTCCAAAACCTTGCTTAATACTATAGTATTTTGTAATCAGTACAATAAAGGACATATTTATATTAGATTGAATGGTCAGCTACAGGTTGGAAAACAAAAGAAAAGATTTAATTGGTTGCAATGAACAACATCACTGGTGATGTTGGCTTACACATTATAATAGATATGCCCCTAGGTGTGCACACAGCACTAAAGAGCAGAGACCCTTGCAAAACCTTTGTCGAACAGATCAGCCTGCATTGTATGTGTGTGGGGGTGTTTTTTTGTGCTCTCTTTTATATAGTGGATAGTATACAGCCTACTATAATGTATAATGATAAAAGCAATAGATTTGACCATATAAATCCACAAGGCTACAGATCAACGTCTTTAGTGTTCAACCCTCTATAACGTAAAATAATAAAAGGCAACTGATTTGCACATATAAAAGCTAGAGGCCACAGCAGAGTTCATTAGCATGGGCCACACAACTCAGATTTTACTGCTATCATTACACATTCTAATAAGAGTTTGTTGTAAATCGTATTATACCATTTACTATTATAAAAACATAGGTTGCAGTATTTCCCCACTTTGTAAGCATGCAGCCATTCCAACAACCTGTTCTATAAATGCCATCTGGAACCGCTGCCATAACATGATTTAAAATGATGTGCTCCAAGGTTAAAGTTTTCAGCGCTGCCATGTGAGTCTCATAATCCATTATAAAGATGCATTGATATGGAACACACACAGATCTTAACATAATAGAGGGATTTACATTAGAAAGAAAAGCAAAAGCTGACCATTTCTGCTTCCAAGAGCATACAGTATATAATATACACAATGGTTTCAGTGCCAGTCACCCTTCTAAATGTGACCCCTGCAAGGCCACAGATGGGACATGGAGCACAAAATAAGCTAAAATGGTTGTCACCCAGCAATGTAACACTTAGCATTCTGCTGTGAGCCGGTCAGGGAATTATTTGCCAATTTAGAGGTAGGGACACCTTATTTGCCCAATGGGGGAATGTAATATACAGTGAAGTGACCATTTTTAGGAATACAGTGCCTGTAAATTGGAGCTGGAAATGCAGCCCATATACTTTAGGGTGCTGATGCCTATGGGAAACAGAGAAATGTGTGAGTTGCACAGTGGCAGGAGCACGTTTCTGCAGGCAGCAACGGGGTTAAGGTTTCCCCACCCCTAAAGGCAGCTTTTCATGTCTCTGTGAATATATTTCTGCTCTTCACTGAAAATTTCCCTTTAAGTTTGCTGAATCCCATGCTAATTAGTTGTTTAGAAAGTGTCGGTTTGACTACATTATACAGTAGCTGCAGTTTTAGCAGAAGGCTTTTATATTTATCTGTAAGTGAAGGAAAAATATGCACATAAAACTAACGTTTTCTTGTATTCCTGCCATTATAGTTTTAGAAAAAAATAATAAAAACTTGTTTTAGTACCTTCCTGAATAACAATGGCTCGCTCTCTGTTTTTGCACTGACTGTAATTCACATGCATTTATTTTAAATTCCTAAAAGCCACATACATTATTAAATGTAAAGGAAAAGGAGAAGGGATAAAATAACTTGATTGTTCTGGTTCTGAATTCATATTAGGCAGATTAGTAAGAGCCCCACTGATCTGAAGAAGATTCAGTTGAAGTTGATTCATGTATGGTTTTCTTAACTTTCTTTGGAAGCTTGACATGGGGCTTCATTGTCCTCATTCAAATGGCATATTCTCAATATCTATGGTTATTGCTTTTTAGTGTGTACATATGGGGGCTAAAGGGATTTGTGTAAATATTTTAAAATAATAACATTTAAAATGTAACCACAGTTCCCAACGTTCCCTTACATACAGTATTCATATTTAAGGGTTACAATGGACATAAGAGAGCAAATATTCAAATATATGATGTGATACAGGTATTATCCATTATCTGCAAATCTGTTATCCAGAAAGCTCCTATCTCCATCTTCCATAGATTCCATTTTAATCAAATAATTCAATATTTCAAACATTATTTCCTTTTTCTCTGTAATGATAAAACAGTACCTTGTACTTGATCCCAACTAAGATATAATGAATCCTTATTGGAGGCAAAACACTCCTATTGGGTTTATTTAATGTTTAAAGTATTTTTTAGTAGACATAAGGTATGGAGATCCAAATTACAGAAATATCCCTTATCCAGAAAGCTCAAGGTCCAGAGCATTCTGAATAATAGGTCCTATACCTCTACTACACAACCCCTTACTTTAAAAGTGATCTTAACTCAAAAAATTAATTGGTACACGTTTACTCAGATTGGTTACCCAAGAACTTTTGCAATTTACTTTAATTTTCTGTTTTTATTGGTCCTCTAGTGGCTGTTAAGATATTAGCTATTTTAGCTATTCTTTTTTTTTTTTGTAACTTATATTTTTTATTTTTCCAATAACAAAAGCAAGGGCAAAGACATACAGAGTTATACGATACAAAGGTACATTGGTTGTCATGAGATATTGAGTTAGTATAGCTGTTGTTCCAATGATAAGTCTTAATCGTTTTGTCTGCCTTTTCCTGCAAAAAGATATCCAACAATAGGGTAGGTTCAAAGGGAGGGGTAGAAAAGGAAAGGTTATGGCTAAGGATACTGTTAACTAATGGATGCATGGTAAAAGCCTAAATTGGCTATTAGGTTATTAGTTGTTGGGTTGTCTATGGGCAGTAAGTCTGCAGCTGAAAAGAGCATAGGCGGGCGAGCAGATGGGTGTCCCCTGTGAAGCTTGATTAGGTTAAGTGGCCAAGCCGTGTAGTTCCCAAATGTCCCATATTTTAAGATGTTCAGGGGTGTTGTTGTGTAGGGTGGCGATTCCGTATTCAAATTTCCTGTTGGAGTTCACTCGATTGATTATTTCAGTCATAGAAGGTGCAATAGGTGATTTCCATTTGGCTGCGATGGCTAGTCTGGTAGCGGTAAGTATCTGGTTGGTTAATGCTTGGCCACACTTACGCATTTTGGGAAGTGGTTTCCCCAGTAACAATATAGTGGGATCTAAGGGAACCTCACGTGAGAACAGTCAGCTCAGTAGGCTTGCTATTTCCGTCCAGATGGGTTGGATTGTGGGGCATTCCCAAAAGATGTGTTGTATTTTAGCTATTCTTACTGGCCATTTAGCTAAACATCTCTCTCTGTGAAGGTCAGAGTGTCAGTAACCCTAAGGGGCATATTTAATAACAATGGAGACAAACTTCACCAGTGATGTAGCACATAGTAACCAATTATATTTCAACAGTCACCTACAAGTTATAAAACAAAAGCAAAGATCTGATTTGTTACTACGGGATTGGTTACTGTGTCTCCAGTGTTAATAAATACACCCCTACCTGCCTATGCAATTCCAATATGATCACTTAACCCTAGGGTTGCTAACTCTGAAAAAAAGTGTTGAACCTGGAATTAATGACTAGTGATGAGTGAATTTTTTCACCAGGTATGGATTCACTGCGAAATTCTACAATTTGCCATTAGTGATTTTTTTTTTTTGCAAAACAAGAATTCGGCACAACAAAAATTCACTGAGTGAGAAAAAAGTTGCAGTTGTGTCAAAAAAAGTTGTGCGCATCAAAAAAGTCTTGTGGTAGCTGCATTTCGCTAATTTTTCACATTTTGTAAATTTTTCAAAAGTTTTGCAAATTTTCCAGCGAAACGGGACAGATTTACTCATCACTATTGTGGCTTAATACTGGTAATATTTTAGAAACTCCTAAAAACAGAAAATTAATGTAAACTGCTCAGAGAATAAATCTAAGTAAGTTTACATAAAGTTATTTTGGGTTTAGACGCACTTTAATACAACTGACACTCTGGATCTACGTTATATAAATATGAACTTTAGTTGGAATAATGCCAATAATATAATGACAATAATTAATTTCTGAATTTAAGAGATAAAGTATTGATTTTTTATAAAAAAAAACAAAACTCTTCATTGTACATCATGTGCACTGGAAAATGGCTCAAGGTTGCAAATTTTGGATTTCCAGTTTTTAGATCACCTGCTTTACCCAATGTTTCTGACACTGCATCCCTGTCCCAGGGCGATAGACTGTAAAAGCTTATGAAAGGACTATAACACTAATTCCTGGAAATATATTAAAGCAAGAAGGGATCTTATTGAAATGCCATTGCCCCTAATATAAGAACATTAGTTTCACTCTTATCTGTCTTGATACATTTTTTTGTAGCTACAGCATTTGTCTGAAAATTATATGCTCTCTTTCATCATTAAAACATCCATATTTCTCTTTGATAATTAGGAGCAATATCCTCCTTTTCCTTTTACAGATTTTATCCCTTACCGGTTTAACAGTCTGCCATTAACAGTGTGGCAGGCAGCCAATGTAAGACTTGCTCCCCATTCCATTCGGAGCCACCAAATCATTTCATTTCTAAATTGTAATACAAGAATGTAATGTCAAAGTTCTCTGCTAGCCTGAATTGAATTACAAAAGGTGCCCCATGTATCTATTTAATTTGAGAAGTCATCTTTAAAAAAAAAGAAACTAGAAATTATTTTCTAATTTGCTTCATGCCACCTACAAAAAGTCATTATATTGTAAAGGATTATAATGTTACAAGGAAAAAATATATATTATCTTTATTCAAGTATTGTCAGCATGGCTTCTCTTAACATTGTGTTGCTATAAGAACACACATGATATGTCCTTTAAAAGCACAGACAGGTAAAGTCTGATTCCCAAAGGGCAATAAAAAGCAGCAGTGACATACCTTACAGTGATTTTAAAAGATATATATGCTTTACTATAACCTTGATGCTTTCTCTATTAATTGGCTCTGTCCATTGCTCTGCACAAGTGACATGATAATCTGTTACATGCCAACTATGCAGTACAGTTACAGTCACAAAATCTAATGTCTATGACCCAACAGGAGGGTGTACCAGTTTGAAATTTATTTGTAACCTACTAACAATGGTCAACAAAGAGTCACTCATTCAGCATTGCACACACAAGTGCATAGAGCAACAACTTCATACTTTAGAAACCAGACTCACACTAAATTTGCTGCATGCTGCAAAACAATAACTGTAAGATTATTGCATTTGCCAATAACCAACTGATTACTAATAATTATACAATCAGAGTGCAATAATTTTCATTAACAACTCTGAGCAATTTAACTGTGGGACTGTGTGAGTAACCATCAACGCTGAGGTATGCTCAAACATACTGTAAGTAAGACAAGTCTCCCATTCAGAAATAATGTTATCCATATAAAAAAGCAAATATGCCCATAGCCTTTATTGAGAATATTTGTTCAGATTTTAAAATATGTGCCCATTCTACCATGGGTGAGATACAAAAGGTAATAAAACTGGAGCTAATTAAAATGTTATAACAAATGTATGCTACTGGATAACTCTGCAACTATTATTTGTCTACATATGCATATCCCATGCTTGGCAAAAGGGTGCAAAGTCTGTAAAGTTGCCTTATATTGCAATGTATATTACTAGATAGGAATAGTTTAATATAAGCTCTGAAGGTACAATGTGCAGTCATGCAAGCAAATTAAAAGCTGTATATTAAGTATGTTTCATGGGGGACGTTAGGAACAAATGCTTACACTCAGTAGATAACACAATCAAGAGGGGAAGACACAGCATTGAAATCTTTTTGGTACTCTTGGACATAATTATGGTAAATAATAAGCCCCCTGCTTTATTTATTTGCCAACCAGACTGCACTGGCCATATGTAAATTGTATTGCAAGCATATTTATTTGTATTGCCAGATGTTTATCATGTGGTGTTTCAGCATTTTGGCAATAAAAAAAGGAATTAGTACATTCCAGGTGAGCTCTGCAAAGAACTAAACCCCAAACAGATGGGATCTAACATTAAGTACTGGGTTAAATGGTCCTCACGAAGACCTTTTAAAAACAGTAGAAAAGCACTACAAAGGCTTCTGTTCCACTTTAGTAGTAAAATCTCTCGAAAATGGATCTGGCAAGTGGAGAACGCTTCAATATAAAGACAAAAAGAAAAAGAGCCATCTGGTCAATCAAATATATTTTTTTATTATTTGGAACTAAAAAAGGACATATCCTACAAGAGGCACATGAGACAAAAAGAGGCATTCCTGCCAGCTAAATGAAAGCAAGTGTCTCCATCTTTCTTGCCAAAGAGTCGTTACCCAATGTCCCTCCATGTTCTGTGGAGACACCATTGGCAGTGACACCATTGGCAGTGACACCAAGGCGCGTCTGCACCTATGCCAAATTATCACTTGGCAATGCTCCACAACTAGAGGAACATTTCATTGTGTATTTTGTTTTGAGCACCTGGCTGCAAGGATATATAATAATCGTGCCAACTTATAACCAGCTTACATTGCATGGTTTTTGGCTCTGAAGATATTCTACAGTTAATTATGTATAAGCACATAAATGACTGCTATTTTTTTAATAAAATGCTCATATGATCTGAAATCACTAGAATAGCAAAATATTAATGAACTAGCTCTTTTCAGAAGAATTTTCCCTAGATCAATTAGTGTTAGCAATGCCACTGGGTTCAGTTCAAGAACTTGCAGTCGCATTTCCCTGCTGAGTTCTATGAAGAGTACAAATTTCAAAATTTCAAAATTACCAAAAGGGGCAACGTCCATTTGAAACAGTCTTTAAATTCTGTAGATGCTTTCTTAAAATATCAAATTTACATGTCCTGTGTGTGTTCCTGAAACCCTTAAGTACCTTGTAATTATCCAAATACCTTGATGGCAAAGGGAGAAGCATTAAAATCCTACCAAGAGTTCCACCTAATGTTTAACCTTCAATCTGAAGGCTTTATTTTGCAGTTCTCCAGCAGTGGCTAGAAGAATTCCTGAAAACATTACCTTTGTCTATCAGCTCAATTTTCCTTTATGAGCAAAAAAGATTCATACTTATTAGGATAGAAAATGGACCACCTATCAACTCTGGTTCTGTGGAAGTAGAGTCTTTTCCAATATCTATTGATATAGTAACTACACCTGTGACATGGGGAAAAATAACCCTTATAGTAAATGGGCAAATTATCTCTTATCTCACTACCATTACAAAGCAGATGGGACTGTAATTGAACACTTAAAGGACAATAAAATTAAGATCCACACAATCTTGCACAGCCTGTCCAATAATAGTTGTTATATAAATCCCAATGTAATTATCACTAACACAGAAACAAGGCTTGCCAGATCACTTGACCCTCTTCTGTTGTCTTCCTTCCTGGCTCTTCTTTAGGCCAGGGCCTCTGTAACTCACAGACTACGGGCACAGGAGACAGCTTCCCTATTAAATCTGCCCCTGTCTGGCAAGGTAGTATCAGAGCACCATTTTTACTCCTTGTTGGAGTCTCACCTGCTCAACTAGCTAGCCAACCACTACACCTCTCACCACCTAAAGTCAGATGGATCCATTTTACACTGTTTTTGTGGTCACACCAATATATAATGCAGACCGCATTCCCTGATTTTAAGTTTTCCTGGATTTTGCACCATTTTTTTTTCTGGTCCTCTGATATCAAAAATCATTCTTCCAAAGCAGATAGGGGGATACATTTTAATGATTCATCTGGGCTACTTATATTGTACATATATTTATTTGCTACTAGGAAGCAATTTCTTTAAAAGATAACATTTTCCATTTTTCCTTCCACCAAAATTATAGGAGGCATAGTAAACACATGAACTGCAAGTGGTTATCAATAGCCTGTGAAACACAAAACCAAGTTCTGTTATTAACTGCAGTCTCGAAGAGAGCACAGCACGAGAAAAGAAAATCCATGTAATCGTGGCAAGTTATTAGAAATAGGTCTAAATCATTATTGATTATAGCTGAAATAGAGAAATGCCTGCATATCTTCTTGGTCTTGCTTTTTTTTTCTTCAAGTAAGCATTGTTTCTGGGCTTGGTAGCTTCGAAAGTAAGAGAAAGGCACTAAATAGTAACAGTATAGGACGATAAAAAAGATGCATTAAATGAAAATTTGGAGACCCTTGAGCACTAAAATGTGTGGCTCATATGCTGAAAATGTGAAGCATATGAAATATGAACGTACTTTTACATTACAGGTGATATATACAAGGAAGCAGACTCATTGTCAGTGTGTTAGTAAAATCTTATTGATGTCGGTCAAGCACTAATGTGTATCATAGGAGACTTATCTAATCACAAAGATTAGGACACCATTAAGTGTGATATAGCTAAAAGGCAGTGGTGACACTAACAAGGAAATTGTAATAATTTAAGCCAAAACTATGGAGTATAAAATAAAAGATATTAGTAGCAATTACTGGTGACTATACACAGGAGAAATATCATTTAGTACATGTCTCAGTTTTACACCAATCATGTACCGAGAATCTCTGGTTTATATGGGCCATTCTCCATTGGGCTCTTTTACAAAGGGCAAGTGGTCTTTGGCCACTCAGGTGCAAGGGAGCCTAGTACTTAACACCTACCATCAGTTATGGCCACCAGCCCTGGAACTGAAAACATGTGCTCTATATTCTATATCAAACTCTGTTGGGATCACTTATAATGATCAAGGAACCCTGTTCATCTTCCATGCGGGATGCACTCTCAAAGGAATTAACAATCCATAGATCACAACTGGACCCAAGGCAGCCCTGTATTTAACACTTGCCACAGGAAGGTGAGAGGTATAGAACTCTCTATCAAATGACTTCCCACCGACCCACGTGCAAAAACTGGCGCCATTTTAAGAGCACAAAGAGCTGCACCTATAGGGTCAAAAAGGAAATTTCATATTGGCAAGGCACAGACTGCAAAAAAAACGAGCTTGCTCTGCCCCTTGTTCACTTGCACCTTGCCCCTGCCATCATAAATGAGCCTTTGTGTCTCTATGAGTGAAATAGTTTGTGTTTTCTTTTTTTAAGTGAGCCAGTTTGCATCGGGTCCTATATTTCTTCTGTTGTATTCTTGATTGCCTTCCCTATGTTTGCAATTTATTTTGTGTCAAGCTTCAGTTCCTCACAGAAAAGATATATTAATAGAGCAGTCTGTGCAGAAGTAAAGACAGCTCATAATTCAAACCAGAATAAAGATTAAATTGTTGCTTTAAGAAAAATAACATTTCCAAAGTAAAGTCTTCTGTATTTATTTTGTGTAGGTGTATTTCTTTTGAAAAGCAATGGAAAGGAAACAAGCACTACACAAGAGTTGAAAACAGAGATATAATTAATACACATTACCAATGTTCCCTTATGTGACCTGCTTTTCCTATAAATTACACATTTGCTGTAAAGCTGCTGTCAGCCAAAGAAAGATGTGTTCAAAGGGAGACAAACGCCCTCACTGGTGCACTACTTGCAAGTATGAACATTCATATCATGAGCCCTTTGAACAGAACATAAAACTATGGACTCGTTGGATGTGACAGGCTCATTGAAAAACTCAATATCCTTCTTGCCAATCCATCATGCTTTTCAATTCCTACTTCAATCAATCACATAAAATTGTCATGTTCCCTGATAACTGCACAAAGGCGAGCACCATGCTTCTGTAGATATGTGAACCCATGCTGTAACTGCAAAAATACGGGATAGATCTGTGCTTTGTAAATTCTTCCAACACTGACCACATATCATCAGCTTTAAACATTTATCATAAAGCTGTTGTTTTAATACTCTGGTGAATCACTGTATATGTCACTAGAAACAAAGGTACATCTAGAATATACAGAACCTGTCATATTCTAATTGGGAACTTAGTAGAACTTTAATGACTTATTTAAATCCAAGAGAGTCATCAGAAGAGATATGCTAAGCATCACTCTTGTATTAGAACCAGTTCAGAAATAAATGTCTCCCATATTATCTAGGCACATTGCCCGATTTATGTAAAGCAATAGATTTTTATAGAATAGAAATGCTTTTAAACAATGCATTATTCTACAGACATGGGGAGGCCTGTTTTGAGTTTTGTACAAGATCTCTGGGTCATGTATTCTATGCTCTTGTTCTCCTGTTTTACAATCAACCGGTTTTATAATGAAACATAGTCGTACTAGCAATATTTTATAACCTGTTGTATTCATTGCTAAATCACATATTGTACTGTGTCCAATGTTCTGGTCCAACCTTGACCTTTATTTTAAGAATGCCCTCTGGCTAATGGAAGGGGGAGTTGGTAACTGTTTCTTTATCCTGTTCCTAAACTAGATGTACCAGATAAACAGTGCAGGGAATATTATGGGAAAAACAAATACTGTTTTTATTAGCAACCACGTTTATAAATACTGTAACTTCAAAATCATTGAAACTATATCATTAATTACATTTTGTTTCATTATGCTACATTTCATTATAGATTTATATCCTGTTTAATAGAAATAAAAAAAAAAGATTCAAACCATACGATACTGGCAAACTGTAAATTCTACTTTGAGTGTTCTTTAAACTTATAATCATTATTTTTTTTATATGTTTACCTTCAAAACCTGCCACCTTCTATAAGGCGCTAAAGACTATCTGCTGCAAGGTGAGAATCCTGGCCAGAACAAATCAAGCACAAATGCATGTCAGCCCTTACTGCCCCAAGAACTTTTTGGATAGAAAAAGCCTTAAGCATATGAAGTTCATTATAGTAAGGCAGGCAGTGAAGAAATGGTCTGTGCTTACGGAAGTAGATATGATCCCCAGGTATGCCGCCATGGACAAGCAGCCCTAGGAATGGATAAATGAGAAAATGTGACAAGAAAAAAGGCAAAGTACCAATACCCATGCTGAAGTGTTTTTCTTAGTGATTATAATGAGGGGTCTGGCATCTCTGCAGGATGCTTCTGCCAAAGGTTATCCCAGAGGAAATGTGTACTGGTTGGCCCTGGGCAAATGCATTAAAATGGCCCTGAGGAACTTTATTTTACAAGATGATGTAAAATAAAGTTGTTGTATATCAACCACTACCCATGGGTCCATAAATTGCATGCTTGTGCTGATCGATTGGCATAATGTAAAAACCCAACTCCATAGTAGGCACAAGCCTCTCAAAACTTCCCCTAACACTTAAAAATGAGTAATTAAAAAAAAAAAAAAAAATAGAAATATGAAAATATGAGAAAAAAAACAATCTACATGGTATAGAAAGTGCTGAGAAAATTTATATTAATAGTGTATGGAAAACAAACAATTATTGCCTTTTATATGCTATAAAAATGACCAGATAAGTTCAATGCTTTATAGGATATATGAGTACAAGCAACCCCAGTTTTAAAAGCAGCAACTTTTAGAACTCTTCCATTCTTTAGAAGAAATAATTCAACTATAATTATATTGTACTTTTTCAGCAATATATCAAAAAGATGCTTCAATAGTATCTGGAGTGAATATATCCACCCCAGATATATTCTAGGTGGAAGTACTTATAAGTAATGCCATTATTACTTTGTTTTCGTTTGTTTCTGTTTGAATTGCCCAAATCCTTCTTTGTTTATGAAGCCTTTTTTGAAGCTTTATATAACATACATACTCATATTATTTATTATAAATAAATCATTTAAATGTACAACTAACTAAATTTTACACTTGATTTACCCACTAACACAAACTATCTACTATTCGCAAAACTGACAAAAAAAGGCTCCTCGCCCAAACTACAACTGTTTGAATATTGTCAGCCACTTTGTGACAAATGTCGTAATGTAAAAATGACCCCGCCTACTGTGTTTTAGACACTTGCCAAGCTCTTGTGAACCAAATACTCACAGCTATTCATCTTGTTATTGCAGCCAGTGGAAGACAACTTCCATGCAAACTCTGGATAAAATAATAAAAAGGGTAAATGAAAATAGGACCTTTGAATCGAGGATATTCTGAAACAAAACAATTTCATACCTCAACATATGGTCAGTTTGAAAACTACAGGAGATGGCTTGCTCTATTTTTTTTTTTTTTTTTAAAACGTCACTCAAATGTTATATAAAGTATCAGTCCCACTAATACCCCAAATCCTAGGTACTTATTGTATTTATTCTTTTTGTCTTTATTCAATTTTTTGTCACTATAACTAATTGTTGAGCATAAACTGGCTAACCTGGTAATTTTATGCAGGAGGTACCCAATTCTTTACATAATAATCCATTTTTATTTCTTTTGAAGCTATAATCTATGTCAGAATGCATAATTACTTTGTTTCCTTTTTTATTTCTTTAGTCCTGTTTAACAGAAAGAAGGTAAATCAACCCAAACAACTACTTTGAAGCATGATTGCAGTTCATTCAATATTTATCATTTATTTAGAGATAAATACAGCACTTTAACATTGACAGTCAATGACTTTTGAGTTATGTTGCCTAGACACCACCTCCTGGGTCTTTTTTTTTTGGTGACCCAGAATATTTGCTTGGTGTAAATGTTTGAGATATTTAAGTGTAAAACAAATTCATGACTACTGAACCTGAACTTTAGAGGCACTTGAGGACAGTGATAAAAAACGAATATGTATGCAGGCTAAGGGACATGCACAGTGTTTCTGTGACTGCTGAAAGATAAGATCAGACAGTACGTTTTGCTTTTCTCGCCAGCATATTATTTCAGATGGCACATAGATGTGCATATTAGTCTCTGATTTTTCATTTCAGAAGTGTCACACTGAGGGATAGCAATCTTGCTATTTGATCCTGGTCATATTAGAAACCTACTTACTAGTAGGGGGCAGTTATTCAAATATGTATTTATTGCCATGAGATATATATTATTACAAAGGTAAGGCGCAAACAGGGGGGGGCATGAAGCCTGTATGCCCTTTACAGGATTTCTTTGGCAAATTATGAAATTATTTAATATAATATTAATACTATCTGACTAGTAGGCAACATAATATAGGAAAAACATCAACAGAAATCAAATCAGGTTAAATGGTGTTATGTAGGAATGTACCTACAAAAACCTGGAAAAATACAAATGCCATCTTTTCTCCAGCTGGCTCCCTGAACTGAATGGCCAATGACACAGAAGCCCTTTTTCCAAGGTATTATTTTCATTTTTCTTTAAAGGAAAACGAAAGGCAAAGTCACTTGGGGGTGCCAAAATGTTAGGCACCCCCAAGTGACTTTAACCGCTTACCTCGTACCCCGGGCTGGTGCCCCTGTTAGAAGAAAACAGCACCAGCCTGGGGAACCTGGAGCGGAGCGCTTCCTTCTTCCTGCTTCCGTTGCTGCAAATGCCAGCGGTGGGCGCATGCGCAGTAGAATAAAAAGCCGACTTTAATGTTTAAGTTCGGCTTTTCACTCTACTGCGCATGCGCGCGCAGCGAGTCAGGAAGAAGTAAGCGCCGGCAGGTACCCCGGGCTGGTGCTGTTCTCTCCTCACAGGGGCACCAGCCTGGGGTAAAAGGTAGGTGGTCAAAGTCATTGGGGGTGCCTAACATTTTGGCACCCCCAAGTGACTTTGACTTTCTTTTTCCTTTAAAAAAATTTAATTTTACTTGTTACTGAAGAATTGAAGCCTTGAGAAATGTCTCCATCAGCTATAAGTCTATAAATTACATAACATATTTTTAGCCTTTATAGCTCTAGAAATTTAGTTATAGCCTATAACATATTTTTAGCCTAAATTGCTATACATTTTACTCTCAAACACAGATGCTGATCTCATCTATGACGATTAGTCACATAGACATATTCTTAATGACTCTAATGATTCTTAAGATCAAGGGCCTATATAAAAAATTGTTGAGATAGAAAAAGCAGTTGAAAGTTGTATATTTCATTTTCACCTTATATTTATAATTTTCCTATTTTAATGGAAAAAGTACATTTCTGTTTTGACAGTTTTTTCTTTTTACTTGATCTATTTCAAACATTGACTTCCATTTTGATGAAAATATAGTTACATTTAAGTAAATAACAAGATAATAATGGATCTAGCAGTATTGGGTCAGATTCAGTTCAGTGGAAAAGATGTATCCCATGAAAACTGATAGAAGAGATTCCATTTGAGATGCGATTCAATTCAGAAAATCTCAGTGTTTATCACATGAAAACTCTGTTAAAGTCTATGGGAAAAAAACTGGAATTGAATTAGGAGAAAAGTTTTTTCTCTTCAAATTAAATCTCATACATACGTTTTCATGTGATAAACCAAAAAGTTGTCCTCAGGGAGAAACAAACACGTATATTATATTGGTATGTGTGTGTATATATATGTATGTATATATATATATAATACATGGTAATACAGGCACTCACGTATAATTCTGGAGCTAATGTGCCTGGGTGCAGTATATCAGGTATCACATAAACCATAAAGATAGATTCCACACTCACAGGACTTAAATTAAAGTGGTAATTTATTGTGGCGTGGAACTAACGTTTTGGCTGTGTCCACAGCCTTTGCCAAAGTTACAGAGAGTGGAAACAACCCCCCTGAAAAGCCCAAAATGGCGGGAAAGCAGCAGTGACATCATCAGGGGAGACAAATTGCAAGCTAATTAAAAAACATACAAAAACGAATGAGCATCAAAATAAAAAAAATATATATAAAATATAAATACAAATAGAATGAGTGAGTATTGAGAGTGATAAAATAGCAGGAGAGAGATATGTTTGAAAGGAAATAAGGGAGCGGGAGATCCTCCATAGCTGAACTGCAACTCACCGATTGGTGCCCATAAGTGTATCCAAATTATAGCATGAAGAACAGGACTGCTATTGCATTGCGTAAGCACAGACCCACAAAGGTATTAAATATAATTCCACATCACAATAAACTACCACTTTTATTTAAGTCCTGTGAGTGCGGGATCTATCTTTATGGTTTATATTTATATATATATATATATATATTTTTTTTTTTTTTTTCATACCAAATTCAGTCTTTATTTTCACATTGCCATCCGATCAACGTTTCGGCTCTGGCCTAGAGCCTTTTTAGAACTTCACCTTGTATCGCTGTGTTGAGTTTAATAAACTAAGAAATCTAAAGGTGTATGAAAGTAACAGAAAAAAAAGTATGTGGTTAATGTGTGGAATGTTAATTTACTTCCCCCTCAAGCATGAGTTAATGATATAATTATTTATTGGGGGGGGAGGGTGCAGAGGGAAATTCTGTGGTAGACAGGATAGATGAGGTAGTGGGCATAGTAAGGGAAAATGGGGGAGGAGACTTGCTTCGGGATACTGATAATGGCAGGGAGGCCCATAAGTTGTTTACACGTCATTCTCACGCCGGAACCAGTATTAAATGTATGTTTACCAATGCAAGGAGTCTGACTGGTAAAATGGGAGAGCTGGAGGTACTGGCGTTGGAGCGGAAATATGATGTGATTGGAGTTGCTGAAACTTGGTTGAATGAGTCTCATGACTGGGCAGTTAATATTGGGGGGTATACATTGTTTCGGAGGGACAGGGGCAATAGAAAAGGAGGAGGAGTGTGTCTGTTCATTAAGCAGGAATTAAAAGCAAATATTAGGGAGGAAGTGATGGGGTTAACAGAGGGAGCTGAATCCTTATGGGTTGAGCTTCTCACAGATAGTAAGGAATCTACCAAACTAATTGTAGGGGTATGCTATAGACCCCCTAATGTAAGTGAGGAGGAGGAGGCCCAGCTCCTGTTGCAAATAGAAAAGGCTGCTAGTTTGGGGCAAGTGATAATAATGGGGGATTTTAATTACCCTGATATTGACTGGGGCAATAGTACTGCCAGGACAGTAAATGGGAACAAGTTTATAAACTTGCTGCATGACAACTTTATGTCACAGGTTGTTGAGGAGCCAACCAGGAACCATGCTATACTAGATCTAGTGATCTCTAATGACCCAGAACGTATAGCAAATGTGCAAGTGGTTGAACCCCTGGGTAATAGTGACCATAATGTTATTTCATTTAATGTTTGGTGCAGGAAACAAATTTACACGGGGGCAACAAAGACAATGAATTTTAGGAAGGCAAATTTTAGCTCCTTAAGGGCAGCGCTTCAGGGCATAGATTGGGGCATTATGTTTTCTGATAAAAATACAGAGCAGAAATGGTTGTCATTTAAAATTATATTAAATCATTACTGTTCTCAATTTATTCCATTAATAAGAAAAAGTAGAAGTGTTAAGAATCACCCTATGTGGCTTAACTCTGAGGTAAAGAAGTTAATAGGGAGAAAAAGGAAAGCTTTTAAGAAATATAAGTCAGAGGGGACAGTAGCTGCGTTTAATGATTATAAACACTATAACAAGTGTTGTAAAACAGCAATCCGGAAGGCAAAGATAGAAAATGAGGAGCGCATCGCGGCCGAGGCCAAGACTAACCCCAAAAAGTTTTTTAAGTATATTAATAGTAAAAAGATGCAGGTTGAGGGTGTGGCCCCATTGAGTTATAATAACAATATGGTTACAGCGGATACAGAAAAGGCAGATGTGCTTAACCAGTTCTTTTCTTCTGTGTATACAGTAGAGGAGCCAGTGGGCCAAGTCCCACCCAATAGCTGCACTGTTGCCTCAGCTCCAACTACACAGTGGTTGGCGCAGGATATGGTGCTTAAAGGGTTACACACGATAAATGTAAACAAGGCACCTGGGCCAGATGGAATACACCCTCGGGTACTGAGAGAGCTAGGGGCAGAATTGCAGTGGCCCTTGTTTCTGATATTCTCAGACTCTCTTTCATCAGGTATGGTACCTAGGGATTGGAAGAAGGCGAATGTCATTCCCATATTTAAAAAGGGAGTAAGATCTCAGCCTGGCAATTATAGGCCTGTAAGTTTGACATCCGTGGTGGGCAAGTTATTTGAAGGCTTGTTAAGGGATCACATTCAAAATTATGTAGTGGAGAATGGCATTATGAGCAGTAATCAGCATGGCTTTATGAAGGACAGGTCATGTCAGACCAATTTAATTGCTTTTTATGATGAGGTAAGTAAGAAGCTGGACAGTGGGGATGCAGTAGATATCATCTATTTGGATTTTGCCAAAGCATTTGATACCGTTCCCCACAAACGACTGCTTTCTAAGCTAAGGTCTATTGGTCTTAGTGAAGCCGTTTGCACATGGATAGAAAACTGGCTACAGGATCGGGTACAGAGGGTGGTTGTTAATGGTACATTCTCTACTTGGAATAAGGTCCTCAGTGGGGTCCCTCAGGGTTCTGTACTGGGTCCACTTTTGTTTAATTTGTTCATAAATGACTTAGGGGAGGGTATTATGAGTAATGTATCAGTGTTTGCAGATGACACAAAACTCTGCAGACCAGTCAATTCTATCCAGGATGTGACATCCCTGCAGCAGGATCTTGACCAACTGGCAATCTGGGCAGCTAAGTGGCAGATGAGATTTAATGTGGATAAATGTAAGGTCATGCACCTGGGATGTAAAAACATGCAAGCCCCGTATACCCTTAATGGGACTGCACTAGGCAAATCCATAATGGAGAAGGACCTTGGAGTCCTTGTAGATAATAAACTTGGCTGTAGCAAGCAATGCCAGGCAGCAGCTGCAAGGGCAAACAAGGTTTTGAGCTGTATTAAAAGGGGTATAGATTCACGGGAGGAGGGGGTTATTCTTCCCCTTTACAGAGCGCTGGTAAGGCCCCATCTAGAATATGCTGTTCAGTTTTGGTCTCCAGTGCTCAAACGGGACATTACTGAGTTAGAGAGGGTCCAGAGAAGGGCAACTAAGCTGGTAAAGGGTATGGAAAGTCTCAGTTATGAAGAAAGACTGGCCAAGTTGGGGCTGTTTACACTGGAGAAGAGGCGCTTAAGAGGTGACATGATAACTATGTATAAATATATAAAGGGATCATATAATAACCTTTCTAATGTTTTATTTACCAGTAGGTCCTTCCAACGGACACGAGGGCACCCACTCCGTTTAGAAGAAGGGAGGTTCCATTTAAACATTCGGAAAGGATTTTTTACAGTGAGAGCTGTGAAGTTCTGGAATTCCCTCCCCGAATCAGTAGTGCTGGCTGATACATTATATAACTTTAAGAAGGGGCTGGATGGATTCTTAGCAAGTGAGGGAATACAGGGTTATGGGAGATAGCTCTTAGTACTAGTTGATCCAGGGACTGGTCCGATTGCCATCTTGGAGTCAGGAAGGAATTTTTTCCCCTCTGCGGCAAATTAGAGAGGCTTCAGATGGGGGTTTTTTGCCTTCCTCTGGATCAACTAGTAGTTAGGCAGGTTATATATAGGCATTATGGTTGAACTTGATGGACGTATGTCTTTTTTCAACCCAACTTACTATGTTACTTACTAATTATTTCAGCCACAAAATGTTAATGTAAGTGCTAAACATCTGTAATTAATTGTGAAACTCCTGAGCGCACAGAATAGGACAACTTGAAGCATCAAGATATTAAGTCATTTCTTTAATGTAACACATTGTCAGGTCTCATAAGACAGAGGTACAATGAGGCCTTTTAGGCATAAGGCCTTCTAGAGGAGATCAATTTATACAAATATTAAAATTGCCCTCCACTCATTTTAAATAATAATTTTCTTGTAAGGAGAAGAACGATCCCAATACAACAATTATTTCACTGGAACAGGCTCTCATTATCTCCTTTAATGTTTACGACAGCCTGTCAATCAAATGAAATTTAGAGGTAAAAATACTATTTAATGTTTTATTTTAGATCTAATTTTGAAAAATTAGATTACTTACAATAAAAAATAGAAAGCTAATGTTGAAGATAATATTTATAAGAAAGCAAGTACAGGGTGTAGTTGCTGATAGGGTCAATATGCTTACATGTTTTATTTTTCCTTTTTGTTTAATAAATTTATTAAAAGCTTATTCTATAATCAGTTTACTCAGGTTTTGCCTTTTTCTAGCTATTTAGCTTGTAGTTATTTTGGGCAGATTGACCACAACCTTCCCTTCTCTTTTCATATTTATTATGTCCAAGTAGACAGCAGGGGTTGTGTTCAACAAAAAGTGGTTGTTAATGAATAATTCTGGCTTCACTTATCTTGTACAGAGCCATTTTGTAAATTATGCCACATAGCTATCCAACCGTATGAAAATCCTTGTGTATAACATGTGTAAAGCAAGCCTTTAAATGATAGTTTCATACAGCTTATCATAACTTACTAAAAATGTCGTTTTGGTGTGCATACAGTCCAATGAATCAGTACATTTCACAGAATAATTTTCACTATAAACACTACAGTACATTATCTCTTTTACTGCTACAGTATGCCACACACGTTATCTGTGTTATGGACATATGGGAAAAATAATGTCTCACTACAAAATAATAATGGGATAAATAATGTATATTCCATTGCTTTATTAACAGGTATATTATTTCTGAAATGGCAGTATAGCCCCTTTTGAAGATGAGCTCAACAAATAGGTTTGGTTTCAAACATATTTTATGTCTGTTGTTTCAATGGCCAACAAATCAGCTATATTCTTACTTTTTGAGCTAAACAAGGCAAATAGGGGAATTGGAGATACTCTGTGTTTGGTCCTTGTGATGTAGATAGATATATAAACTAAGGTTACCATGAGTTACCCATTTCAGGGGGACTGGCCCCGTTTTAGATTCCTGTCCCTTTGGAAAATTAACCCCAGCAAGCTGTCCCCCCAAATATTGTTATTCTAGGACAGGAGGAAGGAAGGAGTGATTTTTTGTCACCTGACCCCATTTCCTCCTCCTACCATGTTCTACAAACTTCCTGCACCAGCTTTTCTGTTTCTCAAAAAAAAAAGGAATATGTATAAAATTATTTTGGAGGTTTTCTAGGGAAATGTATTAAAAAAAGATTAAAATATGTTGCTGTAATTTTAAGTGGGTGCACAGCAGTGGGGGAGTGGCATGGCACATACAACTTTTGTGCCCCTTATTGTCCCTAGATTTCACATTGAAAATCTACTGTAGTATAATGCATAATGCCCCCCTGTTTACAAAATGCACCCTGGGCTGATGCATTTTTAGAAGAAGAGGAGCTCTGGTCTTTGCACCATACAATGATTTTCCTTTCCTTGTCTTTCACACAACAAAGATGCAATCCAAGTCTACTTACACAACTAAATACTATTGTTAATAATGGGATGAAACAGACACAGGCATAATACAATACAAACTAATCATATGAAGTTTTTCTACTTAATATATTTTCATTTAATGACTAGTCTTGATGCGTCTGCATTACAATTGTGCCTTTGATTTTCTTTCAGTCTTCAATCAGGTGCAATCCAAACCCATACAAACTAAAACAGGGACGGTGTTAATTAAGATATATGATTTAAACTGAAGAGTTTTATTCTATTCCCAAGCAACATATTCAGTTAATTCTGATTTTTGTGTACATTCCCAATTAGAAAAGATGTATGATGATATATGATGATAGATTATTACACAATAAATGCACAATAGTGGCTGAGGGCACCTGGGAAATGAAGAATATGGCTAGCCCCATGTGAAATTTCAAAATGCCAAAAAAAACCCTGTGTTTTTGAAAAACAGATTTCAGTGCAGGATTCTGCTTGAGAAGCTCTAAAACTGATGTGTTTTGAAAAAAACATTTTCCCATGACAGTATTCCTTTAATGCCCTTTTTATTTATATTAAATATGTTTTATTACCAGATAATAATTTTAATTCTGTTTATGTTGACATTGTGCTTATTTAATATAGCATGTTGCAACACTTGAATTCTCCCAAGTTGGTGAAAGATAAAACAAGAGCAATTATAAATGCCTTTTAATGTAATATTAAACACATTATAAATTAGAAAAGTCCTGGTAGACAAAACAGAATTCATTTTTTATGTGGAAAAGAAGCTGCACAAAGAAGCTTACTTCCAGGAAACAAAATGACTTTATGTACTTCCTTCCTGTGAGACACCACCAGCCCATTTATCCTTTGTAGTGAGGCATGTTTATAGCAAAGCAGGAGTCACTTAAAGGAACAGTAACACCAAAAAATGAAAGTGTATAAAAGTAACTAAAATATAATGTGTTGCTGCCCTGCACTGGTAAAAGTTGTGAGTTTACTTCAGAATGTCTACTATCATTTATATAAATAAGCTGCTATGTAGCCATGGAGGCAGCCATTCAAAGGAGAAAAGGCACAGGCACATAGCAGATAACAGATAAAACACTATTGTATTCTAAAGAACTTATCTGTTATCTGCTCTGTAACCTGTGCCTTTTCTCCTTTTTTCCAGCTTGAATGGCTGCCCCTGTGGCTACACAGCAGCTTATTATATAAATTATAGTAGTGTTACTGTAGCAAACACACCAGTTTTACCAGTGCAGGGCAACAGTGCATTATATTTTTATTACTTTAAAGCTCTTTCATTTTTTGGTGTTACTGTTCCTTTAAGATCCATGATCAATGATTCTTTATCTAGTAGACTCATTGATTCTACTGCTTTGCTGTACTTTTAACAGTACTACAGCAAAATTAATTACAGTGGGTAAACATTAACACTAACAAATCGTAAAATTGACTAAATATGCAGTTACATTCACTAGACTTGTTACCTAGATTGTATGCACTATGGAATTGATTACAAGATTAGTACAAAATAAAAACAAAACACTTTTTCACTAGTGTAAAATTAACTTTTTATATATGCTGCCTGATTTATTCAAATGTGTGTTATATTAAAGATTATAGTTGAAAATTGAATGCATTTTTTTTGTGAAAAGGAGAAAAGGCACAGGTTACATAACAAATAAACTCTGTAGAATACAATGGGAATGTATGCAGCTTATCTGTTATTTGCTATGTAACCTGTGCTGTTTCTCCTTTTTCAGCTTTAAATGGCTGCCCCCATGGCTACACAGCAGGGTATTTATATCAACTTTATTTGTGTTTCTGAAGCAAACACACCAGTTTTACTACTGCAGTGCAGCAATACACTACATTTTAATTGCTTTAAAACAATTTTATTTTTTTCCTTTAGCAAAATTGTGTTTAATCCATTCAAGTTTTTTTTTCCTTCAACAAGGCTGCAACAACGGAAAACAAAAGCTGATCAAGTTTAGTAGCAATTTTTTTGCCCTCTTAGCCATCTTCTAATCTCAAAAATGATTAAATCACCCCCATAATTTAAAGTGGGTTCAAGTTTCCAAAGTAAGTCTTTATTGAACCCAACCCTGTGGCTTATATTTGCTCAGGCTAAGACTGCTACATGCCTCTAGGCTTTAGACGCACATACAATTCTTAGGACTAGTGATGAGTGAAATTTTTCATCAGGCATGGCTTCGCTGTGAAATTCCACATTTTGCCATGGTGAATATTTTTACAAAATGGGTGCAAAAATTGCTGAGTAAGGAAAAAAGTTGCAGTTGCGTCAAAGTCCTGGTTTGCATCAAATAAATTGCAGTTGGTCGGGCAAAAAAAAGCTGTACTCGTCAAAAAGTCATCTGGTAACCATGTTTCGTGAATTTTTCAGCAGTTTTTCATATTATTTGGTGACGCAAAACACAACACATTCGCTCTTAGGACATACTTAGGACAGATTTATCCACAAATTTGAATTTTTACTGCAATTCAAGTTTTTTTGCAGCAAAAATCACAACTTCAAATTTAAAGTTTCCAAAACTCAAATTTTAGAGCTAAAGTTAGAAGTTTGGCAGACATTAAGGGGCACATTTATCAAAGTACGAATTTCGGACATTAAAAAGTAAGTTTAGGAAAAATTCTTATTAAATATGAAAATTTCTGATGTGCGTTAATTTTGCGAAAAGTCGCGTTGTGCTTGTCCGAAAATATTGTGGTACAATACGAAAATTACGTATCCGAACGATCGTAAATGGCGGGAAAACCTTTCTGACTTTGATCCTTCCGTGCATGATTTTGGAAGCCTCCCATAGGAATCAATGGCACTCTGCAGCTCCAAACTGGCCCAAGGAAAGTCTCCCATAGGGCTCAATGGCACTCTGCAGCTCCAACCTGGCCCAAGGAAAGTCTCCCATAGGGCTCAATGGCACTCTGCAACTCCAACCCGGCCCAAGGAAAGTCTCCCATAGGAATCAATGGCACTCTGCAGCTCCAAACTGGCCCAAGGAAAGTCTCCCATAGGGCTCAATGGTACTCTGCAGCTCCAACCTGGCCCAAGGAAAGTCTCCCATAGGAATCAATGGCACTCTGCAGCTCCAAACTGGCCCAAGGAAAGTCTCCCATAGGGCTCAATGGCACTCTGCAGCTCCAAACTGGCCCAAGGAAAGTCACGATAATGAATCTTGAATGAATCCGAAACTTTCGTACTCGGCGACAAATACGGTTTTGTCACACAAATTGTCACAAAGTACGAAAAAGTCGTGCATATTAACAAAAATATCACAGAAAATATGCAAAAGTTGTAAACTTTAGAAAAAATACAAATTTTTTGTATTTGGACCTGTCGTACTTAAATAAATGTGCCCCTAAAAGTTAAGAGTAGAATGTGATTTCACTGTGTTCCAGTTGTTTAAGTGAACAGGTTTTTGAGTTTCAACTTTTTTCTTAAATAAAAATACTTTCAAGCATACTTTCAAATATATAAAAAAAAAAATTACAAATCTGAATTTTGATAAATTCGCCTTCAAGACAACTAGACAATTTTCTTTAGTTAGATGCTTTATAAAGGGCTGCCTGCTATATCGAAAATTAGAGCAAAGACACATGGGGCGATTAGTCACCGCAACTTCTATTCTACTCTATGGCAGAAAAGTCACTGCGATTAGTTGCCACAACAAACTTACTTAAAAGACGTGGCGACTAATCTCCCTGTATCTTTGCCCTTAAGCACCAAAAATGGTAATATCTTTATTGTTTAATTTAAGTGTAATACAACTACTGTATCCCTTACACATATGTATAGATATAATGTTGTACAATGTAATTATTTCAGGCAGATTTATTAAATTTTAATTTAGGTAATTTTAGAGGTTTTTTCTCAAGCTCAACTAAACTCACATTTTTAAAAAGCATCAAAAAAAGCATCAATGTTTCTGTATTTATTAAAACACAGATGCCAAAATGCATAAAAAAGTTTACATCACTTTAATAGCAAATATTGCCCCCTCCAAATTTTTTTTTTAAAATTGAATAATTTGGATTGAAAGGGACACAAAAAAAACCAAAAGCCAAGGACAGCTCTCACTTCTATATAAACTTGCAAGCTATTAGATGGTGTATTTTTACATCCAGATATTACATGCATAATAAATGTTGAAAAATGGGTGCATTTTTTGATGACATTGGATTTTTAGGGCAAAATAATACAAATCGTGGGGAAAAAATAGAACCTTTGATACATCTGCCACTTTGTGTATTGTAGCTTATGGAGGTTTCATAACAAGCTCTTCCTTGCTAAGTAATGTACCCTGTTTTTAACCTTAAATATACTTGCTTAGCTGGATAAGATACCTTTAATAACAACTGGACTCCTTCCCAAACAAAGATAAGTCCTTTTTATTAACAATCCTCAATTTCCTTGTTCCTTGCAAACCATTTATTCTCCTGGTGAACTGGTAAAGGAATATCAAACCTAGGCACAGTGGCTACCTCCTAGGCAGAATTAAATTTAGAGCAGCTAAAACACAGTAGGACAATATGTAAAATAAGAGCTTAAAAATTAGACTGAGGGTAGGCTTATGAGCCCATCTTTCAAAATAGTATACTGTATGAATTTGCACCACTGTCATCTGGAGTCATAAGCATGATACACAAAATACTCAACCTTGACCTATAAACACAAATTTACCATACAAGGTATAATTGGAGAAAAATCTGTAAAGGAAACTCTCAATATAGAAATGGTCTGTATGCAGTCTGAAATTAACAAAGCACCACTTGCATATTCTTTTTGGAAACTCAAAGTTCTTCCCAGAATACATCTAGTTCTGTCCAAACTCCCCAAGCTATTATATATATATATATATATCCTTTACAGCCTGCAACACAAAAGGTACAGAGCTACCTACCTCAGTGTGAATGTTAGGTGGCAAACTTACAAAGCAAGATTACTACATCAATATTCAGGAGTATACTTTGTTACACTCCCTAAGGATCCATGTATTCTCTACTTGAGAAGCTATCCAGCCATGCTTAGTAAACATAAAATAGCAGGTAGATATAATATCAAAATGCAATGTGAACCCTTTTAATAACGGCTTTATATTTAGTGCAGCTTCTCTCATAATATTTTCCATTATTTATTTGCTGGATATTGGCCCTTTAACAGATATTGATTAACCAGAGAAAATACTAACTAATTCAGCCTTGTATGTGTAACCCCACTAGAGTTTCCTTGCGGTTCTAAACAGCTAGATTTCTTGTGCAGACACAAAATTTCCATTTTTTACACATTCATTTAGCTATAAAAGCTGCTGAGCCAAATCTCAACAAACCCAGAGAAACAATCTGTGCCTGGAATAACTAATCAACTATGCCAGTGTGTATCTAAGTAACAAAAATTGAAAGAATTATTTTAATGACCAGGAAAAGGAAGGCAAATCATAAAAGAGCACAATGTATAAACTAACAAATGAATGCAAGAACATGAAATTATCAATATTTATCAATATTTATTTTTTATCCATCAAATTCCGGAGCAATTAGCAAGAGGGCTACAAAAATTGAGCAACAAAATTCAAAGTTGTAAAATACATTACTAGTAGAAATCTATATCTACTGTTCCAAGTGTATAAAGGAACATGCAAAACTGAAAAGATTGTTAAAGAGAGAAAATCTTGCTTCTCTAAGGGCTATGTATTATTATTGGCAGCTCCTTGTTGGTTTCTGAAATACTTCCAAAAACAGTCATCCCTTCTGGGATTTTTAAAATGCTAAAGGAAGACAGAAGTTGACTAGACAAGATTTCAATTAAACTGCACGAGGGCAGCAAGGAACACAGAATAATTCTTACAGCTGAACATGGTGGGAATTACATGTCAGACAACAAAGTATGTTTAGAAACAAGAAGACGCATGTATAAAGGTGCTGTATGAGGGAACTAAAGGGGAGTGTTACATTGCTTAATTTTGACTGTAGTCCAGATTTCCCAAAAAAACATTCAGAGGCACATTTATTATAATGTGTAAGCCCCATCACTGGGGATGTTGCTTATAGCAACCAATGAAATCTTTGCTTTTTAACTTGTAGGTGACTGTTCAAATCTACTTGCTAATCAGCTGTTATGGGCAACATCACCAGTGTGAGCAGAAATTAGTGTAATAGTAATCAAGGGATATTGTGCTATAAACATTTACCACTCAGAAAGTTTGTGAGTCATAACAGCTAGTCAGGAAACTCACAGTAACGTCCTCCAAAGGCTCCTGTAGGAACATGATTTGTAGCATGGATTCATACAATTCAGAAGATAATTAGTAAAATATTGTATTATTGTAGTTTAGCAGGTTCCTCTGCAAGAAGGCAGGTATAACTACACCTGGTTGTAGCTCCTAAAATACAGTGGTAGTCTTAAGCTTTAAAAAAATGTGTGAGAGATCTCTCTCCATAAAGGACCACCATATTGATGGGCATTTTTCCAAGATTTTTAAACCAAACTGGAAAGTAAATAGTTAAATAGCCAGATGCTAATACTTAAATTTAGTGATGAGCATATCTGTCCCGTTTCGCTTTGGCAAAAAGTTTGCAAAACTGAGGAGAAAATTATGAAATGGTGAAAATTTCGCCAAATGTGGGTACCGTGAGACACAACTGCACCTTTTTTTGACACCCCAAATTTTCCATAGAAGTTTCGCTAAATAATTCGCTAATGTGAAATTCAGAATTTATACGAATGCAAATCCATGCCTGGGGAGAAAATTCACTCATCACTACTTAAATTCTCTAATACTTGTATTTTGTATTCTGTTATATTGCAGGGAGGCCACACTTCTGTGTCAGTTTCAGTGCATGCCTTTTAGGCCCTAGAATTTGAACAGTGGTATTAAATATGAATAGAATCTGTGAATAAATCTGTGACACTAGGCAGGTACCAGCAGAAATGACCAGGAACCAAAATGGCAACAACCTCTGAAATGCACACTTTTATCATACTGTGTAAAATGTAAAATAAATGGCAAGTTTATGAAGATTTGGGTTTTATTTTACGCTGCCTGATTGCTGGATTCAACACCATTTTTACCACTACAGACCTTGCATAATCTATTAAATGGGAAAGTGGCAAGTAAGTTCCAGAGAAAACAGCTCTGTAAAAACCTGAAAAAATACAAAAAAAGGTGAATGCTGTATTTTCACATAGCATTTTCAAACAGCTACTTCTGTTTACACAAAATGTGATCACTCTAATTTAATACACAGCTTGATAATTACACTTTTTTTTGTTTTAAACAGCATGGGCCCATTAATGACTGCTGGTCACCCACTGGCTGGTGATGAGCAAAATCTTTTGCCACGTTTCGCCACAAAAAACCCCAATGACCTCAATTCCCTTTTCAAATTTTTGCCATTTCACAAATTAGAATCAAAACCAGACAGATTTGCCCATCACTAGTCATTACTGTCTGGAACATAGGAGGATGCTGAGCACAGAGGTAGAGGGCCTGAGGCACAGGGTAGATAGAAACTAGGGCAAGAGATTGGGAATTGGAGTATGGGAAGCAGAGAGATTGGGGTCTGAGAATGAGAACACGGGGCCAAAAAGAGACTGGGAGAATGGAGTTTAATGGCAGGATAGCAATTGGGGGCAGGACATATGTTTTGTTTGCTGGGGGGGGCTGGCAAGTCACATTACGTCCAAATATTTAATAAATTGTAAGCCCTTGCCCTTGTTACCTAATGTAAAGTTTGTCATTTAATATGTACAATCATGTACAGCACTACCGCGTTCATTGGTGCTTAATAAATAAGTGTGATAATACAGAAGAAAGCTGAGTAGAGGCAAGCCTAATGCGTTTTTTAGTATTTGCTGTGGTATGCATAAAAAGCAACAAAGCTTCTCAAGAAATGTTGCAATTATATACAAAAATAGACAATTCAACAAAGATATAACAAACAGATGTTTATATGCCAGCTTCCAAAAATGAAACAAAACAAAAAAAAAACCTGAAGTACTGTTCATTTATCTCAATTTCTTGTGCTTATTTAGGGGCAACATGTGGTTAAGAATTTAGAAAAAACATATTGCAAACACAAATGACCTTTATAGCCACCATTATTAACAACCTAATGTAAAGGGTCATTTGCAACCTGCCAGTGAAGTTGCAGTCAACAAAATCACTGCACTCGTTGTGTAAAAAGAATTTCCATCCATTGAAGTTACTTGTACCTACTCATTGGTGAGCTGAGCACCCATTTGTCTGTCACACTTGTTTACTGACGCAGGGGACAGTGCCTATTGCACAGCGAATTTGTGCCAAAATAATTGGGCGCAGATAATTATGTTGACAACCAATGCCAGAAGTGACTCCAACTGTAGATTTTCAGAATTATGAGAGAAAAAGTTGCATTGTGGGTAATTTGCACACTGCAATACGTAAGTAGTGTTTCTTTCAAGCATTCCTGTCATTACACACACAAAGCAAATCTAGATCAGTACAAATATAACTAAAGCAGCTTTGAGAAAGGATTTAACACAATTTCCCATGTATTATTTACAGGTTAATGCAATTTAAGAGACACACTTGCCAAAATATTTGTTGTGCAATAAACTAAAGCATTTTTCTAGTTTTTACCTTTTTTCCCTTAAAATCTTTGAAAGCCACTTCACACTCTGGCCAAAACGGTCAATTTGTATATTGTGTGATGTTTGTATTATTTTTGTCTATACCTTGTGTATTCTTTTAAAACATCTTTAAAATCTTCTTTTCTATATTACAAGTTTGGGAATTTAGCACACTCAGCCACAAGATTTTATCATGAACAGATGATACTGCTATTCTTGTCCATCTCAAAACTATGTAAACTTAGCTGCAACTCCCAAAGGTGTTGTAGTGTAGTGAACAGAAACATTTGGTATGGGTGCCAAACTATAAGCTATAACTGCTACTGCTGCAGCAGGAAGCTACTTAACTCAGGTATGTTAATGGTTTCTGCAGAATAAATATATTGTTCCATGTGGCACTAATGTGGCAAATCTATTGGCAGTAAAGTACCAAGATGACTTTCCTTCTCCTTTAAACCACTTCTGAGGACGTATGAGCTGGCACTCCAAACCATTAAAGGAAAAAGCTAATTCATTTAATTTACATGTGCTTAAAAACTAGCTTAAAGGACATGTAAATTACATAGTGAATAAAGTCGTTCAATATAGGGATATTATAAGTCACCTAGGGGTTCCATGACCATATAAAAGCACAAGTCTGAAAGCCGAGTGCTTTTATACAGGTCATGGAACTCCAAGGTGACTTCTAATATCCTCATATTTTACAACAGAGGGTACTTTATTTATTATAATATACAAGTTTTAGTAGGTCATGTGACATAAATTACATCACTAAGCTCTGGTTATAACTGATGACATCACTAAGCACCATTTATAAGGATATAATTTACAGTTTGGTCCCATAGGGAATGACCAAACTGTATATTATATAAAGATAAATTACCTTTTACTTTTGTGGCCTAAATGTTGGATTTTTCCTGCTCATAACCCAGAAATTGTCCAAGATAATGCACCCAGTGCTCATTTGGAACAAATAGAAATGGAAGCTTTTGGCATCTACGCAATGAGATTGTCCCCTACTGTTTGTATTTTCCATGCTCACCATGCATGTAGCTGTGCTAACTCAGCTGTGTTTTATGGTGGAAAAATGTTCCAGTGAAAATGACTGTTCCAAAAAGAAACACTATACACATATACAGTTCACTCCAGGTCTCATCTGTTTTTCCACCAACAAATAATTATTTTGAAGAAGGGAAATTGTGTCTACTTTCTCTGCTTGTACCTTTGCAATAATGTCAAAGCCAGTTCACTGTGCTTTTACTTAAACATTAAAAACACAATATACTGCATATCAAACATTTCAATAGTGTCATTGGGAAAAATGGATTTGCATGGCAGTATTATGATTTCAGTATGTAAATATGTAGCAGCTTTGTCATGCAGCTTTGTCAGTCATGTGCCATGGATTGTCCTTAGATTGGCACGAAAGTCATTCGTTTCTGGTTATAGGCAGAGGTCAGTCACAAAGGAAATATCAGTAACACTGCCAAATACAGTACCTAAATATTGTGCAATAAATTTCTCTAATCAAATGAATTTCATTGGCCTTGGTGTCCAGCAAGAGATGCCTCAACTAATAAGCTAATACCTATTTTGAATTCCATGATTTTATAATTTTTTCATTAAGGTAATAAAAACCATATTATTGCTTTCTCTTTTTTTTTAACAATGATTATTAAATTTTATATCACATGTATGGAACCTGTTTTTCAGAAAGTGCAAGATCTGAGGTTTTCAGAATAAAGGGTCTTTCTGTAATTTGGATCTCCATACATTAAATCTACTAATACATCCCATAGGTCTGTTGTATTTTCAATATGGATGAATTATATCTTCGGATCAAGTACAAGAGTAGACAGAGAAAAAAGAAAATTTTGAATTAGTTGATTAATAAACAGTCTATGGGGGATGACCTTACTGTAATGCAGAGCTTTCTGGATAAAGGGTTTCTGGATAATAGATCTAATACCTGGGATCTACCATTATTAACTACTATCCAACACATTTCTGCTATCTCCATTAAGGGGGTCAAAGCATTTGTACAGTTCTATAGGATACTTACCCCCATATGTAATAAATGGCACTAAGTTTGCCCAGTAGCAATAATACATAGCAACCAATAAGATGTTTGCTTTTAAACAGGGGACAAGTTCTACCTGCTAATAGGTTGCTATCGGTTACTGCTCCTGGGCAAACTTAGTGCCTTATGCATGGTATTACAAAGAGAAAACAGCTATAATTACTCAGAATCTTCAAGGGGATATAGTTCCACCTTAATCGAATAGCACCCATAAGTATATGAGACTCCCCAGTATCAAAGGATGCATGTGTTACAGTGTTCATATCACTTTAATACAAATTTAACAGAGCAATAGGCATTTTCTCCACAAAAGTTACAATGACACAAACTAATGAGAATAAGCAACACAGTTTTTAGAAAAAGTAAATTACTACTTGGTAAACCACAATTTCCCATATTTTGTTCATTGTCAGATAATTTTATTGTGCATCAATATGCTTGGAATTTTGAATGGTGACATAAGTAGATGCCCCTTTAAAATCATCCTGGTGCAGTTGAACAGTCAAACTGTTACCAGTCAGTTTTTCCAGTCTTTACTGCTTTCAGATTATGTTTAGAGGACACAGTGGTGTTCCTTTTCTTGGCAAAGTCAGAACAGTTTATTAACACAAATACAAATTAAGGCACTTAAGGCCAATCATGCACAGATAAAACCTCTGGCAACTAAACATTAAACTCACAAAGTGTAAGTAAAAACACTTGCAGCAACAGGCATATTTTAATATTTTTTATTACATTATGTTGACTGCTTTCCTCTCTGCTCTATCTATTCTGCTATCTGCAGTGGATGAACAATGCAGGGATTAAAAGGTGTGAACAGTACAGGAAATTACATATTTAAACAATACAGGTGGATTAAAGCCTGAATATGAGGTGTGAACCATGCAGGGGGCCATTTAATCTCAGTACTGATACCATTTAAAGCTTCCACAAAGGTAAACCATCAAAGCAGCCAGACAGGTGCCCCCCACTTGGTCGCGGGCCGCGGGCCGCATGCGCCCGTTGGACAGCCCTGCTCTAGGCAATAGTTTTAGCCACACAGAAAGCCTGGGAAGCTCTTCTCAATCTTTATGCTGGGGAAGATCATGGAACATAAGGAGTAGTGATGAATACATTTTTTCAGCAATGGTGAATTTTTTGTGAAACTGGCATAAAAATTTGTGCGCCAAAAATTCGCTGATTGAAGAAAAAGCTGGGGTCACATCAAATAGGTAACAAGAAAAGTTCATGTCAAATAAGTCTCTAAAAATGTAAAAAATAGACAACACTACGTCAAGAATCGCGATAATGCCAAACAAGTCGCGTCAAGAAAGTCATCGTCTTGTAAAAAAAAAAGTTGCATGCATCAAAAATGTTGTGTGGTAGCTGCAATTCACAATTTTTTCAGCAAAGTGTAATGGAACAGATTCACTCATCACTAATATTGAGCATTACAGAAAGAGAACAACGGGGAGAACTTGTGAAATATGTATAGCTTACCTAGCATCTTCTGTCCAACCATAATATAGTAAGTACAGTACATTTAAACACATTATACATTTTCTGATCAGATTAATTGTATTAAGTTACACCACTTTCAATAACATGCTTAATTAAAAAACATGGGATTGGTGCTTTACAATGTACTTTCATGCTAAATCACCACAAATACTTTAAGGATGTCTTTTTCTGTTCTGTGGATAAACCCTAAAGCAATTACCTAAACACATAAAATGAATTTATATCAAACCTTATGGGAATGTTCCTGTTTGTGTGACAATTTAAGGTATAACAGGAAAGAAAGTTTAATTGTTCATAAAAACATAATAGTTTTATAAAATCCACTTAGCGATATTCCACAGAATCTTCGCTTTTTTGAAAACAGCCAGAAAAAAATTGATAAGAAGCGTGACAACATAATATTACTAGCGCTGCTAAACCAGACATAAAAAGATTATATTCTACCTAAGGTTACCATAGTGCTGTTATAATTAAAAAACATTGCTATAGGCGTATTTTTTCGCTTTCCAATTATGATTTTATCACATATGCTATCCAAATGTTTGTAGTGTTTTTCATATTGAGTGCAAAAGAGACCCATCTTTAACATTATGAGACACATTTTATAAGACCAAAGCCCTATTATGTCCCTCATTTTTCATGATGTTTGTTTTTTTGGCATAAGGTGTAAATAGTGCCCTCAGCATACAGGGAAAACGTGCTCAGAGAAAAAAATGCGTGAATGACTCCTTGGTATCATCTGGCACATTGAGCTAATGCCCCAAGGCATCCCTTGGTTATCAGGTTTATCTACGTTTTCATTCTATTTCAATTCATTGAAATGTTTTATAAATTAAATTGCCCTAATTTGACAATTGCTTGCTGAGTCACTAATGGATTATCCCTGAAAAAGATTCTCTTAAAGCAGGGCTGAATGCCTATTGGCTAGATGTGTCTCACCAAGATATTTTTATGGCCCCGCAGACTGCTCTTTGGTTAACATTATGGTCATTTTATTATAATGAAGCCCCTGAAAAAATACATCCTGACTATCTGGAACAGTTGAATAAGACTATTCTATGGAACCAGTAATGTAAAAGTGTAAAATTATTTAATGATGGGGGCGTGGCCGACCATGGTCTAGAGAGGACGCACACAGACAGAGCTCCGTTCCCGGGCCTCTCAAAAACCCCGAAACATTAGCAAACTTAAGCTTTAAATTATAGCTTCGGGTCTTCCAAACCCAGACCGAAAGATGGGGAAGAGAAAACCGAAAGAACAGACCTGCACTATGTCTCCGTTTCTCCACAAAACTCCACATGCAGAGCGGAACGCAGCTGAACAAGATGGCGGCGACACGAACTCTGAACGAGTGTCTCCTTCACCGCCTTCCTCTCCCAGCGCCTACGACCCGTTAACTACACACTCCCCAGGTCAGTCTCAGCCTGCTCTAGCTCCGCCATCAGACACTATTGAAGCCCAAACAGCCCCAGTAACGGCGCAAATCCTGTCTGAGCAACTGAACAACCTGCAAAAGACACTAACTGACAATATCTCAAAAGCCATTGCAACAGCGATCCAGGGCTTAAGGGCAGACATAGCAGACTTAGGCGAACGTACTGACAAAGTGGAAATGGTAGTAGATGGCTTAACGCAGCGCTATTCACAGATTGAAGACGACAATTTAGCACTGCGAGATGAAGTCTCCTTATTAAAATCTCTTTGCGAAGATCTAGAAAACAGGTCTCGTAGACAAAACTTAAGGTTCAGAGGAATTTCAGAAGAGGTAGGCCCACAACAGCTACAGCAATTCCTAAAAGGCCTATTCCTCTACCTATGCCCTACTCTCTCTGAAGAAGCCTGCAGGCTTGATAGAGCACACCGATCCTTATCAGCTAAACCACCGGATACTAAACCCCCAAGAGATGTGGTGGTATGTTTCCATTACTTTGAAACGAAAGAAACCATCCTAGCAAAAAGTAGACAAACTACAGACATTATCTACCACAACATGAAACTCTCAATTTACACTGACCTCTCTCCAACCACGCTAATGAAAAGGAGAGAGTTAAGACCCATAACCCAAACACTACGGGAAAACAACATACCCTATAGGTGGGGGTTTCCATTCCGCCTAATGGTCAATAAGGCGGGTAAAATTTACACTCTACAAGATCCCAGCAACAGCAAACACTTTCTTATATCATTGGGTCTCCATAGACGGCATAATGCACCGATGAATGAGAACCAAGACATGAGACCCCAACCGACATGGACAGTGGTCCGACAACCAGCACGGAGCCCTCCATCACAGCCAAGGAGCCCCGGCAAGGGGACAAGCCACTAACACTACTAGCAAACAAATTGAGAGATAGAAAAGCTCAGAGCACTATAGTAAAGATCAAGACCCCTCAGGGCATTATCACCCACAACCCAACTCAAATAGCAGAAGCTTTCTGTAACTACTACAATGATCTTTATAATCTAAATAAAGACCCACCTGGGCACGAGATTTATTCTACGGAACCTTTATTAGACTTCCTTGGAAAAACAAATATGAATAGACTAAACCCTGTAGATTCAGACCTTCTGAACAGGGAAATTACCATAGAGGAAATAGCAGCCACACTAAAATCTCTACCCAATGGTAAAACCCCAGGCCCCGATGGATTGCCATATATCTACTACAAAATATTTCAAGATATACTTTTACCACACTTATTAAAGCTTTTTAATAGCTTCCTAACAGGAACTTCAATTCCCTCAACAATGCTTGCCTCATATCTGACACTGATTCCGAAAGAAGGTAAAGATCCAAGTCTTTGCAGCAGCTACAGACCAAAATACTAGCTAATAGATTAGCGCCCCTTGCTCCAACCTTAATCCACCCCGATCAGGTTGGCTTTATTACTGGCAGACAGGCTGGCGACAATACCAGAAGAGCCATAGCTCTAATGGAAATAGCACAGCGACAAGGTAAACCAATGGTCATGCTGGGACTAGACGCAGAGAAGGCGTTTGACCGCTTAAGCTGGCCTTATCTGTTTTCTCTCCTGACATACTTGGGCTTCCAGGGGTCCTTTGTAACAGCTCTACGAGCCTTATATTCTACACCAACAGCTCTCCTCAAACTTCCAGGAGCAAATGGGAAAACAATAAAGATCAATAACGGAACACGACAGGGGTGCCCATTGTCCCCCCTTCTCTATGCTATCAGCATTGAACCGCTAGCGGCTTTCATCAGAGGTCACCCAGACATCAAAGGCCTAGAAATAGCCTCTACAGAATATAAAATAGCACTATTCGCTGATGATGTCTTACTATCAATCACCAGCCCACATACATCATTACCCTCACTGCACAAAGCTCTTTTAACCTATAGCAAGCTATCAGGTTATAAACTCAATCTAGATAAATCCGAAGCTCTCCCTCTTTGTATGCCAACTTTATCGACTGAAGCCCTTAAAGAAAAATTTGGCTATAAATGGAAAAGCGACTATCTTACATACCTAGGAATTCGCCTTACCCCCCCATTACAACTCATTATTCACACAAAATTATACCCCTCTGATCCGTCAAACCAAACTTACCTTAAACAAGTGGTCAGATTACCCGCTTTCATGGTTTGGCCGTATTGCGGCGCTCAAAATGAATATCCTCCCGAAATTTGTATACCTTTTTGAGACCCTACCCGTGGCCTTACCTATAAAAGCCATTAAGGAGATACAAAGAGACTTTCTCAAGTTCATCTGGGGCAATAAAAGACCCAGAATATCTCAGACTATTCTGATGGCACATACCTCACAAGGAGGCTTAGGAGCTCCTTCGATTAAAAATTACCATGATGCAGCTCACCTAAGATGGTTATCTGCCTGGTCGCATTTCCAAGTACAACCCATATGGGCCAAAATTGAGAATGCTGTCCTACAACCAATACATATGGGCCCCTTGATATGGAACCCAGAACCATGTAGGCCCCCTCCAAGCACTATGCTAGAATCCTCTAAAGCCACTCTCCGGATCTGGCACCGGTTAAAGGGGAAGTTAAACTTAAGCTCAACATACTCACTATTAACGCCTCTATTTGAAAACCCTATATTTCCACCTGGGACGCAGAAGTCCTTCCATTATAGTTGGAGGGAAAAAGGCTTTTATAAGGTTTATGACTTGATTAACTATAACTCCCGACAAATAAAGCAATTTCATGAAATACAAGCAAGAAACCCAGAAATAGTGATAAAGTTTTATGAGTACCTACAAATTAGACATTTCCTTCTCCCTTTCTTAACAATACAAGGTGGTCTAGCTCTTTCACCATTCGAATCTCTAATGAAAAATGGATGGCCACAAAAGGCTCTATTATCAAACCTGTACAAATTACTAAACTCTTTACCTACTACCGATTTTAGTAAGCACAGATATATGCTACAATGGGAACAACAACTAGGGGTCACCATGGACCTTGAAGAGTGGGAGCAAATATGGCAAAATGCTAAAAGGATGGTCACCTGTGTAAAACAAAAGGAAAATGTCTATAAAACAATGATGCTATGGTATTTAACCCCCAACAGGTTGAATAAAATATATCCAACAGTCTCAAATGCTTGCTGGAGAGGGTGTCCAGACCCAGGTACGTTACATCACCTCCTGTGGACCTGCCCCCATTTAACACTATTTTGGGACGAAGTCCATAATATAATTAATAAAGTTACATGCCAAATCATCCCTAAGGACCCACTGAATTTCCTCTTGGGAAAACCAATTAAAGAAATTGCGATTCCCTCGCAAAAACTAGTTAATCACATTCTGACAGTAGCAAGAATAGCAATTGTCTCGAAATGGAGAACAATATCAATTCCCACGATCACAGAGGTCCACAATAGGCTTGCTAACAATATGTCATTTGAAAGTGCAATAGCACAACTACAAAACAAATCCGATAAGTTCCTGGCGATCTGGGCACCCTATGAACTCTTAGCCAAACCGAATGGGCCATAATAACTGTAATCACATATATGCCTTAGGAACAACTACAACGAAAAACAAAACAAAAAAAAAAGTTAGCGGAAATTCTTGTCTTTACTTATACGCTACTTCAACTTCATATAGCAATGTTAACTCTATTCTTTCCTCCCTTTTTACGTTCATTTTTGTTTCTTAAGCTTGTATAAAAATATAACGGTATATGACATTTGTACCTTGCTAACTATACATTTACATCTCATGTATAACCCTTGTAATTTTTCTTTTGTTTTCTGATGTGCAAAAATCTTAATTTTCAATAAAATTTAAGTTACAAAAAAAAAAAAAAAAAATTATTTAATGATTTAAATAATCTAAAACAGGATACAAGTTATTTGTAGTGATAAGCGAATCTGTTCTGTTTCGAAAAATACTGTAAGAAGTACGCAATTCTCACAATGTCATTCAAGGAACCAAGGCAGACTTTATTAAACAGTTTCTCACAGGGATGGCAAAGTACAGCTTTGGAGCACTGGCAGCACAATGTTCTTAAAATAATCAGTTACACAAAATAAAATAAATGCTTCTTCAGAGGATCCTCTCACATCATTACACTTACATAGTGTTTCTTCTTCAAGCGCCACTGCCATGTGGATAGGCACTAGAGTGCTATTAGCCATTAAGGGGGCTTCCTTTCCCAATAACACTGTCCCCCTTTTCTCTGTTGTATCCTGCTTCTCCTGAGCTGTCTCACTACAGCTCCTGTAGGTTCCCACTAACCTATACTTAAATGCTCCAATCCCTAACTGGCGCACAATCACCCCGGGGCCTACCACAAATCACTAGAGATGTAGCGAACTGTTCGCCGGCGAACTAATTAGCGCGAACATCGGGTGTTCGCGAGTTCGCAAACTTTTCACGTATGTTCGCAATTTGGATTCGCGTGGCGTTTTTCCGCTGCATTTTTTCTCGGCCTAAAAACTCCGCACAAGCCACACATGGCATTTTTCAGCAAATCCTGTTTCCATGGTGCTAATAGTGCGAAATAGCAAAAAACGCAGCGTATTTCCGCTAGGTCTGCCAGCTGCCTTTGCGGTTTTACGCAACGCTGTGTCAACAAAGTATTTTTCAGAGAAATTTTTGCCCTTGATCCCCCTCCTGCATGCCACTGTCCAGGTCGTGGCACCCTTTAAACAACTTTAAAATCAGTTTTCTGGCCAGAAATGGCTTTTCTAGGTTTTAAAGTTCGCCTTCCCATTGAAGTCTATGGGGTCCGTAAAGTTCGCGAATATTCGCACTTTTTGGCGTTCGCGAACTTTTTTTTTGAGGTTTGCTACATCCCTACAAATTACTAATCCTTTGCCAAGGCCACAGGCTGTCCTTTCTGAAAAGCACAGCAACCTCTCACCTGGTGCTAAACTCCTAACTTGCCTAGTCCAAGTAGGATGTGACCTCCCACCTGGTCTGATTCTGCAGTATGTTCTGCCTTTAGATGTTGCCAGACCAAATAGTCCCTGGCTACTGCGCTTCCCTATTTGCCTCCTGAAGCCTACAGGCTTACCTTTAAGAGTTGGTGCCACCTGCTAGTTGAGCTATTGCCTATTTACATTTGAGATAAAAATATACTGTATATGGCAAACAATAAACACAGTAAACTAGATGCAGGCCTGCTTTTTATGAGCATTTTGCCCCAGAAAGCCCTCAACTGCAATCTAAGACCAGTTACAAACATAAAGCAAAATTCTGTAACACTGGACTCTATGTTTGTCTGTGTCTGTATTAACTGATAGATGTGTGCACATAATCACACAATCAGCTACTGCTTTGTTTTGTATAGTTTGTAATAGTGTACCTGAAAGGTTAATGGGCAATGTGATTCTCTTTTTCACCCACTGCATTATGCAGCGTTCAATTCATACTCTATAGAATACACATCAGATTTCAACATCAGTTTCATTATTTTTAGATGTGAGCAGCTCATCAGTATGTAGTTCTCACATGTAGTTCTAACGTTAAACTAACGTTAAACTACATGGGAGACTTTGGTCAGACAGGCTGTCTCAACACAAACTACTGTCGTGCATCTACACACAAAAGCACACAATTTTGTGAGATGCAACAAGGTCTGTTCATCCATGCTCTCATGTGAAATCTACTTAGATAAAGTCAGATGGTTTCTTGTTTTTATGCATCTATATCTGAGCCAGTGCTTTGCAAAGTTTAAAAAAATATATATTTTATCTTGTTGGATAAAAAGACAGCATGCTGTGTAGCCTTCGCAGACAGTTGTTGAGTGATATGTAATTTACGGATCAGATTTTACAATCAATTACATTATATTTAGACATGACCAGCTACATCCCACTTGTAAACAGTATATACAGGTATGGGACCCATTATCCAGAGTGCTCGGGACCTGGTGTTTTCCGGATAAGGGGTCTTTCCATAATTCGGATCTCCTACTTTAAGTCTGCTAATAAAATTATTTAAACATTAAATAAACCCACTAGGATGATTTTGGCTCCAATAAGGATTAATTATATCCTAGTTGTGATCAAATACAAGGTACTGCTTTATTATTACAGAGAAAAAGGAAATCATTTTGAAAAATTTAAATTATTTGTTTATAATGGAGTCTATGGGAGATTGCCTTTCCGTAATTTGGATTTCCAGATAAGGGGTCCGATACCTGTACAAAAAATTCCTATGCAGTCCTGCTGATATAGATTTGTGTGCATTATTTATGAAATTGTGTACATTTCCTATTATAGTTGAAGAATTGTTTGTTTAAATTGCATTTCTGTATTTTGGAGCTCACTGGATATTATACATGTATCTATAACTGTATCTGAATTACAACTGTGCATTAAAAGTTCCATTATTTATAACATCATTTTAACAGTGACATTAATAACCCAGTATATATGGACATTAAATGTGTTGCTTTGGCTCCTGTTGCTTAATTCCCTTGCTAACTCGGGGAACCTAAAATGGAAAGGTTACACCCTTTTGCATCTACATTATTCATCACTGCGCATTTAATGACTTTATATTGCTGATTACTTTGCCCAGGAAAGAAAAACTCAGTGGACCTTAAACTAATTGAAATCCAAAATTGGGAATTGAATACTCATTTCCGATGATGAATATATTCATATTTATTGGAAAGTGTGAATTTTAATTATTTTCAGGCTGACTGATTTTCCATTCTCTGGAAGCATGGAAAGGCATATCTTGGATACACAAAAACATTTTATTTTGTAATTTGGTTTTTAACAATGCACAAAAAAACATGTTTCTTTACTGTCAGTTATGTAAGGCTGTTTATACTGCAGCTACCACAATTTAGAGTTTCCTTTTGGATTGCACATACAACCTTATTTTGTCTTTGGTTTATATGTCGAACTGTCTTTGGCATGAAAAAATGTGTTGAAACAAAACCATTTATTGAATTTCTTTAAATGTTGTAGAGATGAGCCCATTTTTGGGCAGGCATGAATTTGCGCATAAATTCTGCATTTTGTGAAACTACTTCAAAATTTAGCCGCTTCAGAAAAAATGCCCATTGACTTTAATGTATTTGGAGTGAGAAAAAAGTTACATGTGCGTAAGAAAAAACTGTCACTCGCAAAAAGATTTGTCGTCTAAAAAGTAGGAGTGAGAAAAAACACCCATTGACTTCATTATTTGGAATGAGAAAAAAAAGGTGTGCATGTAAGAAACAATTGTCACCCGTTGACTTCAATGTATTATGAATTTTTTGGCAAGGCAAAATGGCACAATTTGCTCATCACTTGTTGTAAGCAATTAAGTGCTTGTATTGGCAATTAGCTTAGCCTCCCTTATACTTTGCTTATGGAGTATGGATTCCTTTTTGAACTATAGTTTCACAAGACTTATGTCTAGATCACACATTTTTCTCCATTATCTTATGTTTACATTTACACCATTATCCCCCATATGATAAAAGGCATTACATTTGTTCAGGAGCAATAACCCATAGCAACCAATCTGCTGGTAGCATTCACCTGCTTGAAAGAAACATTTTATTTGTTGCTATGGGTTATTGCTCCTGGGCAAACTTAGTGCCTTTTATTACATAAACCCCCCCCCTCCCCTGGAAGAGGAATTAGGCTTGGGCCGAACGGATGACTAAATTGCCAAGGACCCATTTTGATGTACTGTAGCTAGCACTGATGAGGGGCTAGATGGGGCAAGCAAACAGTCAACACTGATACAGTTTCTAGACTATTGCAGCACTGCAGAATATACTTAATAATAATTTTAGATTATACACCATTTTGTTACTTCAGTGTTGTGTGTGCTTATATGGGAAAGTGGCAACAAAACAAACATGCACCAATATTATTCTCACAAACATAGCATGAAACCGATTAATCTTGTATTTTGTATTACACATCTATAAATTTTTTGGGAAATTTAACAACAAAACTCAATCTGTGCCTTGCATCTTTTGACCAAACTGCTATTGTCCATGCAGTATCCATGGCAAGAAGAAGTGGTGGCTGGCTAAAATGAGGGTTAGGTAGGTGGAATCTACCAAATAAATCGTTCTACTTAATTTTCTAATTGAAAATGCCTAGGTCTTTTGGTGCTTCTGTGGTGCATAAAAATCTCATAGGCCCTTCTGAGCATTGCAAGTACTGTACATGCATCGCCATGCACCCGAGAAGAGACATAGGGGACAAGATCACATGAATGTTGAGGAACGTTATATGCCACAGAATTGTCCTATTTATTATTAATATTTTCATCAAGTACATGTCACAATATATTTCACAGAGTTGAACAGAAAGGTGCATATTTGAAACATTCAAATAACTGACAGATACATTAAATAAAAAGGGCACCATTTACAGCTACAAGCTAAAGGAGAAGAGGGTACGAGACTCTGTGTGTGAGAGTAAACTTAGATAACTGTAAGCTTCTCTGAAGACATGTTAAAGGAACAGTAACATCAAAAAAAAATTAAAATAATTAAACTAATTAAAATATAATGTACTGTTGCCCTGCACTGGTATCACTGGTGAGTTTTTTTTTAGAAATGCTACTATAGTTTATAGAAATAAGCTGCTGTGTAGTCATAGGGGCAGCAATTTAAGCTGGAAAAAATGAGAAAAGGCACAATTTACATAGCAGATATTAGATAAGCTCTGTAGAATACAATGGTAGTTTATCTGTTATCCACTATGTAACCTGTGTCTTTTCTCCTTTTTTCCAGCTTAAATTGCTGGAAAGTGGTTCAGTCACTACTAGAAGATAAGGTCACAGATATAAGATGGGGTAGAGCTGTGAGCTTCTTTGAGATTCTATCCTAAATGGCTGTGGAAGCCAATAGAGAGTTGTATGAGGAATAGGCTGGTGAGGCGTAGGATCAAGCAATAAGAATTTATTAAGTAGTGGTGGAGCGATAATAGTCTGAGAAAGGGAAGCTCAATTGATAGAAAGTTAGAATACTCAATACATGACACGGTAAGAGTGTGAACTAGGATTTTGTTTGTATTCACGAAATATTATATACGTGAAAATTACATGATTTATTCATTAAATGAATGTGAAGAGTGAAGGAGAAGGTGGAATTGAAATAAAACTTTCTGGACATATCTAGTAAAAATGTCCTCTATGTAGGGGGGTGAGTTGTAATGTCCCCATGAATGGGCTGCATCAGAAAATGGTTGAAGCACCCATGGTAATCTGTGCATACTGATATGAAATGCTACTCTGCATGATTTATTGGAGTTAAAAGTAATTTTTAAAATAAATGTTGCATGCATCATGACTAAAGAGACCTACTTTCATTACTTTTTTCACCCTCTGTACTCTGTTTATCTAATGGAAATATTGAGAGATTGTATAATTGTCACCTTTGTTTGACACATAGTTCCATCAACTTTCATATGCTTTATAAAGCAGAACATCCTCAATTTAAATAACATAGTTTTACTTACACCATTTCATATTTCCTAGAATCACATAATTTGCAGTCTTCTCCAATTTCTACCAATCATGCGTGAAATAAATTGCACCAGTGATCTCAGCTGAGCCTATTCTTCTGCTTAAATAATTCAAAATATATCCATCTTTCAAATACATAGCTGTATACTGTAAATTGTAACAGATAAATGATATGTTAAACTTAAAGTATTATTAAGCCATATGGATGCAGTTAACAGCTCAACTTGTATTAAGGAGAGAGAAAAATAATTTGGTAAATTCCACATTACATAATCAAAGACAATAGATATTATGTCTGTTGGTATCTGTTGCTCATTTCAGACAATTTATACCCAACCTGCTGGTGGAATAACTTTTTGATAAATAAGGAGATAGGTATGTAGCGTGTGTATTAAATAACTCAGTACGTTTCTTTACATTTAAGAATCATCCAATTTTCAACTAAAGATTGTTTGGAAAGGGCTACCTTTATGCCCCACTTTTCTTAGTGGCACTCAGGCAAACAGCAAAGCTAGCTAGGAGTAGTGATGAACAAATTTATCAGCAAGCATGGATTAGCAGCGAATTTCCATGTTTTTTAGTTATTTAAATGTAGGGGTTTACCAAAAATGGGCCCTTAGGACAGGAACCCCTAGGACAGGCCACAGAGTGGTGCTGGTAAACAGGGACACTGGGATGACTGGGTTGTTAAACAGTTAACAGGGTGTATACCTGCAGTTCGGGTTATGGCCACAGGGTGGTGCATAGGCCCATATAAGGGGATGCAGCCATGTGCTGGGGGTCAGACATTTTGGGGACTGCTCCAGTAAGGAGTACCCCAGGTACAGCTTAGTGTTAGAAGTTCTATAATAGATTGCTCTAGGAGTAATATGTAGGACACCAGGAGTTTAGAATGGGCGGACATTGCCCCTCCAGGAGTGGAAGTGAGGTTAAGACCTCCCGGCATTACATCAGCCGGAGTGCAGGGCCATAAGTGGTTAGGTAGGTGGACAAGGTCACCGCTAGCCCAGGAGGCTGGATCTGAGGGTGCTTAGGTGTGAGTACCGGGGTGGGCTGCCTGTGGTGATGCTGCCTAGCGCGAGTACCGGGAAGGGCCCCAAGAGGGGGTGCCTTTTGGCGTGAGTACCGGGGAGATCACCTAGAAGGAGACACTTGGCGTGAGTACCGTGAGTTGCCCAACAGGAGAAAGCTCTCAATGAGTAGTGAGGAGATAAAGCCCTGCATGCTGTGTGAAATAATATGTGCCACTCCTGGAGAGGTCCTGCCCTAATAAACTGATTCATCTACTTCATCATACTCCGTGTGTATCTGACTATTTCCTGCACAAGGATCACCCACCTGCCGGTAAGCAACTACCCCAGGGAGGGGCAAGGTACTGGGGGCTGTGTGTGGATCCCAGGCAGAGGTACTAGAGACTGTTAAGTTCCCAGGGGGTGGATTATAAATTCCACAACACCATCCCTGGGTGGAGGCACGCCTTTAAGGGAGAAATCCCTGTTAACCCCCATAGTAAGCGGGGGCTCAGGACTCCTGTAGCGCCAAAGAACAAGTAGTCAGCGGGTAGCAGCACAGAATAACCAAAAGTGGGCTACATTTGGAGGCACTGCTGAGATCGGTTTGGGAACCGTTTAGAAGAAAGGGCCCAAAAGGAATTGAGGCCTAGCGTAACTACAGTACCCTACTTCCGACCAGGCTAGATTTGGGCAACCCCTGATCCGCATCCCAAGAGGGGAGTTGGCGCGAAAGAGGAGCAAGGAAGGCTCCTGGCCAATAGGATTGCAGAGAGTTGGCACCAAGAGAGCCTAGGAGACTCGCAAGAAAAGAGGCGGGCCAGGGGTGACGTGTAGTGTACGTGTGCAAGTGACCGCCCCGTGAGGGTCTGCGGCCAATAAGAAGCATTAGAAAGTGCGCCAAGGGCTGAGGAAGTGACGATGCAGTATGATGTCACGGCGGCCATCTTGGGAAATTCCAGTTCAGTGTCTAGCACGCAGCGTGTGAGGAGCTGGCTGATGGAAAACTACCTGCAAATGTATGCAACTAGTGAGAGCGGTAGCGAGGGCCCAGAGTCCCTACCGGAAAGACCCAAGGAAGGCATGAAGTGTGGTGAAAGTAACCGCTACATTTGGCTGGGGTCTTTTGCGGAAAAATCCACCTCCAAGGGGGAGCCGGTGATGGTGCCTCTGTGCGGGGAGTGTGGAGCCGAAGCATTTCAGGCCTTGTCTGCAATACTCGGGCGCTGTATCCGTTGTGGCCGCAGATGTTGGCTGGGTCCCCTGAAAGAGGAGCGGGTCAGCCAGGAGCCGAGTGCAGCAATAGCGCTGATGCCCAGGCGGCGTTTTGGTAAGCTGGGAACCGCACCCTTAATTACCCGAGATGGGGGGACCGGCAGTGTCACGGCTGTGACAGAGTCAGAGGGAGCTGTGGAATCAAGGCCCTTAGGGGGTGATGTCCAAGCGTCCGCAGAAATAAAGATAGAGAAGGGGGAGTCTCCACCAGAGGTGCCTGACAGGGAGGGAGAAGGGAGTGAGCCTGCGCCCACCTCGCCTATAGCTCCAAGTGTAACCCCTGTGCCTAGTGGAGTGGACTGTGAACCCCCAGTTGAGCAGCAAGTCCCTAAGGAGGAGGGGATAATAGCCTCCAGTGTGCCAAATAAAGAGGGAGAGACCCCAGAGGGGGTAATTCTGCCTTCTTATCAGCAGGCCCTGTTCAAAGGGGATCAACCTTTAATAGGGGCCACAGGGCCATATAGCAGCAGCAGTACTCCTGGCGGGGAGGAACCCTGGAAAGATGATGAGGAGGATGAGGATGTGTTCAGCCCTCAAATCTTCAAGCTGCCTGACCTCTTTTACGCTCCTAGGAAAATTCCCAAAGAGGAGGAAAAAGAGTTTTGGGTGCTGCCTGGCAAAGCTGACCCAGATGTGTTCTGTAGGGTGTCACGCATTCAGCGGGTCATCAATTACAAAATATTCAGGCTCTGGGGTATTTTATGCCTTACGCACCAATATGGGTGTATGAAAAGATGGAAGAGATGCTGGATGAGTGGGTAGTGAATGAAATATCCACCAAGGAAAAGAGGATAGGTCATGCCTTAACCCATCCTAACCAGAGCAAAAAGATGGCTGCGTGGAGGTTTGTCCGGGCCATAGAAAAAGAGTGGTGGTGGGGCCGCACAGTGCTGCGTCACACAGTCCACAGTTGTGGCAGGAAAAGTCCGGAGCCAAAGCAGTTCTATTTGGAGGTGACTCTGCCAAATGGGAAGTCGGTAAGGAAACCTCATCCCAACTATTATGCTCCCTACGAGGACATAAAGATCCGGTTCAGTCACATGGTGTGAGCAAGGCCCCGGAGGCAAAGTGTTAGCCCCAGGAGGGGATTCTTCAGTTCAGGAGGCAGTACCAATGTTGGGTACCCTTCTCAAGGAGAGACTCACTTTCTCAAGGAGAGACTGTTGGTGGCTAAAGAGAGAGAGCCAAGACCGCAGCCAACCGGCTGGTTGGGAGTGAGGAGTCTGCAGTTTATCCCAGAGTGGGAAAGTTTTAAGTTAGCCCAGGAGGGCTCTTTGTGCTGAAAGTGCCACCGGCTGGTGGAGGAGAGCCCAAGGTGGGAGCACCTTGGGACCTGGACTCCCTCAAGGAGGAGGGGAGGGCCAGGAAAAGAAAAGTTACCTTTATTTTCTTTGATGTAAAATAAAGAAATGTGTTTTGATTTTTGAGCAAATAAATTGTCCTTTCTTTTCTTTTTGAGTGTGGAATGTCTAAGGGACAGAGACTCTTGTGGGGACTTGGAGGGTGGGGATTTTGTTTTCTCTCACTTTTCCTTTCCAGTTCATCCATTGTACCCTGGCAGTCTCCTGGAGGAGCTGTGAAGCGTGATGTTATGAACATGGTAAATGTAATGTATTTGGTAGAATGTGTGTCAGCCAGGAGGTGACAATTTTCTTGTAGGGGGAGAATGTAGGGGTTTACCAAAAATGGGCCCTTAGGACAGGAACCCCTAGGACAGGCCACAGAGTGGTGCTGGTAAACAGGGACACTGGGATGACTGGGTTGTTAAACAGTTAACAGGGTGTATACCTGCAGTTCGGGTTATGGCCACAGGGTGGTGCATAGGCCCATATAAGGGGATGCAGCCATGTGCTGGGGGTCAGACATTTTGGGGACTGCTCCAGTAAGGAGTACCCCAGGTACAGCTTAGTGTTAGAAGTTCTATAATAGATTGCTCTAGGAGTAATATGTAGGACACCAGGAGTTTAGAATGGGCGGACATTGCCCCTCCAGGAGTGGAAGTGAGGTTAAGACCTCCCGGCATTACATCAGCCGGAGTGCAGGGCCATAAGTGGTTAGGTAGGTGGACAAGGTCACCGCTAGCCCAGGAGGCTGGATCTGAGGGGGCTTAGGCGTGAGTACCGGGGTGGGCTGCCTGTGGTGATGCTGCCTAGCGCGAGTACCGGGAAGGGCCCCAAGAGGGGGTGCCTTTTGGCGTGAGTACCGGGGAGATCACCTAGAAGGAGACACTTGGCGTGAGTACCGTGAGTTCATTTTACAATCTTAAAATGAAAAAAGCACTTATGAATTATAAAAATGAAGGGAGGTGAAGAACCCCTAAAAAGTAGTACATTGTAATAAAACTGGGCCCATAAATAAGAAATTGCACAACAAGAACTAGTGAAGTAATATGACTTTCCTTATAGTACAGTATATTGATTGCATAACCGCAATTGGGCTGTGCATCTAAGAACAGACCCACCCATGAGTATATACACATGTAAAGTGGGAATGGTGCTCCCTACACATTTGCATTACTATTTCAGGGGACCATTAATAATGGTAAGGTTAAACCATCACCTGGAAAGAAATTATTTTTTTCACAAATACATTCAATTAACTTCAGGCAGTAAAGCTCACAGGTTTACAACACTAGCAGAATGAATTCCTTCCCCTACCCTTGGCTGGGTAGATACTCTTGTTGCAGGCCCATGCCCACTTGACACTTAAAAAAGATATTTATGCTGAAGCTCATCTGTTTTGTCCATGGGTAGTTGCCAAATGTACTGTATTATTACTCTCTGATGATGACCATAAACACATTAGTCTATTTTTTTTAATACAAATACCCAAATTTAAGTGCCAGTTATTAAACACAAAACCATATGTGAACTTGCAACCTCATAATTAAGCAAATAACAGGAAATTTGTTGACTGTCTAAGTAGAATGGCCCTGGAGTAGAATGCCCTTGCTAGTACTCAGTTATTCCTTATATATATGCAGGCTTCCCATAGCTTTATCTTTAAATATTGGGATTGGTGTGTTCCAGATAAAGTGTCTTTTTGTAACATGAAGCCCCATGTCATTAGTCTGCTGAAATATACTAAACATTTAAAAAGTCCATTATAATTCTTTTACTATGTACATGGATTTATATTACCAGTGCCAAGGTTAAATATATACTGTTTTATCACAGAAAAAAGCAAATCAGTAAAAAGAAAGGTTTGTTTAAATATTACAGTACAGGAAACCCATTTTTTCTCTATAATTATAAAACAGTACTTGATCCTACCTAAGCTCCATAAATCCATATTAGAAGCAAAACAATCCTATTGGGTTTATTTCATGTTTATATGATTTTTAGCAGACTTATAGGGGCTGATTTACTAACCCACGAATCCGACCCGAATTGGAAAAGTTCCGACTTGAAAACGAACATTTTGCGACTTTTTCGTATGTTTTGCGATTTTTTCGGATTCTTTACGAATTTTTCGTTACCAATACGATTTTTGCGTAAAAACGCGAGTTTTTCGTAGCCATTACGAAAGTTGCGTAAAATCTGGCGATTTTTCGTAGCGTTAAAACTTGCGCAAAAAGTTGCGCTTTTTTCGTAGCGTTAAAACTTACGTGAAACTTTGCACCTTTTAAGTTTTAACGCTACGAAAAATGCGCAACTTTTCGCGTAAGTTTTAACGCTACGAAAAATGCGCAACTTTCGTAATGGCTACGAAAAACTCGCGTTTTTACGCAAAAATCGTATTGGTAACGAAAAATTCGTAAAGAATCCGAAAAAATCGCAAAACATACGAAAAAATCGCAAAATACAGATCATTACGAAAAAAACGCAATCGGACTCATTTCGACCCGTTCGTGAGTAAGTAAATCAGCCCCATAGTATAGTGATCAATAAGATCCCTGATCCAGAAAACTCTAGGACCCAAACATTCTGAATAATAGATCCTATACCTGTACTGGTAAAAAGGTGCTGCAATATTTCTGAGCTTTCTGGATATTAGGTCCTATAAGTATTTTTAGCTTCCAAGTAGACCCTAATCTGTTCCTGCACCGACTGCCTTATTGCTTGGGTGAATTCCATTATCAATCAGAGTTCAAAATAAAAACAGAAGGAGGCTATATTCTATATACAGGTATGGGATCCATTATCTGGAAACCCATTATCCAGAAAGCTCCAAATTACGGAAAGCCTGTCTCCCATAGACTCCATTTTAATTAAATAATTCAGATTTTTAAAATTGATTTCCTTTTTCTCTGTAAAAATAAAACAGTATCTTGTATTTGATCCCAACTAAGAAATAATTAATCCTTATTGAATGCAAAACAATCCTATTGGGTTTAATAAATGTTTTATTGTTTTTTTAGTAGACTTAAGGTATGAAAGATCCAAATTACAGAAAGACCCCTTATCCAGAATACCCTTGATCCCGAGCATTCTGGATAATGGGTCCTATACCTGTACCATAATTTAATTTTAATCATTAGGTTAAAGAGTATATTACCATTTCAGGTTAATAGACCGCATATTTACAAAAATCTGCTACAAAATTACTCTTTCTTTATACAGGCTGCCAAAAATCTTACAACCCCAGCATATGCTCCCACATACCTTAGGCACAACTGCATTTGTTTATGTCCCAGCAGAGGCAACACCTGCAGGTGCGCTATAATACAGGGGCAGAACATCCCTGGCACCTTACTTGCTCTTTTGAGTGACAGCTTGTTGCTTGCGTCAGGTTTGTCTGGCACAGCAGCTTGTGTCTGTTATAGGTACAGACTCGCGTGCCCTCTGTATAGCCCTAAGGGGTACAATTTTGCTTACATTTTCTCTCCAGTACTTCCACATATCCACATACCACAGTACACAGTACATTTTCAGACAAACAAAATATGCATGTATTTGATAAATTCCTTTCATACTTTTCTGGTTTTGCTGAATGCCTTTATGTTGAGAAAATAAATAAGCAAGTTCTGGCAGACACAGTGACTGCTAATGCCTTAAACAGGAAAGATTGTGGATGAAAAGCAGTGGTGCTCTTTGTAAACACATATACTGTTTGAGACAGGCATAAAAAGTCTCTTAAAGTTTAAAAGACCTGAAATCTAATATTCCATCAGGGACTGAATACAAAGTGCCAGTGGTGGCAGATTTTATCCTTTGTCCCATTTGTAACCCATATATCTAATATTCCATTAGGGACTGAATACAAAGTGCCAGTGGTGGCAGATTTTATCCTTTGTCCCATTTATAACCCATATATCTAATTTTCCATCAGGGACTTAATACAAAGTGCCAGTGGTGGCAGATTTTATCCTTTGTCATTTGTAACCCATAATATCTTCAAGTGATCTGAGACATTTTGATATTTATCAGTCATGTTCTTAATGTTATATAAACCAGAATAACTGCATTCGTTTGCATTGTTTATCAGTTTATAGACATTTGGACTGCTTTCTCATTCCAATTCTTTGCTCGCAGGAAAATACAAGAAAATCTCCTCTTGAGGATTACAATAAATGAAAAAAAATGTATAACATACAGTGGTAAGGAACATCACTAAATACCCTTATAATCATCTCTTGAAAAGCTAGGTGGTGTACATTTCATAATAGAAGAATATGATCTTTTGAGATTATGTGTATTATGTAAGAATATTCAGTGGTGACCTCAAGATGCTTCTAAAACAGTAGGTATTGTGTACAGGTACTGTATAGGATTATTCGGCACAGTAATAAACATAGAAAATACATACAATATTATAATAAATAATATAAATATAAATATAATCAGTTTAGTTAAATGAGCAAAACAAAGGAATTTAGGAAAAATAACATATACTAGGTACCTTATATGGAATCCCCCGTATCCAGAAAGCTCCAAATACTGGAAGGCCAAATGTGAATTCTAACTGATGCAATTGAGTTCTCTGAGAGATGTAAATATTGCATTAGAAAATAGTCATGTCAGTCACACTGAAGGATACAGTACAAAGCTCCAGACTTTTCAACAACATTAAGATAAAATAAAACTCCAAAATGCACAGCTGATCCATAATGCAAGCTTGTAGTGCTGTCTGCTATCATGTAGCAATGATGGATCATTGTTTACCATTTATATGCTACACTCCACTTGTTTCTGACAACTTGCAAAAGAAGAATATGCAAACGCTTGCTTTATGACCTTTGTTGTGATTTCTTCAGCTCTCATAATGTGCGTGGGTGAGCCTGAAAACTCTTTTGTGCCTTGCTTGTTGCCATAAATCGTAGAATCCTATAAAATTAACTTTATGTATTCTGTCATTTTCCCTTCAGTGGCTGCTGTAGCTTTATCTGGATCTCACACTAAAATCACAAGACAAAGAGCAGTCACTATAAACCATATGAAAATGAATTTCCTGAGAAGAAGATCTTGTAATGTTGCTCTGCTTGGAAGACAAAGTTAATGAGCAGAGAAGAATCATCGGACATTTCCTTGGTCAGTTCTGGCAGAGCAACATCACAAGACGTTTGTTCATTTGTTTTGAAGGTTTACATTTCCTTTAAGTGAATTGGTTGGATTGAGTGTTAGAAAACAAGAAAATATAAAGTTATTGCTATCAATGCAGCTTGCAATGTTATAATTTGAGTGCCATTTAGGAAATGGTGAAGACTGTAGTCGCTTTCAGACTTATTTCACCTTTACTTTCATCTGAATCAGCAACTAAATAGCCGTTATAAATGTTACTCTAGATAGACATGTATTTTTCAGCTCTATTAACCATTATTAATTCTCTTTAGGTTTGCAATTGACAGTCTGTGGGACTCTCTATTCAATCGCCAAAGCAGGACAAAGGACTTTCCAACACTATTTATTTAAACCTGATAAAACAGACATAAAAACAATACATTAATACACACATTCAAAAAAACAGCAACTGAATACCAGACATCTCTACTGCATACATGTAGAACAAAAAAGCTAATTATTGTATCATTGTAAATGTAATGCTCATGTAGAGTTGCCAGATTAGTTTTAAGACTAGGGGGCTGATTTACTAAGACACGAATTCAAATCTGAATTGGAAAAATTCCGATTGGAAAACGAACATTTTGCGTCTTTTTCGTGTTTTTTGCGATTTTTTACAGCGCCTTTACGACTTTTCGTACATTATCGCGACTTTTTCGTTACCAATACGATTTGCGCGAAAAAACGTGACTTTTTCGTAGCCATTACGACTTGCGCGAAAAAACGCAAGTTTTTCGTAGCCATTCCGAAAGTTGCACAAAATCTGGTGATTTTTTCGTAGCGTTAAAACTTGCGTGAAAAGTTGCGCCTTTTTCGTAGCGTTAAAACTTAAAAGGCGCAACGTTTAGCGCAAGTTTTAACTCTACGAAAAAATCGCGATTTTTCGCGCAAGTTTTAACGCTACGAAAAAATCGTCAGATTTTGCGCAACTTTCGGAATGGCTACGAAAAACCCGCGTTTTCTCGCGCAAATCGTATTGGTAACGAAAAAGTCACGATAATTTCCGAAAAAAATCGCAAAATACCGATCATTACGAAAAAAACGCAATCGGACACATTCGGCCCGTTCGTGGGTTAGTAAATGTGCCCCTAGGAAGACAAAAAATTATATGCGCTAAATCAGCAGTTGTTTTCTAAAATACACTGATTAACAATGTAGTGTAAGGATTTTAAGTTTGTTTTATTCTAAATTAGTAAACTGGTGACATGTATCATGTGCCTTTCTAATTATAGGATGGAGCAACCAAACCTAAATGATTGGCTAGAGTTGGAATTGTGTGGGGGGTATGATTATTGGCAATATTATTTTCATTTCTGAGAGTTCCTATGAGAGCACACCCAATAGCGCACTTTGGATATAAAGCCAAGTACAGGTATGGGATACGTTATCCAGAAACCCATTATCCAGAAAGTTCTGAATTATGGAAATGCCATCTCTCATAGATTTCATGTAAATAAAATAATTATAATTTTTAAAAATGATTTTCTTTTTCTCTGTAATAATAAAACAGTGCCTTGTATTTGATTCTAAAAATAACCCTAATTGGAGGCAAAACAATTCTGTTGGGTTTATGTATTGTTTAAATGATTTTTTAGTAGACTTAATGTAAAAAGTTCAGTATAATGGAAAAACCCCTTATCTGAAAAAACCCGAGGCCACAAGCATTCTGGACAATAGGTCTTATACCTGTACATCAAAATAAAAAAAGAAATATAAATATATATACATACACATGCACTGCAAGCACTGATGAATACACTACATATCAAAACTTGCTTTGCAAGAGATACATGCATCTTTAAAGAAGAAGAAAATGTGAAATCACTGGGGGGGTGGGGGTGCTGGATGTTAGGCACATTGCAGTGATTTTAATAACTTACTTGATATCCCGGGCTGGTTCTCCTGGTTGCTGAAAACTGCTACAGCCAAGGGTATTTTTGTTGGAGCATCATGGAGCAATCATTTTCTTCTGCTTCTTCATTCTTCAATGGCCCCGGGCCAGCACATGTGCAGTAAAGCGAAAAAGCTGTTTTTTTTTCTTACAGTTCAGCTTCTCACTCTTACTGTAAGAAGAAGCAGTGTAAGAAGATCGGCATTGCTCTTACAGGAATGCCAAGGGTTGTTGCAGTTTTTAGTAACCAGGAGCACTGGCTTGGGGTATTAGGGAGGTGGTTCACTGCAAGGAACCTAACATTTAGCACACACCCAGTGATTTCACCTTTCCTTGTCCTTTGAGAAAGTTATAGAGGAGGGGTCCTCAAACTATGGCCTGTGGGCCAGAAAAGGCCCCACAAAGTCATTTATCCAGCCCCTGCTGCATCCTTACCCCTGGCTACTACCTGTCTGCCTCAGCATCTGCCACGCTGAGGCAGACAGGTAGTATCCAGGGGTGAGGACACAGCAGGGGGCTGCAGTTTGAGGGCTAAGTATAGTCCAGCCCCCAACAGTCTGAGGGACCATAAACTGGACCCCTGTTTAAAAAGTTTGAGGACCCCTGTAAATGGAGCATCCCCCACCTCTGAATCACACTGCAGAAACTCTTCCAGATAGTATTCCATACCTCTTTATAAAGGATTATTAAACTTGGCACAAACTTTTTATTACATTACCCCCCAAAGCAATGCAAGCATTGTTACCCCCAATCTCTACCAGAAAGAAATAAAGTAGATCACATCCCATAGGAGTAGGAGTGTCAGCTGTAAATTAGGTTAATAGCATGGTAGATAAATTACTGCTTTTGTGTCATTTATTGATTTTCGCTGGTGCTTATACATTTTCAGAGAAAATTTAGTGCACTTTTAAAACTTAAAGAAAAATATATAATTGATTTGGGGGTTTTTTTAAACCATATTAAGTATTTCTTGCAAAGCAAAGTGCCTTTGACATTTAAGCAATAAGCATATTTGGTCTATTGTTTGAATGGAAGATGGATAAAAATGGAAACTATGCAGGAACCCAAAAGTCCATTTTAATTTGTCCAAGCTTGTGTCAAGCTTCCATTATTAAGCAGTTTCTATTAATAAAATCAAACCTGTAAGTAAAGCCTGTCTGGAACAGGTGTCAGAACACTATGCAAGCCAACACGACAATGCATGCAAACGGAAGAGTATGATAAGGAGTATTCTAGGAAAGACAGAAATTCAGCCATTAAACACCATGACCCTCCAAGAAAATGGCTTCCTATTATCAGCTATTTACCTTGGGCTCCGAAATCCCATACATAAAGTAAATTCCTTTAAAATAACCATATTAAGCAAATTGTGCAAATGTTGATTTCCATAAATAGTATGTATACTCTATGTTCTTTAATGACATCCATGCAAAATATCAACTGCTTTCATTTTCTTTCTAATAATAGCTGTACAAGGTAAGTGTCCCACTGGAAGTGCTTTATTTTGCAAAAGCAGCAATAACTCATTATGAAAAGTGCTTGTTCAACCTGCATCTTAAAAGGAGAAAGGTTAATGGGTTAATGTATAAAATGAGTAAAGAATTTTTTGTATTTCAAAAATAGGTTTTAATCCCTTAGGTAACATTAAATGGGGAAAAATTGGTAAAGTGTCTGTGATAGGGACTTAACAAGAGCTGAAAGATTACCTGCTGCAACTGGCATTTTGGAGAAACTAACTAAATACATTTCTTGCTTAACTAACTTGTAGCAAAGTGTATAAAACAAATCATGAATACCCTTCAATCCTAATCAAGGGAAGGACGAGAGGGACAAAGATTAAGGATGTAAATTAACCAGCATTTTGTGTAACACAATCATTTTTCAAGACAATTATATAAAGGGCTGAAAATGGACAATGCCAATAAGGGTCTGATGAATGACAACATTGTTTAGCTAAAACACAGCTTTTCTAGGGCCATCCAATCAAGGTCAGTTGCTCTGGGCTCCACACAGATTTGCAGCTGTAGGCATGAAGAGTGTAAAGTAAATCAATAAGCTCCAACAAATGTGCATATTGAATGTTCAGTACTATAGCACCTTTAGGTAAGGAATTACCGCTTGGGGCTGTTGACTACTGAGAATACATAATAGTGGAAAGCCACTCTGCAAACTGATAAAAAGGCCTTCCCTGAGAGATTGTTGTTTACCACCACTTGTGGCTTAGTCATTTTGTTAGGAAGAACTGCTTGAGTACAGTATATCTGTCTAGAGCCCACAAGGCCCGGGGCCGAATACTGTACTTCTGGATGTTTTATGTGGCCTCTGGTGACTGTGCCTGACCGTGCAGAACCAATCGCCTGACTGCACTGTGACTGTACCTGACCATACAGTACATCTTAATAAAAAATTTGGGCGGTGACTTAGCTTGTGTTTTAGATTTCGGCCCCCTTATGTGATTGAGTTTGATATCCCTGGTCTAGAGGCAGAACTCTGAGTAAAGCCAGTAGATGGTTCCACAAACATTTTTCTAAAACCCCAAGATATAGTAACCTCTTATAGTAAATATTAGTTGACAGAGGCAGGGTCCAATACACAGGCCAATACACAGGCCAGAGTCAGCACAGTTGCCAAGCAAAACAGAGTCCAATAAACAGGCCAAAGGTCCAAACAAGACAGAAACCAACTAAGAAACACAGGAAACATTACTGAAACAGAGGGACCAGGACAGGAATGTGGGATCAGGCATGTGCTATGCTATGCTATCATAAGAGCTCTGTAAATCAACAGCAGGGTGGATCACAGCTAAAAAGCTTAATGCTCAAGCACCAATAGTAGCATGAGGAAGGGTTATATATAGTAGTAGCATAAGGAAGGCTTATATATACACCCTTGTTGGATACATTACTGGTACCTTAACAAGACTGTGGAGGAGACAGTAAGGAAACAACAGGAAAATAATGCTTATATGGATAATATGTAACACCAAGCTCCACAAGCCTGCATGGTTTAGATTATTACACATTCCAGGGCTTGACTCTGGACAGGTCCTGATGTATGTATGTATGTATGTATGTATGTATGTATGTATGTATGTATAACTTGATCTATAAAGGGCACACAGTGCTGTACAATCTTATAATATACAGAATTACATATAGGTAGGACAAGTGTTATAATAAATACAAGTATAAATACACAGGAAGTAAGTGCCATGTGGTATGAGACACAGTAGGAAGGAGGTCGCTGTCCTGTAGAGCTTACAATCTAAGTGGTTGGGTAACATACAGGCACAAATTGGAAGGTAAGAGTGCACTAGTTATGGGCATTTGCCCTTAAGCACAGGACTTAGCAAAATAATGTTTTAGTGCTCCAGAATGTAGCATCTAAGTTTTATCTTAAAGAGAGTGGGTAAGTGTTCCCTACGGAGGGATGCACCTAACTTTGAATGCGCCAAAAATAAAGATGCAATTCTGGCAAATAACTCATTGTGGTAAAAAAAATGACAGATTATTTGTGAAGTTGCAACATGAACTTCCCAGATATGTATAATATATGAAATGAAGTAGTGTGTGTATATGTTTTGACTGAATGAACAGTCAAAATGCCAAAGCAAAAATTGTCCATAATAAAAAACAAATGTTAAAAACTTATAGAAGAAATACTTTCAGCCATGTTAAGGCAATGATTACAGGTGACTTTTTTCTCCATTCAGGTGTGATAAAACACACAGTACTAGCTAAAATGTACTTTTCAGCTTTTTTTTAAGTAAATACATTGCTTGGAAATGGGATGGAGTTCTCCGCTGGTGACCTTTAAAAATCACCAATTGTTTTATGAGGAAAAGATCCACGGTAAATATCACACAGAATTTATTTTCCCACAGCAAACGGCACTAAAAAAGCAGCTCCAGTAAAATAAAAAAGAAAGCAAGCACACATTTATAATTCGATTTACATTTCTTGTTCTAGAGATGGTAGAATATAATGAATAGTTAGATCTTTTGTTATTTTTTTTTTAGCACAATACACTGCTGGTAACCTTGATACTGATTATTAACCTGCCTCTACATTTGCATATCCCTAAGGCTGATGTTACAAGAGGGATTATGATCAACCAATTAAATAGTGATGATATAATGTGCAGAATAGGATCATTTTCCATTGACTACAGGCTGAATAGTCAAATGTAGCTGCTCTAAGTGTTCATGTTTTTGCACTGTTTATATGGTTTAGATCCTCACCTCTATCATGTCATGTGTTGTTTTTTTGTAATATTTTTTCAGCAGCACATGTTACCATTACATCTGTATACTTGTAGATGCATCTTTGCTGTTTTGCAACTATTCACATAATATACAGTTGCTGGTGGTCCTGAAGCATTGGGCACATTTAGCAGAGAAGGAAAGTACTAATGTTACAGTACTTACTACCTCAAAGGTAGGCCCTGTGCCACTTTGAATCTGTATCATTGGTTGGCTCCAAGTGCCAACCAAAGATCTTCTTTAAACTTTGGCTCCAAGTGCCCCTTTTAGTATTTTTATTTTATTTTTAAAAAATAATTTTATTAGAATTTTTATAAAGGCAATATTGTGTAGTTGTTCAGTTATCCTGAACCACCACACAGAAAGTTTTCCCCCATTTCCAAACAATATAGTTATAATGTACTGAAGTGCATTTAAAGGAGAAGGAAAGTCATTTTGGAATTTTCTGCCAATAGATCTGCCACATTAATGCCACCTAGAACAATATATTTATTCTGCAGAAACCATTAACATACCTGAGTAAACAGCTTTAGAAACTTTCTCCGTTTTAAGATAGCAGCTGTCGTTTTTAACAGCTTCCTTCCTGCAGCCTCTAGCTGTTATAGCTGAGATCACACATTCCTAAGGGAGGGGGGAGGGAGTTCTTAGCATTCTCTTGGGAGGGGGAGCAGGAGAGGGGAGAGAACTGAGCAGACTCTGGCCATGGGAATTAAGGATGTTTCTGAGAGAGGAAGTCAGACACTGGAACATCATGTTTACAAAAAAAGACAAGAAATCCTGTATTTCTTTTGATAGAGGACTCAGTGCAGCATTTCTGTGAGTGCTTATGGCTGTATTTACATAGACCTTTCTGATAAAACTTACTTAGTTTTTACTTTTCCTTCTCCTTTAAAAGTACCAAAGTTTGTTATATCCCTCTTCCACAAAAATGTTGATCCACGGCAACCCAAGTGACGTAGTAGGTACATGAATTACGTCAATTCAGTACGTTATTTCACACTGATAGGTCATTACAGAAGGTCATTACAGAAGTCCAGTGCCTAGAACAGCACCAGACCAGAATACAGAGCTACGTGAGTGATGAAATGAATTAAAATGAGGTAGGTAAATGTATCCACCCAAAATGTTATTATGTTTGTACACTCTGTAGCCATAATAAATAGCCTAAGCAGCACTATTTTAAATGCATGTGTGTGGCTCCTAATTTGTTTTACATTGTTGATTTGACAACATGCCAGATATCATTTATTGGGCTACTGGAGAACCACCAACCCACTAAATTTTGAGAAACATTGGAGACTAGCATCACCGGTGTTGTTGCCCAAAGCAACCAATCAGCTCATACATGTGAATGGTGACCTACAAGTTAAAAAACAAAAGTAAGGATCTGACTGGGTGCTATGGGTAAAGTTGGCCATACACGTTACCTAAGGTAGGCGATATTGGGCTAATTCAGTCATCGTTGGCCCTAGGGCCAAACAACCTAATTAAAATGGTGGGTATATGATGGGAACATCAAACCTCCTCAATCGAGATATGGCCAATTTTAGGCCAGATGTCCGTCAGGTAGGCCTGTCGGGGGTGCCCATACACTCAAATAAGCTGCTAAATTTGTCTGAAGGATCAAAATTGGCAGCTGAAATCTGTGCATGTACGGCACCTTTACATTACAGGTGATGTTTGTCTCCAATGTTAATAAATAAACCCCTTTGTGTGCGGTAACATTACAACAGAGATAAAACAGGGTATGAACAGTAATATTTACACTTAGATAACTGGCTTTTGATATCAGTGATGGAGAACACACCCTCTGATTTTTTTCCATTTTTCATCAATTTGCCAGCATATATTTAATAACATTAACATTTTGACAGCACTGAATGATTTTAATGGTATTCCACTGCTTTGAGAATTCATTCGAGGCAGACAAGAAACTACTGGATGGCATTTCTCGTAAAGAAGAGACACTTTACAGGGTTCTTTGTTTTCAGCATTTCAAATAAAGCACGTCATGGCATTGTCAGCCTTATAATGATTCTATACTTCAGCTGTCTAACACTATCTGCAGAACCAAGACACAGTGTTCCCGACTTGACACATGTATGCCTCTGTATTTGCTTTATGGCTAAAGAACAAAACTTGCCATAGTTACAAAAGTTTAAAATGTTTAGCAGTGGTTATTACTACTGCATTAGCCTGACAATATATGTATTATCTGGAACCATTAAATGCAAGGGAATCGTTAAAGTACAAAATATATGTGAGTGCGCCAGACAATTGCTAACGAAACATAACATTCAACAAAGAATTCAGACAGTTGGATTGTATGCATATGGAACAAATGACTGGAATACTTGAGAATAAGTATCAGTAAACAAGAAGTTCTGGATAACTGGTCTTTCTGAACACTTTCAAGGGCTGCCTTCACAGTACAGCATTCCTGTTACATTACACTTTATTTTTCAATACATTGATGGAGTTATATAAATAAAAACTTACATCACTGATATGCTATCATTTACTGTGGATTTGAGGTCATAAAGGATACAAAGGTAAGCCCTGCCATATTAATTTGACACAAAGCTAAATGATGCTTTAGTGCACTTGCCAACTAAACCAATAACTGGTTTTAATCAAAACTAAGTAGCAGCTCCAGGGAACAACAATAACATACCTCAGACTTGTGCACTTGCCAACCAACCCAATAACTGGTGCTAATATCTGTACTCTAGGGAACAAGGCTAATATCTTCCATTCTGGTCTCCGTAAGAAGACATTGTGACCCGTTTTAAATGATCTTTTCTCATGTCAAACAATGCCAATGAATGCAAGGAATTCAGGGAGGGCATTCCACATGTAAGGAGCAGCAAGGCAAAAAGGTTTAAGGTGTAAAACAGCAGTAATAGTGGGGGTGCAACCAAGTACTTGTCGACCAGGGTCATATGGAGACACAAGAGAAGAGATGTAGTGGGGTGCAGAGGAATGAAGGGCATTGAAGGTTAAAAGAAGGAGTTTGTAAGTTATTCTTGGTTTGGTTGAAAGCAATGAAAGTCACAAAAATCTGTAACACTGTATTAGACGGCACCTTGACAATTCTTAAAGGAGTATAAGTCCTGGTTTATTGGTTTGTTGTATATTGGCTTATCGGCATCAATAATACAACCCCTGCATCACTGGATTCCAGAAAGCTTCATTCATCAATAAATGCTAGTAAACCTGTACAGCGTATCTGCAAGGAGACTTAATAAAGCTGGAAAATCAGATAACTCTATATCTAGTCTCACATGTCCCCGCCCCTATAGATTCTAAAGCTGGCCATACACGTGGCGATCCGACGATGTTTCGTACGACCATCGGTCGCACGAAACATCGTAAGATCCGCCACACACCATTCAGGGCTGAATCGGCAGGTAAGGAGGTAGAAACAATAGGATTTCTACCTCCTTCTGCCGATTCAGCTCTGAAGGGAGAATTTTGGTCAGGCGCCTTCTATGGCGCCCGATCAAAATTTTCAAACTTGTCCGATCGGCGAGTCGTCCGATATCGGCAGCTTCCTGCGATATCGGTCGACTCGCCGACATGCCATACACGCACCGATTATCGTACGAAACGAGGTTTCGTACGATAATATCGGTGCGTGTATGGCCACCTTAAGCCCTTGCAGCCAAGGCCTTCATTACTTACTGTATCAGTTTTGTATATCAGTTATTATGTACAACACTGTTGAATATTTTGGTGTTTTATAAGTGAATGTAATAATAATAATAATGTTTTCTATCCTTTCTACATCTACATTTTCTACATCTTTCTTTTTGGATTCATTTTTGGTTGAACATGATGGACGTATATCTTTTTTCAACCCAACTTACTATGTATTTTCCACTCAAATCTTCAGCTTTTGGCCACTTCACCAGGTTTATTTGGAAAGCATAAAACCCAGTAAACTGTCTCTGCTAGGTTCTTCCCTGTATCCCTGGGCCTAGCACAGCGTAAGGCTGTTCATTTGTGCTTGTCCCTATTCTTTACTGCCACTAAATGCAACTTCTCATATGCACTTATTTCACGATTTACTCTGGTCCTAGGTGAACTGTCTTCAGCTTATAGCATTCAAGCTTTCTAGTCGGCTATGCTCAGTAACAGCAGCAGCTGCCAGACTTCTCTCCCATTTCATAATCCCTTGTATACTGTTTAAAAAAAGCATATTGTATTCATGAGTAAGTAGTCTGAGTGAAAGGCAGAGTTATGGAGAAAAAAGTCTGGCAGAAAAAAAAACACAAAACATAGATTTTACCATGTAATCACATTAAGTTATCTGGGCTGTGTGATGGCTGATGGAGAAAAAATTAAGTTATAGAGGTTTTTTTCATAGAACATTTCTCTTATAATGTTTTTTAAATATAGCGTAGTATATAAAGAGTATCAGAAGAGTTGTTGTTATCAAATGCACATCATGTCACATAGTTTTTTTTTTGCAAGATCTGAAGAAAAGCTAATATTAATGAATGTAGAATTTTATTTTTGAATCCTGGTATATAGTGATGAGCAATTTTTGCCAGGCATGGTTTCATTGTAAAATTCCTTATTTCTTTTGTCACAAAAAAAAATTCAGAGAAACCAGGTACTAAAACAATTGCACTAATGTTGCGTTATACGGTATCCCCTGTTTATGCTGACATACAGGAAAGTCATGGTGGTGTTCAAAACCATCAACTAAAAGAAACCTAAACTGTGCAGTCATTGGGGCTGATTTACTTACCCACGAACGGGTCGAATGGAGTCCGATTGCGTTTTTTTCGTAATGATCGGTACTTTGCGATTTTTTCGTATGTTTTGCGATTTTTTCGGATTCTGTACGAATTTTTCGGATCCAATACGATTTTTGCGTAAAAACGCGAGTTTTCCTATCCATTACGAAAGTTGCGTAAAAAGTTGCGCATTTTGCGTAGCGTTAAAACTTACGCGAAAAGTTGCGCATTTTTCGCGTAAGTTTTAACGCTACGCAAAATGCGCAACTTTTTACGCAACTTTCGTAATGGATACGAAAAACTCGCGTTTTTACGCAAAAATCGTATTGGATCCGAAAAATTCGTACAGAATCCGAAAAAATCGCAAAACATACGAAAAAGTCGCAAAATATTCGTTTTCAAGTCGGAACTTTTCCAATTCGGGTCGGATTCGTGGGTTAGTAAATCAGCCCCATTGAGTGTTTTGTAGCTGCAAAGGTCAGATTTGCTCCCAGAGATATCAATAATGCAGGTAAACAGCCATTAACTTTGCTAAGTATTTTTCAAGTAACAGTTGTTCTGAAGATTTTTTGTTTCTTTTTCAGTTTTTTTAACTGTGCCTTACAACATGTACAGTACTTAACATAATTATAAACATATAGGGCAGCCTTTTTAATGCCCTTGCTTCATGACAAGAATGGCACACAAAATCAACTGGATAGCTGCAAGTTAGATAACACCAATAAGGTGTTATAGTGCCATATAACCCTAGCATCTTCATCTTCTTCTACTCTTTATTACTGGACAGACAGATAGATAGATAGATAGATAGATAGACAGATAGACAGACAGACAGACAGACAGACCCTGAATCAAGATGAAGAATATGCATCCAACAGAATTCGAGCATCAAATGCATTCCAGTTTAACACATTTAAGTGAGCCTTTTAACATCCTTTTGGGCCCCCTCATTCACGGGGGAATACACAGGAATGTGCCATTACTGACCTGTTAAAAAACAAGCATTAGTAGTAACAGCTAACCCAAGCCATCAGAAACCATTTCTCCTAGATGTTAAATCATTTGGCAGCATTTTATCTCCTCCTAACAGATAAATGTAAATTTGTGAACACCAAAACAGAGGCCATATTTGTTTCCGTAATTACATGCAATACAGGATGACCTATATCCTTTCCTTAGTACGCACAGTCCCTATTTGAACAAAACTTGCAATACAGTGTAACCAGCTTCATGGAGTATTGGCTCCAGTCTTGCATGGATACAAATGTACCAACAATTTATAAAGCCCCCTGCTAGTATAGCTGATTAAATATAATAAGGTTAAGCCATTCAATACTAGTGCATTACTACTCTGGCAAAAAGCCCTCCCAGACACAAAACCACCTAGGCCCTCGGATGTAAAGATGTTGGGATTGCTCTAAGTTGGGACATAAGAAGCAACATTGGTTTTCAAGTTCCAAGATCCTCTGTCTTATAAAAACTGGCCAAATATGCACCTGTTTAAATGTTTGCTTTCATTATTCAACTTGCAGATGCCTAAAATAAAGCCAGTCACTGACTGGTTGCTATGGGTTAACGCTTTAATAAGACCAACACGTTTTCAAAGAAGTGGCAGAATTCATTAAGATATCATATGTAACTATTTGCATTTGTTAATCTCACAGTCACAACCTTAATCTACAAGTTGACTTGTTTACACTGAAAACCCAATTTTTGAAGGCACCAAAATGTGCAAAATGCCATGTTTTTACTTTGTATGTAGGAACACAACGCTCGCTTTTTTTTTGCATCCAAAGTAGCAATTTAACCTTGTATGTGCGTTAAATTAGAGCTTTATTGAACCCTCTTATACCCTTAAGCTAAGAAATTCATATTTGCTACAGTCACTTAATGATTTGTAGAATGGACACACGTTTAATATTAAGGCTGGGAAAAAAATGCCCACCTTCCATTCTAAAATCAGCCGTAAAGTAATAAAGTTTTTTTTGTGGTATAAGTCACCTCCTCAAGTTCTAAATCTAGGGCATGTAAACCTGACCTGGGCCTCATGTTGTTACTGAGCTCCTTATTATTTTTATCAATGTCATACAAAAGCCATAAGTAAAAGCATTGTTAATAAGTATTTATTTTACAGTAGCTGTAATTACTGTAACTGGCACTATTTAAATCTGATTACTGACTAGTTCCTTTAAATTGTTTAACACACATTTTACTATAAAAAAAAGTGTTTGTCCTAGCACCTCAGGGAAATTATAATCAAAACCCAAGATTAAGTATTCTTTTATGCAAGAAATGAAAAGCCAGCCTAGAGCTTCTCCTCATAAATACAAATCTGTGCACATTAAAATGTCATTTTGATTATTGGTGAATAGCAAGTACACTAAATAATTCCCCAAGGTTCATGGCTTTTATCTAAAAGAAGAAATAATCAAATAAATAGCCCAGCACAGTTTCCTTACATTCTACAGATTAAGCAGCTGCTTCATTCAGGAACATTGCATTTCAAATCAAACTGGTTTTTTTTATATTGTAAGCAATAATCAAGATAGCATTACTTCCATATTGCCAGTTAGTGTTATACTATTGTATTCCTTTCATTTTTTCTGTATATCTTATTTTATAGGAAACAATTAAGAAAACCTCATACAGGACTTTTTTTTTTTCATTTCATTCTAAAAACGTAGTATGAAATACTGATGTCCTGCCATTTCAGTTACATTCCCCGCTGCCTGACTTTAATTAATTGCATCTGCATTGATGGATCAGATCCTTCTCCCATCCCTCAGTGCTCTGAACTGCAGAGAACAGTTGGTACTTGAGATATCCGTCAGTGTTCTGTGATTGAGTGACTGCAAATACTGCACACATGATCATTTCTTGGCACCATTAGAAAGAAAAAGAAAACCACTGTGACGATATGAACAGCTCAGCACATGTTTCTATTAAATAGTAAGAAATCTGGTTAAAACGGAACTACTCTCATCTCTTCAGATAACCTAAGTGAATGGAAAACTACAACCATTAGGAAGGTTGCTGCTAGACAGACAAAAATAATGTTTAATGTGTAAAAGCCATCTATTTGCAACTCAAGGTCAATGACACAAAGGACACATATATTTCCCTACATTGAGTGGTCCTATCCATAAATCTGGCTCCATTCAGTATGATGAAACAGCTATTTGTCCTCATTATGAAAAAGTAACCACTTAATAACCATAGCGTACACCACGGATCAACAGTATACAACATTTTGAGAAATATAGGTTAAAGAAAAACTATAACTCCAAACAATGTAGTTCTCTAAAAATAAACCATTTTGACAAAAATATACTTTAGTGGTATGTGCTATTGGGTACTAAATAGAACATTTTATAAATTAAGCCCCCCAGCCTGGGATCATATACAGTGGCTTGCAAAAGTATTCAGCCCCCTTGAACTTTTCCACATTTTGTCACATTACAGCCACAAACATGAATCAATTTTATTGGAATTCCACATGAAAGACCAATACAAAGTGGTGTACACGTGAAAAGTGGAACGAAAATCATACATGATTCCAAACATTTTTTACAAATAAATCACTGCAAAGTGGGGTGTGCGTCAGTTGCCCATAGACATTGCCTGATGAGTGCTAATGACTAAATAGAGTGCACCTGTGTGTAATCTAATGTCAGTACAAATACAGCTGCTCTGTGACGGCCTCAGAGGTTGTCTAAGAGAATCTTGGGAGCAACAACACCATGAAGTTCAAAGAACACACCAGACAGGTCAGGGATAAAGTTATTGAGAAATTTAAAGCAGGCTTAGGCTACAAAAAGATTTCCAAAGCCTTGAACATCCCACGGAGCACTGTTCAAGCGATCATTCAGAAATGGAAGGAGTATGGCACAACTGTAAACCTACCAAGACAAGGCCGTCCACCTAAACTCACAGGCCGAACAAGGAGAGCGCTGATCAGAAATGCAGCCAAGAGGCCCATGGTGACTCTGGACGAGCTGCAGAGATCTACAGCTCAGGTGGGGGAATCTGTCCATAGGACAACTATTAGTCGTGCACTGCACAAAGTTGGCCTTTATGGAAGAGTGGCAAGAAGAAAGCCATTGTTAACAGAAAACCATAAGAAGTCCCGTTTGCAGTTTGCCACAAGCCATGTGGGGGACACAGCAAACATGTGGAAGAAGGTGCTCTGGTCAGATGAGACCAAAATGGAACTTTTTGGCCAAAATGCAAAACGCTATGTGTGGCGGAAAACTAACACTGCACATCACTCTGAACACACCATCCCCACTGTCAAATATGGTGGTGGCAGCATCATGCTCTGGGGGTGCTTCTCTTCAGCAGGGACAGGAAAGCTGGTCAGAGTTGATGGGAAGATGGATGGAGCCAAATACAGGGCAATCTTGGAAGAAAACCTTTTGGAGTCTGCAAAAGACTTGAGACTGGGGCGGAGGTTCACCTTCCAGCAGGACAACGACCCTAAACATATCCATGTGTTAGAATGGCCCAGTCAAAGTCCAGATCTAAATCCAATCAAGAATCTGTGGCAAGATCTGAAAACTGCTGTAAACACTGTCCATCTAATCTGACTGAGCTGGAGCTGTTTTGCAAAGAAGAATGGGCAAGGATTTCAGTCTCTAGATGTGCAAAGCTGGTAGAGACATACCCTAAAAGACTGGCAGCTGTAATTGCAGCAAAAGGGGGTTCTACAAAGTATTGACTCAGGGGCTGAATAATTACGCACACCCCACTTTGCAGTTATTTATTTGTAAAAAATTTTGGAATCATGTATGATTTTCGTTCCACTTCTCACAAGTACACCACTTTGTATTGGTCTTTCACGTGGAATTCCAATAAAATTGATTCATGTTTGTGGCTGTAATGTGACAAAATGTGGAAAAGTTCAAGGGGGCCGAATACTTTTGCAAGCCACTGTACATGCTAGGCCTCATCAGCCAATTAATGGACAGAGTTCTGTCTTTTGTTTTCACACATCTTCCTGTTACAGTGAGAGCTGCATTATTTTTGGTCCATCACAAAATGGTGGTTCAAGGGAAAGGATGCAAAAGGGCAATATTTACTGATGTATACATCATATATATATATATCGTATATATACATTATGTATATACAGTATATTTCAGTTCCAGTTTGGTTGGATTCTTTAATAGGTCACTTAATATAAACTATCTGCTGGTTAAGCATTCATAAAGGTGGTATAGGATGGGTTAAAGGAAAACTATACTATACCTAATCTTGGGGTTCTGTGATAGAGCTGCTGATATACTTATTTAGTGTGTGTACGTGTGTAGAGATTGTTGGGTGGTTTTCTGTTCTTCCACAGTTGGTATATATACAGTATATATTATTATTAATGCCCCAATTGCACCTCTTGTCGGTATATGACTCCAGGGGCGACTTTTTTACATCCCCATACGGGTAAGCGTCTCAATATAAGACATCATATCACTTGTACTACATCTTTTGTCATTTATTTGATTACTTGTCCCTGTGGTTTGTCCTATATAGGAAAGACTGATCAAACGTTGAGGCTGCGTATGGATGGTCATCGCTCTGCTATTAGTACAGCATTTCGTGATGGGGTGACTAATAAACCGGTGGCAAAACATTTTTTAGAACAGGGCCACAGGTTACCCACCTTTCGTTATATTGCAATCGACCATGTTCCCCTACCCAGGAGGGGGGGTGACCGCTCCCGTTTGCTCCTACATATGCCATGCATATGTGATGTAATTCTTTTTAATACACTTTTTTGCAAATAATCCGTGTGCCGCATCTTTTTCAAATCTATTTATTGTGGAGGGATGTGACGGCATCCTGAAGTTGCAGAGCACCGGGATTCACACCATGGATGAGTGCGGTGACAGTGTCCTTTGAGGTATATTATATATATATGCTTTCCTCTTCTGTGAACTGCAACTAAGCATAGACTGCTTGTTACCTACCCATATCCTATGGTATTAAAACTAGCGATTCACTGAACCCGGTAATTTGGTATTTAGCTAAACCCCAAAATCTTTGGTGGAATACCAAATCCAGAAACGGACGTTCCCGAAGATACAGTTGGAAGTGATTTGCATGCGGCAAATACAAAGGGTTCGCATTTGGTTCAACCAGGCTCTTGGATTTGGCCGAATCAAAATCCTGCTAAATATGGCTTGGATTTGGCTGAATTCCAAACTGAATCCAGGATTCAGTGCATCTCTAATTAAAACTAGCAGACGTTTGTTTGAAGCTTGACAATAAGCAGAGCCGGCTATATAAAATATCTTTTATTGTCAGCCTGTTACATGTAAATATTTTACCTAACATTCAAGTCATGGCTGTTACCTTGAACAAAAGGTTTTCATTAAGCTGTGCCCTCATTCTAGAATCAATGGCCTTGGAAATGAGCGGTGTTCAAGACTCTGGATCAAAGACTTTGACGGTGTTAACATTTTATTAGAACTTTTTTTTTCTTTTAGATCTTTATAATTACTAAGCAAAGCACATTGACAACCATGCAGTGACTGAGCATTATCATTTCAGGAGACTAACATTGCCGTCTATCAAAACCCTAATTTATTTAGAGAACATTTATTTGTATGCAGAATGTTACAGCAGGAAGCTTCACATTATTTTTGGAACTGATTTTTCTGTGTCATTGTTAGCTATTCTAGGACACACTCTAACAAGTGCAAAAACTTAAAACACATTAAACCTGACACAAGGAAAAATTTCTTTTTTTGCACTAAAAGAGCATTATTTACAGTCGTTTTCTGGTGATTGCCCAGTTCCACGGAGGGAAACCCTATAAATACTTTTACTGTATGCTAAACAGAAAATGCTTCATATTATACAAGTTGCTCTAATACACTTGAAACTGTTTTTTTCCCAGTTTTCTTGAATTGTGGTAAAATCGCAATCTCATATTTTAATAGATTTCCTCCATGTGTCAAACATTGGGCAATTTCATTCCTGGTGTTACTATCCCTTTAAAGCCAAATACCTTGCACCTGCTATTAGGTTGTTATCTCCTATACCTCAGAGCTTTACACAGTAATACATATGTCTATGAAGGTTCTTATTCATCCATGGCCTTATATACAGTATCTAGTAGAATTAAGTCTAAAGCAACTGGGTTTTCTGAGTTTTCTTGAAAACATTTCCCCATCTGAGTGGTAGGGAATTCCCCGACGGGCACCCTTGATGGACACAATGGTCCATTGAACTTTTTCAGTTAGGTGTTGGCTGAAACGTTTTCATAGAAAACTCAGAAAGCCCAGTTGCTTTAGCCTTAACTCTACTGGATACAGTAATACATAGTATGTTGATGGGAATGCTGTTAGGCCAATGATCAAAAGTGAACTCTGCATCATAACCACATGTGTGGCTTCAAACACTCTTGACTTTTAAAATATATAGTAAAAACCCAGGCACCAGTACAAATGTACACTTCACAAAATGATAAAGCTGTTGCCTTCCACAGAAGCATGGATTGCTATTCAGTGTAATTGGCAGTAATTCCTGGTATATCATTATGTATTTCATATATTTATTTGCTGTACAACTAAGCTTGGAATCTAGGTAGAATGGGAAGATTTACAGTGGTAGGAAAACATGTTCACATTGTACAGGCTAGGAGAGTATTTTTAAAGCTAGGAATAGAGTTTATGAATCAAGTATGACACAAATAGGGGCCATGAGAGGTATTTAAGGAGAACACTGCAATAAAGCGAGCATTGGGAAACAAGTATTTTCTCGGATTCATAGAATATTCCCTAGATATAGAAAATATTTCCTCAAAATATCTAGAAAGCAATCCTGTTCAATATCAGGATACGTGTACATGTGGATAAAGCAAAGATGGACAAGGTGGGCATACATTCTTGCACTGATTCTTTAGCTGAGTGTAATGGGATGAGAACCTTATAGATACCATCAGGTCAATAGTGTGCAGTTAAGAGCAGGGCACCTTGTGAAAAGTGTTCCATAGAATGCAAATCATACAGGTTTTGTGTATAGCAGAATAATTTACAGCCAAATACTGTAGGTGTACCACTAAATAAATTAGTAGTGACAAGCCTGATGGGTCTCCTTAGGAATGGGCAGTCTTAACACATCAGAAATTTAGTAGGTCTAATATTGAATTGTAATCAGCTTTGAATTGCAGTTACATCTTTGCAATAGAAGGAATGTGTACATCAAGTTTAAAGTTTGTATCACTTGGTTCCAATAATTCTTACCTTCTAGTTGATCCAGAGTAAATAAAAACAAGAAAACGGTGTCTTATAAGGGGACAAACAATTCATTCTAAAATTTATAATACAGGTATCGGACCCTTTATCCAGAAACCCATTATCCAGAAAGTTCCGAATTACGGAAAGGCCATCTCCCATAGACTCAATTTTAATAAAATTGATAATAATTTGTGAAAATTATTTCCTTTTTCTCTGTAATAATAAAACAGAACCTTGTACTTAATCCCAACTAAGATACAATTAATCCTTATTGGTGCCAAAACAATCCTATTGGATTTATTTAATGTTTAAATTATTTTTTTAATAGACTTAAGGTAGGAGATCCAAATTATGGAAAGACCCCTTACCTGAAAACCCCGGGTCCCGAGCATTCTGGATAATGGGTTCCATACCCATAGTAGCAACATTTGGCAAAATACAGCTGATCCTGAAATAAGCAGACTGCGACATACTGAGGAATATCATACCTCACCATAATTGCCTTAAACTGTATGTTTAGGTAAGAGTAACTGGACTTTGTACTTACTTTGTTTATAAACAAAAGACATCCCATTTATAAAGAAGAACAGCTGTGGGTTGTTTTGTATGAACTTGTTCAAGAAGGCCATAACTGGAGGCCCACTGACATATACAATTGAAAACTGGGCCTCCCTCATCAACAAACCCCAGTGACTACATATAGTTTAAAGATCTGATTTCTGCTTTTCTCTGAAAACATTGTGCACCCACAGCACACAACTTTCTGTTGGTCTGTTTAAATCTTCCTGTTGATAATTTAACATTTAATTACATATACAATGACATTTTTACACAGTTCCAGTAAGTATATACATCTGAAATACATGTAATAGCTAACTATTGTAAATTGTAAATGGGCTCAGAGTTTTATTAGATTATCAATAATTGCTCCAGCACAATTATTCTACACCTAAAAGCTTTCTCTTAAACCAATATATCTTTTATTGTAAGTGTTAAATGTCTTTAGCCCTGCTCAATTAATTATTCTACTTACAAAGGGTAACCTTGAAGCTTTTTTCAATGCTGTGAGCTCTTCCTCATGAAAATAAAACCAACATCTATTTACAGAACATTCTAAAATAAATATAACCAGTGGTCAACACTATATATGTTTACAAGAAGACCGTACTGCTAATACTAATGAAAGTCTCTATATCATATCAAATCTCCATCCAGCAGGGAGCAATAAGCAACAGCAAAGAGGGACAGAGGGCCTAGAGAAAAAAAACCAAGGGATGTAAAATGGAAGGGCCTCCAGGGTAAATCAGTAAAAGCCAATCAACTTTAAATCTATCAAGTAATGTATTAAACCATATTGTTCAGCTGTGAGGGGGGATATTTTAAAATGGATCTGACTTATAAGACTGCTAAACAGTACCTATGATGGTGCAGTAAGCCTAATGCATAAAGTAGATCATTCTTATCCATTATCAAGCTTATTCTTTATCTAGCTTTAGTCCCCCTATAAATCATACTAGTCCCTGTAATTTATCCTAGAATCTTTAGTGAAACTTTCATATAATGCCTTTAAATATCTTGGTGAGGTATAAATAACTTTTTATTATAACTAATGTAATTGTTATTTCTACATGGCAGGGGCAGGATACTTGGTTTTTCATGCTGACTTTTCCGTCAGCTTCAAAATTTGAGTTAGCATTGCCTAAAGCAGAGAAATTGTACCACAATAAATGTTGGTGAGCGAATCTGTCCCATTTCGCTTCACCGAAAAATGATTTTCAAAAATTTGCGAACCGTCAAAAAAATTTTTAACAGGTGCAACAATATTTTTTTAGGCAAGTGACAAAGGCAGGTGACAATTATTTGGCACGCAGCAAATTTTGCCGCCCGTTTCATGCCGGACAACTTATTTTGCCCATCGCTATAGGACAATGGTTTATAGAGGAACAGTACCTTAGTGTTGGATTATTGAGGAAACAAGATGCAATAGAGACAGCAATAGATGACAGCACTGTTTTGCAGGAAACATTTTGACCACTGTTCCATTTAAAGATATCATGTCTTCAGTTAAAAATGTATTGTCCTCTAAATATAATAAACAGCTAGTTATCTTTCAGTTTATCTGGAAGGCACTTGGGACAGGGGACATTTGTTACTCTTTTGGTGCCTGCCATGTAACTGTATATACTGTAAAATATAAGAATGTTTAAAGGGGATCTAAACCCAAATAATGCATTTATGCAAATGTAATCAAGGTGTATCTCTAAGCACTTATGTCGTTTACATTTATTTTCTATTTATAGACTGCTAATGCCAGGCTTTTGGCTGAATAAGTTTACACCAATTCATACTTCAAGGTTTAGATTCCCTTTAAAACCTTGTATCCTAATTGTAATTTCAGACCTCACTGAAAATAACTCCGTTTCCAGGTTCCTGCCAGTTAGAAACCGGGTTGCTTAAGTAAATGGGCTGGACCTGAAAACTGCCAACTTGACTATTGTTGACTTCCTCTCTTTCCTTTTGCCACAGCAAAGGCAAAAAAGGTGACTTGGTAGTTCAGGGCATGGGCAGGAAAGTGAGACATAAACATTTTTGTAAAAGAGGTCCCATTGTGCATAGGCCCTTTTGAGAACTTTGATATCCTGAAAACATAAAAAGATATATACAGTACATTCTTGTAGAGAAGCCTTCACACCCAACCCTATTTTATTTTGTTCAAGTTTCTACCTAGAGAAATAAACCTGAATTTCGAGCATTTTCATTAAATACAGGTGAAGACATTAATAACCCTTCTAACTGAAAAGTCATGATTAGACTGGTAATAGTCAATCTGATAACAGCAGCAGGCAAATAAATATCCGCAGAGAAATAACTATTCCCATTAGTGGTTAAACCTGAAGAAACATTGGCTTATCCTATCCAGCACGGCTGGCCTGTTATCTTGGTTTAATTAGGAATCCTTATCTGTCGATACAAATATCCTTCTCTAGAGGCACACAAGGCAAGTAAACACTGTGTTTGGGAGCATTAGCATAGCAGTCAATTTTCTGCTCACCACTGCCTGTGACACACTGATTAACACAGAATTAGACATCAACTTGACACCGGCACTTAGTGGGTCATCTGGTAACATCCCTTTTTATTGAGTTATTTGCCCTTTAACATATTCTAAGCAGTTCAGCATTAAAATGAATACATAGGTCAATATATTCTCTCACTGTCCCACTCACTTTAAAATAAGCCTTTTTATGAAAAAAGATTTTTATCTTTTTCTAAAATATAATGTTTACTCAAAGCCAATCATGTTCTATATTTACCCCTAGCATTATTTCTTTGTAGGCTAGAGCTCTCTAACCCGCAGCTGCATATTGTCAAATGATATTGTTAATTCGACAACAGCTTAAAGGGTGTAAGTTAACATCTCTGGTATAAACGTGATTTTAAACATATGGAAAGTGCAGAACATATTACATAATATGATGCACTCTTCAGACAAGTCCAGTTTAAAGCAATAAGAATGTATAGGTTACCCATCTAACCCCCTTAATATTTCAAGGTGATTTAATGTTAAATTAATCATGTGATACTCATAAAATTGGGTCACAAATAGTGATTGGTGAAATAATTCGCCAGGCATGGATTTGTGGCAAATTTACGCATTTCGCCATTGGTGGATTTTTTCACTAAATGGCCAAAAAATTGTTGCATGTGTAATAAAAATTACACTCGTCCAAAAAAGCCAATTGTCACTGTTTCGCAAATCTTTTTAAAGATTCATAAATTTTTTGGCGAAATGGGACAGATTCGCTCATCACTAGTCACAAACTTTATGTTTAGCTGAACTATTGCCACCAAGCACCAGGGCACACATATTGTACAATGGGGGTATCCAATCAGAAGAATGAGCCCCCATAAGGGCTTTCTGTTGGGGGCACAACAAGAGTATTTATGCTTTATGCCCCTACTGTGCAGCCACTGATGTTCTCATTGACCCTAAGCAAATGTTTAGATCACCCCAATAACCCAATAAAGCACCAAGGCACCATATTTGGCCAATAAGAGAGGGCCATTGCTTAGAAGGAGAATTATTAAGCCACATTATGTTAATGGGACAGATTCATAAAACTTCGATTTTCAAAGCCAATAGTTACAATAAAATAGGGATATGCTATAGAAATACTCAAGTACTTTATCACTAGTTGTCAAGTTTAATAACTTAAGTGACAATAGAATTAGACATTAAAATTATGTGTTTCTAATAAATGGAACTCGGGACATTAGCAGTTTCTTTGTTGGCTTGATGTATCTTGATGTCTATGTTATTACCTAGTATAATTATTATCCTTTATAAGGATAATATATAGCTCCAAGTGTATTGTTTATAATAGGTCATGAACTGGGGTGAAAACCCATTAAAGCAATACAGAATAATAGTGGAATTAAAGACATGAGGACTGCTTAGCGCAATTAGAACTAAAATATATAAACAAAGGAACCGGACATCATTATTATTATTATTTGAATATTACAATGTAAGAAGCATTTAGCTCGCCTGACACAAGCTCAATGTTTCCTACTTTGTACTGTAGAAGTGCAGCTGAGGATATTGCCCCTGCCATACGCAATTAATTTACCACTGGAAAATATGCAAGGATGAGATTAAACAACAATGCAATAAACAGAGCTAACAACACAAGATTGTTTAATAAATCTAAACTACTCGCTTCTCAGATTCAAATAAAATGGTAATAACATACTGATGAAGTTGGAAGTCCTTTTTTTTTTTAATAATATCCCCTATAAAAGCAAGTAAACTAGTAAAGGCAATATCTGGAATATTTAAGGCTTCTATGAAAAGAAATCATCAAGAAGATTATGGGAAAATGTATATTTTTGCTTCCTGGCATACACCAGTGAGACAAAAGAGAAACAATAGACTGTCTCTATGTCTATAGTATTTATTGTTTGAGGGTGCTGTTAATAAATGGTAGCCACATTTTTTCTTTTCCTTTTTTTTTCTTTTGGAAAGAAACAAAAATGAAAGGTTGTGCCATACATTATTGTGCCAATTATGTATGCCAGAAACACATGGCCTTTAGAACCTATACTAGTCATAATCCAATATAAATAATTCATTGTTCTTTATACTGTACACAAGCTAGAAATGTGAAAGCAATAGAAAATGATATGCTTGAGGATATACCATGTACATGCTAATATATCCAGATGATACACTAGCCTGGCTCATTAGAAGACTGGCAGTGGAAAACTATAGCTAAAATTATTTTCCAAAGTTTGTAGAACTTTGGCATTTGAAATCAATCACCATGAACAGGTAGAATGGATTTTAACTTTGAAAAAGTTATTTTTAAAGTATAATCATTATATACAGGATTCTTCCAAGAGGTGATAAGGTGCTGCTATTTTCAGGAATTAACAGTCAATAATAAAATAAATGTGCATAAGGAAGAATTTTGTGAAGTATTATCAAATATAACTTATCAGTTATAAAAATCTGTTATATATTAAAAATAGTTTTGCAAATTTTCCAGCCAAATGAAATGGGACCTGTGACCTTTACATTATAGGGTAATGATGACTTTCTCTTACCTCCACATAAAACTATAAAATATATTACTGCTCCAATATTGCACACTTATTTTTACTTACAGTTATAGGTTACCCCACTCCCCATCAGTCTTTGAAAGTTCATCTATTCTACTGTCTCTAATGATAAGTAATTACCTTGCTCTGGCGGCACTTTATGTTATTCGATATTTGAATAGATCAAATACTTTTTGTTCATTATTATCATTGTTCATTTTATATAGCTCTATTCTGATGCACTCGACTTCTCCATATAATTAAGACTTTGATAAATGAATGTCTATAGTATATCCCTGCCTAGGTATTATGAGCTCTAACCATCTATATGCTGAGGTTTCACCTGGCAAAATAAAACAAAGCATTGCCCACTTTACCCAAGCATATGTTACTCTGTGTTATCTATGGTTAGGATCTTTTGGGTCATGCAAAATAAAAATAAATTGTTTCCCTGTGTATTTTGTTGTCCTATAGTTTCAATAGTAAATGGTATGTCTGTATCCATTAATGAATAGTAGTGTTTGCATTTTTGTAATGACATACATGGGCGTCCGCAGAAAATTTTCCAAGGGGGGGCAAGTAAGCTAGTATCATCCTGCAACAGACAAATATATATATATATATATATATAAATATATATATATTTTTTTTTTTTTTGCAGGATGATACTAGGGGAGGCTAAAGATGGCCCATACACAGACTGACCTACAGCTAATGTGACACTTAGTGGATTCGCTGCTGGCGTAAAAAGTTAACCTCCCAACTACCTCTTGCCGTTCCCACTGACTCCCAGGGATACTGTACAAAAGTGCGGGGGGGGCTTTTTTGTTTTTACCCTAAAATGTTTAGTATGTTAAAGTATTTATACGCGCATTTCTGTGAGGGGATCTGCAAACTGGGTATAGTACCTGGGTATAGTGCCTGTGTATAGTACCTGGGTATAGTACCTGTTTATAGTGCCTGCGTATAGTGCCTGGGTATAGTACCTGGGTATAGTACCTGGGTATAGTGCCTGTGTATAGTGCCTGGGTATAGTGCCTGGGTATAGTACCTGCGTATAGTACCTGCGTATAGTGCCTGCGTATAGTGCCTGCGTATAGTGCCTGCGTATAGTGCCTGCGTATAGTGCCTGCGTATAGTGCCTGCGTATAGTGCCTGCGTATAGTGCCTGCGTATAGTGCCTGCGTATAGTGCCTGGGTATAGTGCCTGGGTATAGTACCTGGGTATAGTGCCTGGGTATAGTGCCTGGGTATAGTGCCTGGGTATAGTGCCTGGGTATAGTGCCTGGGTATAGTGCCTGGGTATAGTGCCTGGGTATAGTACCTGTGTATAGTACCTGTGTATAGTGCCTGTGGGATGAAATCTGCAGCAAAAGTTGAGAGTTGGTTCTCAGGTAAAGTTACAGCTGCAGATTCTTCTTTTCAGTCTTCATTTGTTTCCAGTTTGCAAAATCTCCCGATCCCTGTGTGCATCTGTGCTCTGATTGGTCAATTTTACTGTCTGTCAAGGAAGCTGTGCTCTGATTGGAGAATCCACAAGAAGAAAGATCCAATCGGAGCACAGCAAAAACGGGCTTGAGGAGACAGTGCAGAAAGTAAGGTTTTTTTTGCTACTTTTCCAGGGGGGGGCAAGTGCCCCCTCTTGCCCCCTTCTGTGGACGCCCATGATGACATATGTTTTTATGTAAAGCCAGTGGTGTTACTGCGCATTCAACCTGGTTCAGGAAGTACACGAACCATGTTCATCACAAAAGAATTTACAGGATGTATTAAATTGGGTTCTTCACTGAGATGCAATTTGTAATTGGATGACTAGAAAACAGCGTTATGGTTTTCTAAAGGAAAGTACAGTTGATCCTCATGCTGAAATATAATTACGGTCTAATGATAAAGAACCTCAACAATTATCTTATTAAAAAAATATAGTGTGCCCTTTGGGATCATGTACAAGACATGCCAATTCAGCTAATTTATCACACATACAGACTGTCTAGAAATAAATTGAAGTATTGAAGTATCATTTAAATCATAGCTCCTTAGTGCAGGATGGACAGGGTTTTTGCTGCACGGCTTATATTGCTCTGTTTAGACATTTACATTTCCAGAAAAAGTTGTAACAATTTGCTGCACAGTAAAATGTTTCAACAGAGGCACACAATATATTAGATTCCATTTAGGCACATTTTTTGACATGAAGGAAAGGAAGAGGAATCTTTTTGTATGTTTAATAACATTTTGATTTATTTCTTCAACAGAATGAAAGGCCTCTAGCAAGATGACTTATTAGTATGCTGACTACACACCATCCCATGGGGTTGTGAGGTTATCAGACATCAGTGCCAACACTGAAGGGATAATCAGGAGGTTGACATGTAGGTCCCCAGCTACAGAAGAGATTTGCAATTCAATTGGAAAATACTCTGAAAAACTCAATGCCTCCATTAAAAACAGTCAATTACAGCTTTGTTTTTCACAACCTGATCATTCAGAATGACAACATGTACTATGCCACAACATTTATACAAATCCAATGCAACATACAGTATTTAGAATATTGTGCTTGGTTTTAAAATAAAATATCGTGCATTTATGGGATTATGAGTACAGTCTATTTAACCATTTTGCACTTACTAAGGCATACAAAAGGATTTCTGGGACCTTCTGCAAATGGAAAATAAATGCAACTTGTAGCAGGAAACATAGGGATGTTGACCCAGCATTATAATAAACTTCTGACCTATTTTCTTAAAGCTCTTTTCTGTTATGTGATGCTTTACATCTTCTCATGTCTAGTATTAGGCACCTGCTCCCACCAGCAAGCAGGACAAGATAGGCTTTTTCTTCCATAAAGACTTCATTTAAAGATGTTTAACTAAATTATTATTATTTAGTTATGCTCTCTACTACTTGTCACATGTGGGTTTACTTCTATTTAGGTCTGGTGTGGAGCTTGTTAGCCTTTAAGCATGGCTACACTTCATATGTACATCATCTGACAAAAGGTTTATCTCTCTTTAAGTTCTCTAATTGGTCACACTGTGGTACCTAAGAATTGTGGTAAGCACCCAAACTCTTCCTGCATGTGTGCAGCGTATGTAGTATGTACTGTGATGCCCTGCCAAGCATCCCCATCCCCAGTGTGTTGTTCAGCACATTTAGAGACATACGGGCACATGTACATCTGCAAGTGCATTGAGCAAAGGGCAATTTCAAGAACAACTGCTATGCTTGGCACAACTGTCAGATAAATTCCACAACTGCACATGCATTTCATCACAAACTGATGCAATTGCATGAAAGTCTGCCTGGAGTCATATCCAGTGCTTGGCATGTTATTAACCAATGTGCACCGGATTTATCAGAATCAGTGTGCTGCGTCTATTGACGCTGGGCATGAAGGGAACCATGGAGCTACCACCTGGTCAGGAGTTACAGGTAGCTCCAGGGGTCTCCTGTGCTGCATAGCTCAATTTGAAGATGGAAGGCAGATAGTACTAGGCAGCATGCAATGAGTGCATTTTGACATGTACTTTTAATGAAATAATGTTTTAATCAGGGAAATTGCAGCAGCTGCAACTTCACTTGCAGACATATACAAACTCTGTATTGTTTGTGTGCTACTCTTTACTAGCGCTGACCTGTAGTTTTCTACAATACATTACCAAACACTTTAAACCTATGGTCAGATCAAATCTATGGTTATACAAGATTTGACTCAAACAATCATTTTAGCATTTCACCTATGCATTTCATTAATATAACAGTTATTAGACAAGCATTATTTTTGTTTTGTTAGGAGCCATACAGATTTTACATTTTATTAATATATCCATATATAACGCACAGGAGATTTGATTCACAAATCAGCTAGTTTTTTGTGTGTTCTTTTTACCTACCCAAGTAAGAATTAAGGCTTTCCCTTTGTCAATTCTCTTCAAAAATTGTTGGATTTATATAGCAACAAGGTTCAAATGTGTCCCAGTTTAGTAACCCAGAACAACTACCAATTAATATTGATTAGTCTTATGCTGTTAGAATGACAAAAGCTAGTGTGTGGTAAAAATGATACCAGCTCTTCATAAGCCTGTATGGAGGAGAAAGTTTGCTGTGTATTTCTTTGTGAAACTATAAATCCATTTAAAAAAATGAGAGATTACAGACGCTGGGCAGACTCACAAGTCAATTGATATAACTAAAGCAAATTTGGTCACGTATATTTCAGTATCAAATATAAATTATTATATATTATTACACTTACTTATAAAGCACCAACATTTTCCACAGCGCTGTACATAAGGTTACATATTTTACACACAGGCTTACAGTCTATAGGCGTGGGGATAGTTGGTATACAAAGTATAAAAAGATGTGGCAGTGTAGGAAGTGTATGAGGGGGTGGCGGAATATGGATTCATACCACATGCAATCTGCTCCAGAAGGTTGTTGAAAGGTTAGACAACACTCCTTTGTATCTTCAAAATTGAAATACCTATTTTCAAAACATGGGCAGCAAAGTAGTAATCTTTCTCCCTCTATACACTATATATAAAGCTTGAAGGATGTATGGGAGGGCCATAAAACATTGCTTCTTTGAACTGGTTTGGGTAATTGCATTTTAATTTTGAAGACATGAACCAGTGCTGTCCATCCTTTAATTGTCCAGATTGTACTAGCTACTACTGATTTTTTTAAAGGAAAACTAAAACATCCAAAGAATGTAAGTATCTATAAAAATATCCCACAACTAATTATACAGTATGTAGTGATGAGCGAATCTGTCCTGTGTCATTTCACTAAAAAAATCACAAAACTGTTGAAAAATTTGTGAAATGCACTTTTTGTAGCTACGGCACAAGGTAATGGGCAGGTTTTATTCGTCAAATTTTTTTGTTGCAGCAAATTTTTTCTGCAGTTTTGCCAAAACTTTGCTGATAATGAAATGTGGAACTTTGCAGCTAATCATCACTACTCATATGTAAAACCCTGCTTCATCTAAATAAAACAATTTTATAAAAATATACTTTACTTTATACTTTATCACCCATTGGGCAAGCCTTAATAGAAAACTGCCATTTTAAGTACTAAGGGCCACCCCCTGGGATCATACTATTCATGGTGCACACAAACAAGCCAAGGCACACATACATGTTATGTCAAATCAGCCAATTAATGGGCAGAGCTCTGTTCTTTACTCCCACACTTCTTCCTGTTACAGTTAGAGCTGCATTATTTCCTGTCAGGTGATCTCTGTGGGACTACACATACAAAATGGTGGCTAAAGGGAAAAGATGTAAAAGGAAAATATTTATCAATATATAGTTCAACTTTGTGAGATTCAGATTGTGAGATTCAGTCACTTAATATGATATAAACTATATAAGTATTCCTTCTAGGGGTACAGTTTTCCTTTAAACAAGTGAACAATGTGACTACTACTCACACTACATGATGCCTCAGTATATAACTAGTATTAAGCATGTGGAACATTAAAAATTAAAATGGGATGTTTACAAGCACCAAGTTATTTTACAGTGCAAAAGAATACCTGTATCATCTTGGGGCTAGCTGGGGGCAACAAGTTGACAAATCTAGCAATTTTTCTGGCAGGTGGTCAAAAACACAGTTTTTGCCAAAATAATACAAAACTAGCTCATGTGCCCAAAATCACTCATTTCTGTGTTACTCGACTACATTTTTTAAGAAAGAAAATTATTTCCAAAGAACTAAAATTTGACAAATAGAAAACCATTTGTACAATCTAACTTACTAATGTACAGCAGCTGTTGCTTAAAATAACATATGCTTACAGAGTACTAGAATATACCACTATGGTGAACTTGAAATGTATTATACTGTTTTTTATAAAATATTACTAGCGATGACTGAAATTGCTGTGTTTTGCTTCTCTGCAAAATTTCCCAAACTACAGAAAATTTGTAAATGTAAAAATTTCATCCAAATGTATTGGATTCAATGGTAAGGCACTCCTATACCTGTATCACCAAAAGCATATTAAACATAAAACAACTGGGGTTAAATGGGGAGGTTTATTTGTATTCATAACAAGTAAATAATATCTGCCATGGGGGAGAGACAAACAGATACAATACAATAATATTCAGACTTCCATATCAATATATTTGATTTTTGTAGTAAATAAAAATAACTATCATTACCTCTATATGTACAATTCCATATAATTATAGACTCCTTTAGATGCCTGTAATTTCCTGAACCATTAAATATGAAAACCAAGAATATTACTTCTTGACTCTGCTCTTGGCTAAACTTTTGCTGTCTTATTTTTTAAATCCTTCATTAAAATAAAAGTTAGCTGAGCTGAGCTCATATTTCTAGAATGAGGTAAACCAAAGTATTTCAATTGTGAGCCAGTATTTAGAAAATAGCGTTTACAATTTCTATGACATTGCAGAACAAAACGCTGGAAAGAATTTGTATTTTATCAGTTCCTTGCAACTTTGAGTAACGTAATATTTTTCATGATAAAAGCTAAGGTGTCATAAAAAACTGGCAGTCGAATGCTATGGGATAAGCACCTGCATTGTCTGTACTAAGAGACAAAAGGCAAAACTAGATTGTCTAAAGATGAAGCTGTGACTGTAGTCATGGCAACATAGAGAGCCATATTATGCATCTTCAGCTAAAGCAGGGTCCATTCAAGTTATGAGTGTTATTGGGAATCACAGTAATAAAAATGTCCATAGAAGTCTTATAATTATTATATTTCATTCCAGGAATAGAGAACGATTAACACTTATGCTATTATAGAAGCATGGAAGTTTTAGTTCAGCAATGGCTGGATTTCAAGAAAATTGTGTCTGGAAAAGAATACAAAGTAACTATAAAAAATAAATGGCACCACACCGCCATTATGTTTCCATTTCCCAGTCACCTTAAATGGCGTTTAGAGCTGGTGACACAAGGTACAGATACAGGAAACCCATTATCCAGAAAGTTCTGAGATTTTGGAAAGGCCATGTCCCATAGATTCTGTTTCAATCAATGAAATCACACTTTTAAAAATTATTTCGTTTTTCTCTGTTATAATAATACAGTAAACTCCCAACTAAGATATCATTTATCCATACTGGAGCCAAAACAATCATATTGGGTTTAATTACTGTGTAAATAATTTTTTAGTAGACCTAAGGTATGGAGATCAGAATTACAGAAAGACCCCTTATCCGGAAAACCCTAGGTCCCAAACATTCTAGATAATAGGTCCCATATCTGTATAAAACAGCTTGCCAAGTGGCACATAATAGGCAGTGATAAAAATGGAGAGAGTGTATTACGGAGAAATAATGTAAATATACATACCTCCTCTACTGGGAGGCCAAAAGAAGCTGAAATGGAACTATGGAGTATTTGGGGAGTGAAGAACAAAACTGCTAATGCTTGTAAGCCAAGTAGAGATGTCTGTAGACCTTTGGACTTCAATAGTTGCTAGTGAAAGCAACACAGTTCTGGTAGCATATTGCCTTATACGGCCTCTATTTTTGTGATTTCCCTGGGCTTCTCTTGGTAGGACCTCATTAATTACAATGTCTTAATAACAAAAATGTAATGAAAAAATGTAAATGCAACAGGTTCCTATTTTTAATATTACTTTTTTCCTAGGAAGTTCTTAAACTAATGAATCTGCAAGCCAATTTTATTTTTTTTATTTAACCATACTGGTATTTTCATAATAATTCCAAAACATCATGGACTCAAAGAAGCAGATTTTATTATGAAAGTAATTATTTCTATAGATTTTTCGGTAGTTTCTGCTCGTGGCAGTACCAAACTTTCTACAGCATTGCACATGGGATTTTTTCAGGCATGGTTAAGTGTCTCTAGGCCAGATATTGCAATTTAATTTTTGCTTTCTGAGACACAAGAAGATAAAATGACTTGCTTAAGGTCAGAGTGAGCTCTCCTGGGAATCAAACTTAGGCATCACACAGAGCCAACTGAGTTTATCTGTAATAACACAAACAGTTTTAGTTGTTCAAAGAACCATTATCAGTAAAACATTTTCTTGTAGTCACTGCACACTATTGGAAAATTAATATTTGATTATTATTACAATAATTAAGGTTCATTAAAATCACTTTTTGCTGTGAGTTCATTGTAGTTAGAAAAGGCAAATCTCAAACATTTTCAAAAATGACTCCAAAAACCCAAAACAAATACATTGTGGTTTTTTTCAGATAACCTTTGGAAGAATAGTCTTTATAGTCCTTAATAAATATGTCCTGTGGATTTCAATATTATATTAAGTGTTATATGCGTTATGCTGGGTCAAATAATAAATCCCTTGCTGCAGGTGCTCGAGCACTAAGGGGTGCACTATGATACCACTTAGCACTCATTTACTTGGTGGCTGGGCAGCGTTGGAATTTAGAGACAGAGACCCACCAGGGTTCCAACTTCAAGGGCCCCTGTTGCAACATCAAAGCCCCCCCCCCCCCGCTGCCACCATTATGTCACCATAGTGTTTTACCTCACTTGTGGCTGTGATTGGGCAAAAAAGGGGGGAACATCTGCAGTGCCATGAGGGAGCGGGCCTGGGTCAGCTAGGACCATACAGGCCAGGCCCACAAATAGCCTTAAGTATGCTTGCTCAAAAAATCATCCTAGCCAATCTTAAAGAATCTGTCATCACAACATCACTCGGATGGGCATTCTACAACCTCACTGCCATCACTGTGAAAACCACCTACACTGCTTCAAATGAAAGCTCCTTTCCTCTAATCTAAAGGGGTGGCCTCTGGTGCACTGATTTTTTTATTGGAATAAAGATCTCCGCTGAACAGGCTAAACAGAGATTATTTCATCCAATTCAACTCTACACAATAGCATTCATATTACTTTTTATCCAGAACAATACAATCCTGTATAGCATCAATTTAACTTTAGTTAACTTTAAGGCTCTTTTCATAATGAAAGTTAGAGCAAAGCTTTGCTTGGCCAATGTTCTTTCAAAGTAGTACACTTGCACTTATATGATCTTATAAAAGTCATAACCACAGCACACAAAAAAGTAGTATATATAGACACACACAATTCAGTACTTGCATGGACCTACAATGCTTAGAAAAGAATATGCCCACACAGCCTACAAGAAATAAGAAGGAACATTGCCGCTGGCATTAAAATCCATAACTTGACAGCTCCCAATACAGAATGAAATATTTCTTTCTTAAAATACCAGTCGCGTTAATAATGACAATTATTAATTTGGTCTATATGCACATATTGAAAAAGTGAAGAACTAGTCCTGGTCTTTATACCTACCATAAAAGCTCTACCATTCACACTACATATATGAATTTGTAATAAAAATATCATGCTTGTCATGTAAATGCTTTTCAGTTGTTATGGGCTCCTTTAACCATGGCTTTGTTTTTCACCCTATCATAGCATTTAAACCACATGGATTTCACAGTTTATAGTCTGCCAGACCCCATCCCCCAAAGCACAGGAAATACATTTACAATTACTAAGCAATACTTCAGTTCTTAGGGGCTAAAGTCCATTTTCTGTATTAGATGTGTTTTTGTCTATATCACACACTGATAAAAAAAAAAATGTTTTCAATTTTTAATTAAAAAAAATTGGACAGACAAAATTACCTTGTATGTGAACAGGCCCTAAGCACTGGAAGTAATCAGAAATTCAGTGCCCAAGAACCCAAATCTTCCATGCATTCAAATCCTGTTCTCTGTTAATTTTTTTTCATTTCCATATTCAGTACATAATGTGTTTGTCACTGTATTATGAGAAATATTTACAATAAATATTACATGGAATGTAGTGACATTGGAATGTTGAATTTTCTTAATTGGGAAGGAAATGGATGGAAGAGAGGGGGTAGTTGGGACAAGAAAAGGAAAACAGGACTGATCCACCTATTTTTGTGTTGAACAACACAATTAAACCTTGTCACCTTCTCCCATTTAGCTCAGTGGCTTCTCATCTACTGTACCGCCAAGCAGGTTTCCATCAGTCATTCACATATTTTAAACAATGGTGTCATAGCTAGTTAGGGAGAAGGGCACAGTCCATATCCACAGGGACAACAAACTTTAAGTTTAGATTAAAACAAGTAGGCAGCCAGTATTTGGAAATTGTTAGCTTAGAAACTGTAAAAATAAGTGCAATGGGTGCCACTATTGTGGCTGGGGTTGGGGTTGTGGTTGGGGGGGCTGGGGGGGGTTGTGGTTGGGGGGGTTGTGGCTGGGGTTGGGGGGGGCTGGGGTTGTGGCTGGGGTTGGGGGGGGCTGGGGTTGTTGGGGGGGGGGCTGGGGTTGTTGGGGGGGGCTGGGGTTGTTGGGGGGGGTTGGGGTTGGGGGGGGTGGGAGGCCACCAATATTTATTATTTATTTTTTTATTATTATACCGTCAAATACCGTGATACCGATATAATTTTGAAAAATACCGTGATATAAATTTTTGGTCATACCGCCCAGCTCTAATAGGGCCCCCTCTGCATTTCACCTCAGATTTACTAGTGTTAAAGCATGTACTCTAGCTCAGAACCATGTTACTTTTGGCCAAATGTCCCCTTGCCTCTACACATCCTAAAAAAATGTGTTACATTTTACTTTGTCCCATAAGGCTATTGCTGTATTGGGGGGATATTATCCAGTCTTTTAACCACTGGGACCCACAGAAGTGGGGTTGGGTTGTTAGGATTTAAAAAGAGGGACTTCAGTCAAGACCTAACTGAGTGAAGCTTCTACTGGATATACAAAGGGGATAGCAGAAAGGTAGGCTGCCCTTTATTATTTTTTTATATTTTGGACTCGCAGTTCTTTTTTTATCCAGTGCCTGCCATCTTATATTCTAGATTTCCATTTGAACTGAAATATTTGCATTTGCAGCACATTTATATCTTACATGGGGACATGGATCATAGTATATTTTAGAATGAACAAAGCATCAAACTATACAGATTTATTAATTGAAATAAACTTTAAGAACTGCCAGATTTGTAGTATTCTTTATAATGTATCTTACCATCCTACAAGAAATTTTACACAAGGCAATATGAAATATCATGTGTTTTGAATTGTTGTGCTTCCAACACACTTCTACATCTGGTCTTTCATCCAAATTAAAAAAAAAACCAAAATATTTTGCAGCTTGTTCTATTAAAATCTGTTCAGTCTAATCAAAATATCGGTGGCCATTTTGGCTTAAAAATACTTTTTCTCCCAGTATAATATTAAAATATATATATATTAAAATATATATATATATATATATATATATATATATATACACACTGTGTATATATGCAGAAAGAGAGAGGGAGAGAGAAAGCCAGTTATTGAAGATCTCTTACAGTAATTCTAAACTACAGATAAATCTGGACCATTACAATTATGTGAATCACTTTGAGAAGATTCATATGGCTACAGCTCATACACAACTAATTATAAAAAGCTATATATAAAAACAAACATTTAATATGCATAATCATTTTTCAAGTTATAGTAATTGAAACATTATATTCTGTATATTACACTGAAAATGGTTGGAAGTCTGAAATAGAGTTCAGACTACCAATAATTTGTGTTATTATATAAGTTAATAAGGTTATTAAAAATAGATTATATATCAAATAAATGGCCCCTCCCATCAGTACAAAGGACACACAGACATTGGTGGCCAGGGCCCCCTAAAACACTGGTAACCAGGGACCCCTAAAACATTGGTAACCAGGGCCCCCCTAAAACATTGTTAGCCAGGGCCCCCCAGCATCCTCCAGTTACCCCCCTCACCGGTCCTCCAGCTCCCGCCCCACAGCATCCTACAGCTCCCACCCCCCCAAAAGCATCCTACGCTTCCCCCCAGAGTCCTTCCCAGCATCCTCTAGCCCCCCCCCAAGCATCCTCCGGCTTCCCCCCAGCTCCCACCATAATCCTCCAGCGACTTCCTCCAGCTCCCCCCCCCCAGTGACTTCCTCCGGCTCCAATCAGCTTCCCCCATCCCAGCGATTACCTCCGGCTCTCCTCAGCTTCCCCCATCCCAGCTACTTCCTCCAGCTCCCCTCAGCTTCCCCCATCCCAGTGAATACCTCTGGCTCCCCTCAGCTTCCCCCATCCCAGCTACTTCCTCCGGCTCTCGTCCGGCTCCCCTGCGGCATCCTCCAGCTTCCCCGAGAGCGTCTTCTTCCGTCTGCGTCCTCTTGTTATGTGCCGGCTCCCCGCTGCAGCTGAACATTTTATAAGGTTTGCGCTCCGCGTACGCACTGGGCGCAACCAACCAAATTTCCCGCTGACCACCAATGACAGGGCCTGGAGTTCTTTAAAGGGGGGCCGAGCTAAAAAAAAAACAAACTATCACAGCCGGGCCCCCTTTAAAGTGATCATCGTCCGGGCCCAGGACAACTTTCCCCCCTGTGCCCCCCTGATGGCGGCCGTGAGCAGACCTATGGTATTGTGATCCAAATTACAGAAAAAAACCCTTATCCGGAATATGCCCAAGCATAGTGGATAATAAATACTAGAACTGTACTCCAAAAATATATTTGAGAAGCTGAAAGGCCACAATTTGGATAACCTTGAGCTGCACTCATATGCGCTCCACTATTATTGTTTAGCACTTGCTTTTTTATTACTATAGTGGAGTACTGATAATGCCTGGAGTCATACATTTCTCTGGGAATTAAATGTAACATCTAGGTTTTGAGATGTTGTTTATATTCTCCCTAAGCATCTATGCCAAGTAATTGATTTTGGCTTGATTATAATACGACTGATGTGAACATCTTCCTTATGACTAGCCTTTTCCATATAATCAATCCTATATGATTGTAAAATAAATGCTTTTCCAAAATAAACATATTCTGTTCCTTCTGGTTCTCCTTATTGCTTAGAAAGAGCAGTCAACAATCACTATAAACTTAATGAAACAGCAAAACACTGCGATCTTCAAAGTATTTTATTTTGCTAGCTATTTTGATCCTATGCTGTCAAAAAGACAAGTGGAAGCCACTGTACAGAAAATACATATATTATAGTTATTAAAGGTAAAGCCCTGGCAAAAAATCACATTGCAAGCATCAGAGTAATGCCAGAAAAAGTGAAAAAAAAGATAAAAAAGGGCTGATCCAATAGATGCACACAGAATACAAAATGTTCTACTTGTCACTAGCTGCACAAAATCCAACTAAAGACAGAATGGTCAAGTCACTCCATTAAAGAGACATGTCTATCACAATGCATCATTTATTCTCATTGAAGAAAATGCTTTCTTGCAAAGATATATTTCCAGATATATTATTTCAAAAAACATATGACCAAGAATAGATTGAAAAACAGCCAGTGTATTGTCTGCTGCTATTTCTGTTTGAAGGCAGAATGTAGGAGGTCTGCTAGATCTTAGCTTGCAGCCATTTAAACTATGTTTGAAGTGCTAACATTTTCCTCAGTCTCTGGAAAGTTCCTTGGTACGTTCTAAAAGACCAAACGATGCAAAAAATAAATAAATAAAAGGTTTTGTTCAATATGGTGAATATGATTTTCTGTATATATAAAAGCCATCTTGCATAGAAAACATAAAATCTTGAAAAGCTAAATTACAGGAAATATAGAAGAACATTATAGGGTCACTGGAAATATTTATGTTGAAAACTTCTTTGTTTAGTAATTAATAAGTGAAAAGTGCAGAATCATGTCAAGTATTGGTAAGATATACTGAAACAATGGACAAAACAGTCAAGTGGAAAAAAGGAAAAGTAAAGTTTAAAATGATATCGTTCATAAGAGAAAGTGCATGTTGTGCCTATTGCACATATTTATCTTAGAGTGCTATTGCTATATATTTTAACAAAATGATTGCAACAGACTTTATTTGGATATAATTATTAACAGTATATCCATATCCGGGCATTAGTGCCAGCCTAACAATATGGTTTTGCATGTTATTATCCTCAAGAACATCCTTCCTTTATCCCATCATTGTATGATTGATGTAGAGTAATGTTAGTATAATACGGTACACTTATATTAAAGCACAACAACCTTCTTAAAGAGATCTTAAATAATAAATGTGTTCAGTCAAGTATAAACCATGTCTCTAGAACACAAGACAATATGTTAGCAGATCAAATGAAGGAAGAAAGCTGTGCCTGACACAAATTAAGACTGTGCCATTACTTACTACGAGAGAGAGGGGCCGTTTCCATGCAACAACACCGATCAATCCTGACAAAAGCACCTGGAAGGAAATGAATAGTGTTAGTAACAAAGCACACACACACAATTTCTTCTGTATCGACAGCTTGGGAACACTATCTTTCATTATTTACAAAATAATTTCAGAAAACCCATAACCAAAATATTTTTAATTTTTAACATTTATATTCTCAGCAATGCAAGATCTGTGTTTACCAATAGCCCTTTCTACTGCACATTGTTTACATGCTGTAAAAATGTACTGTAGCTTGTAACAACTTAAGAAAAAGACATTTATTGGTGCCAAGAGACTTCTAAAAACCTTGCTGTGAGGCTCAGGTCTGTGAAAGACCACATACACGGTCTGATGATTGCAAACTGAATAAAAGTGCGTTCAATGGCAAACCATCCATGTACCAGTGGGATTACAATTGCATCCATGAGTATTCTGATGTTAACGTGTTTCAAAATCAGTGAGATGGGAAGAGATCTGAAGCAGCAGAAACATTTTTTTCCCAGATGGAGGTGTGAAGATGATGGATACATTACTAGCTTTTTGATTTCATTACAGATTATGTCAAGTATAAATTTAGTCCAACGGGGCTCTTTGGGCTTCTAGCGATGAAATCATACAACATAAGTGAGTATAATGCACAATGTTTTGTAAACTTGTTCTTAGTCTTTATTTTGAAAATAAAAAAGCATGAACTACAATGGTCACTTATTATTAAATTGTCATTTCTTTTATTAGTTCTGTTGGCAAGTTGTTGCACCGGCAAATGTTCCATACTCAGCATTCTTTTGCTACTGTTATTATAATTTCTTACCCAGCAAGTGACTATTCTAAAACCTTGCCAAATACTGCTGTTAGCTAATACTTTGGTGCTTTGGGTCACAAAACAGAATGGCGGAGTCACATGCAGGCCCATTTGCTGGACAAGAAGTGGGAAGTACAGTGACTACCATTAGTGGTTCCAAAATATCTTGAATATACCTTATTTTGCAGTGATATAATATTACCCTTTAAAATCAAGGATGGATGGTTAATAGACTGTTATAAACTTAATGTTAAGTAGATGTTGACATTGTATGCTATGTAAGACTGTAGGGGATGGTCTTAATGGGCTGTACTTTAATATGTTTGCCAAATAATAATATTTGTTCATTTTTTGCCATCCATAGAATCCTTCATATATACTCTTGCACAATATATAAAGTATTCTAATTACTTATTTTAATTAATAGAAGTTCTTTCTGCACAACATGATAATCTCCTTTTTATGTATTTTGAGATCATCTGTGGTTGCTGTTTTATTTATCAAGACACAGATTTATAAAGAAAAAAAGACTGCTGCAAGGAGTAATTCTTTAGTATACTAGTAACCACTAATCACTTCAATATACTCAGGAAGTTGAAAACCCAACTGGTCTTCACTCTCTGGGGTTTATTTTACTATTTCAATTCTCTTTTTATACCTTGAGTGCAAGACAGATAGTCCGCAAACTTTTGCAAACTTTTTTTTACTTGCTTTCAAAGTTAGTAGCAACAACAGCCAACCTGTTGCATTAATTTTGTTTGATAACAGCAGCAAAATCTACAGTTTATCCTTCTACGTAATGCCATACTGTTTGAGTTGTAGCAAATGTTTTGCTTTATACTGTCCTACTTTTACATCAGCTGTGCCTTGGGACAGATTTCTGATACATTTCAAATAAATCACATCATTCTCCTGCTCTCTCCTGCAAGAGACTGGAATAAGAAATTAATGGGCAACAGCAGATTGTACCAGTCACCGAAGAACCCTACCAGCTGAAGAAGTAGATAGAGACAATAATAGTATTTAATTAAATTAAGCCTGGACAGGCATAAGGTTAGTCTGTTCATGAAATAAGATTATACATTAATTAAGCCTGAGCTCTTTCAGACAGCAAGGGACCTGACAGATTAGATTTGTCAATGGCCCTTTATCTGTCATCAGATCTATGTTTCTCTGGTCACTATATTTATAGTTAAGGTTTGGCAGGGAAAGGAACATGCAGGAAGAATGTGGCTATTTTATTTGAATAGCAAGGCTATGCCTCTATCAAAATCAATACAATTTTATGAACAATACAAAAGAAATTGACAATATTAAATCAAGAATGTATAACTGAGGTAAGAGCAAAACAGTAGGAGCAGGAGAAGCAGCTGCTGAGGAGTCAAGGAGGGCAGAGAGCATAAAAGACCCTAACTGGCCTCTTCTTCAATTAATGTTGCCAAGAGAAAAGTAAAGTACAAAGACCAATCCTGTACAGTAGCCAAATGGACAAATACCATATAAGGTGCACTACATGGTGTGCTCTCCCTTGTATTGTATACATAGCGATGAGCGACTCTGTCCCTTTTCACTTTGCTGCGAAAATTTTTTACATTTTCGCAGCAGTTAGGCTGATGCCACACGTGGTTTTTTTACGCTGCGTATTTTCTCAGCCTAAAAACGCTGCACAAGCCACACAGCCCCTGACTATGGCGTTTTTCAGCCTAGTACTGGTGACGTAGCAAATCCCGTTTCCCATGGTGCGAAATAGTAAAAAACCCTGCGTATTTCCGCTAGGTCTGGCATCTGCCTTTGTGTATACATAGGAATAGGTTGCTGTGCAAATAACGGCGTATTTCGGCAAACGCTTGAAAAATCCGTGGTAAGGCATTTTCTAGTGTATTTACGCATTTTGTGGTTTCCTTCAAGTCTTTTCAAGTTATTTCTATGGATGATGATATTGTGCATTTTTCAGCCGCCGAGAGAATTAGAAAATACGCAGCGTAAAAACGCCACATGTGGCATCAGCCTAACACACAATGTGGAATTTTGCAGTGAATCCATGCCTGGAACTCATCAAAAATTCACACACCAGCTGATATCCATTGTACATGTATCCGTAATCAGTTGAGGTCACCCAACCAAAAACTGAGTTTTTGGGTATGTGTATGGACAGCTTAAAACTTAGCATGTAGTATATTTTGGAGTATTCAGTAGGTTGCTTTATGCCAGGCAGACATATAAAGTCCAATCTAACCTTCTGTGTTTAAAGTGTGTACTATCTCATTAGGTATATCAGGTTGTGATAATGTATGTAGAAAACAGGAAAAGGTGTATATTCCAAAGATCCTGCACCTATTATAAACAATTCAGCTAGTGTTTGCCCCAGGTGCATAAAATACAGTTTTAATGTAGAATATTTTCTGCACTAAATTTCCTTGTACACGCCATTTCTATGATGTCTCATAAATCACCAAAATATAGAGATTTACAGTATATGTATTAAATATATTTGTTCCATGGTGGACCTTTCCCCGCTAAATTTCCCCAACAGTTTATTCAAACCACACCAATGTACCATATATCTCCCACATATTCTCTAGAATTGGTGCATCTTTCATGTGCTAGTTCATTTTATGATGAGCCCATTCATCCTCCTCATAAATTTTAATTTATGGGCAGTAGTCAGATGACAACCTTGGCTTATTTATCACACAACACTTTGTTCAATTATCTTTCAGTCTTCCTACATGTTTTTTTTTCACCTTTATGACTACTTCACAATTCAAACATCTCCCCCATCTTCATGGAAAACATCAGTTTATTTCCTTATATTTGAATCTTTACAGCAGCTCAACCAAGGTATATTATACTGTATGTGCTGAACCTATGCAGAATAACAACATTAATGCAAAACCTATGTAACTATTTCTTTGTCTCCATGAATTGTTTTAGTTACCAAAGAAGATTTGTTTCTTAAAAAGAATAAACTGTGTGTTTCATGTTTCAAACAGGCTTCTGTTGTACAGGGAACGGACTGCTCTGCAAAGGCTGATTGCTCTGCTGCAAACTGATTTTAAGCTAAGGCAACCCAAAGGAAACGCCCACTGGCTTTTACTGATTTCTTTCTCTATAAATCTAAGTCTTTTGCCCTTTAGTTTTTTCAGTTTTACCCTTAGAAGAAATTCAGTCACTGCTAGATTATTTTAGCACAATGAATATAAAAGCCCTGAGCCTTTTCATCATTGTTTCTGTTCTTATGTGATGCTACAAAATATTCATTGCGCTTGCTGGAAATGTTATATTGCCATATGGGTACTGTCTTTCTCTGGGAAAATTAACTGAGTCACCATACAATTATATGAGCATTTCTTAATCAAGTTTAATGGTGGCTGGCCTCCATCATTCAGGCAGGAGAAACATGATAGTAAATAATGTAGCCCTCCTCAACCAAGTATCTAACCAACAATAAAGGGAGACAGAAAACATCCTTCTTGTATTCAACGTACTCCCTACAAGATAACGTGAAGCCTTGTAAATCTGTTCTTTGGATACCCCTTTGATGGTATTCCACGCCATAAGGGTAGAAACATGTCTCACAAAGATAAAATGCCTGCTTAGCAGATCACTATTTTTGAGAAAGTAGAGCGGTGACAACCCCCATTTAAGTAAATGACTATATTTACGGCCACATTTAAGCATGTCTTCCAGCAGAGAATAAACCCTGTGTACCAGGCTTAAACTGTGAATTTAGTAGCTCACCTGTATGAGAGAAATTCTGTTACCAGAGACCATTTGAGGTGAAAGCGCATGGAAACATAATACATATAAACATAATACATATAAACATAAATTACAGTAAAAAAATACTTTAACAGGTTGTTGTTTTACAAGTTGTCCATGTGAGTACAATAAACACTGTGCTCTAAATTACAATTAATCACTCAGTCAGTTGTGCTCACTCAAAGCAAATCCCCTACTGAAATCCTTGATCTTCTTTGTATATAAGCTAAACAAAAGCTTTAGAGATCTTTTGTAAGGTGCCCTATTTGTGTTTCTGACAAATAACTGTCTTCCATCCAGCTCCTAACACTAACTGTTGCATTATTATCCCAAGTCAGCTGCCAAATAATTATTTAAACAGAGAAGATGAAAATATGTGGCATTTCATTTTTTCATTTCTTAATGTCAGTCGTTTAAAATGAGTGACTCTCAAAGCTGTCATGCCTCAAAGAGCCCTCTTTATAGACAAGAATTCAATCGTACTCATTACAGAGAACTTTTTTATTTCAAAAGCTTAAATCCCAAATGAGATGGAGGCTCAAGGAAAGTATTTGTTGCCTGTATTATTAGACAGTTTGTTTTGAAAGACCATGCAGAAAAAAATGAAAACACTTAAATACTTACTTTCAAAAGCCTAGAGTTTTTGTCAGATTGTACAAATGGCTGGCTTAATTCCATTACTTTATATTTACACGCCACAATTAAGTGGAGAGTTTCCACTGCTGCGCAATCAGTAAAAAATGGATGAAGGGGGAACTATTAAAGAGTATTTAGAATGTCTTTCTTAATTCTGTGACAATGCTGCTATACACTATGAGCACATTAGAAGGTACAATATATAGTGACCATAACAAACATTAACAGTCTTTGATGTGTGGTCTGTTTATTGTTAATAATTAAAGAAGTGTTGTAATGCAGGTGTAGTATTCCCCCAATCAAAAAGAGAAATATACCTGTAACCCTTTATACCTAAGTGATCCTAGATTTAGTGGCTCAATGTGGAATGTGGCTTTAATGGTGGTCTAATAAGGCATACAGAAGTTGACACTATCTAGCTTACCGAGACAAAAGGTAGTCCCCCCCCCCACAAGGTCAGGGGCTGTAGACCCCGCAGTCCAGGCTCCCCTGTTGTATATATATTTATGCCTCGCCATAAATAACTGTAAGGGGCATAGGTATCAATGAGTCAACTCTCATTTTTTAATATGGCCATAAAGATTATATAAAAGTGAATAGAAAGGAGTGGAATTTTCTTTTGGTGACCTGTGGTGAGCTCTATTTCATGTTTCGGTAAATGTGCTCCTAAGGACCATCTAATGAGCAGTAATTATTACTATTAACCACAAGAATGTACTACCTATGTAAAACAGTCTTAACCCCACAAAAGTATGTATCCATTAATTAATTGCTTGTTTTTAGTGTTTGTAGTAAGCAGTCTGTTATTGAAAACCAGGTTACCTACACTCTTCTTTTTTTTCCAGTCCATTCTTTGCTACTCTCCTTAATATTGTTAGTGATAATTTCCCTCTGCCTTTCCTTTAATGCTAAGATTCTACTTTCAAGATCAGTATGCAGCTTTTCCATTGCTCCATCAAAAATAAGACTTCACAGTTTTTCTGCAGGCATTTTTCTTTATGCTGCGTTGGTGGTTGGTTCCTACTCTGTCTGTGAGCTCTCTCTGGATCATGATCTCTGTTGGCTCTTTATCTGGTTTCTACTTCATAGTCTCCTCAAGTCTGTTATGCCGTCAGTATTATCACCAAATTATCCCTGGTGTCTCACAGTGATCTCAATATACATTGCATGGAAAAGGACTGTACTCTCTCAAAGGCTTAACATTTTGCCCTGAGTACTTGTAAGTCTTTCTACAAGGGCATTCATATATCCATCAAGTCTCCCCTCTGCAGTGCCTCAGTTTTATACACATTTATTTTAAACCCATAGTGTAAAATAAAACAGCTGTAGTCATAAATAAATGTTGCTAGAAGGAACAGGGAAATACAACATGTCTGACACTGAGCAGTTTCGAGAACTATAGATTGTCATGATCAAAATGAGAGCAATCATCATACCACCATGATGTATTATTCACCATATCTGAGCCTTTATAAGCTTTTTCTTTTTCATTATTGAACATTGATATTCACAGAATGATGTCCATAAGTAGGATATGTGCTTGTAAGTAATTCTGTGTTGTGCATAAACACCATGGAACATTTCTCAAACTGAAATGACTCCAAGTCTAAGACTCATCCTTCTCATTAGAATAAATATGCTCTACAGGTCTTGTGCATTATTATTACCTTTAGGAAAGTAAGTTGTTTCCATTTAGTTCTACCTTAGGCTTATTTAATATTTGCTGTTGTTGTATAATTCTGAATGAATCTTCAAAAATGTAATCTCTGTGCAGTATTGGTTGATTATCTAATTACTGCAAGGAGAGTTAACGGTTTTATATTTTTGTATACTTTTTTCTGGAACTCAGGAGGGTTGGTATTTTCTTTATACAGGGATCCAGCAACTTCCTAGTATGAAATCGTGGTTGAGGGATTGGATATCCCAGTAATGGTTAGAGGGGTTGGGACCTCTAAATAGTGGAATATTCATTTGTAGACACTGGTTGGTCTGGGTGAATATTATTGGGGTATTGCCCTGGCTGGTACCCAAGTAAAATATGTAGAAGGCAGAGAGGTTTTGTATTCTGTTTGCTATAACCCAGGAAAAGGGATGTTTTCCTCTGAAAGTATCAACTGACTTTTGTGGGACCTTGGCTTGGGAGTGGGAACGTGGCCTGCACCACAGAACAGTTGACTATTCATAGGTAGATAGGTAACAGAGAGAAGTAATGCTTTTGGGATGTGTAGATAAATGTGGTGTAGGAAGCACATGAAAAAAATAAACATGAAAAACATCTAGTGCAATACCTATATGAAAAATAAATCAAAAGTGCAAAGTGTAAATAGTGAGTCCACTCCCACTTATACTGTCACTCTAGCAGCTTATCACATGGTAGTGAGTGAGGGCCAAATATAAAAGGCAAGTACTTTTGCTTGAAGGGAACGCCAAGCTCCTCAACACAGTAAAATAGATGGAGAAGCAGAAAATAGTGTGATAACATTTATTTAAAGGTAAAAATTCATACAACCAACTACTCTCAATTTGAAGTGCTTTTGGGATGATTGTTGTGGTGTGGATAAAGAAAAACTCACCAGCACACCCTGGCTCCTCCAAAAGAAAAAACTTTAGTCTGGTGCCCGGTATCAAGAGGGAACGGCACCCTCCAATACAATCTTGAACAGCATAGATACTGGCACAGCAAGGCCGTATCTATGCTGTTCATGAATGTTGTGGTGTCATGTACCAACTTAATTTTACTGTTTTTTAACAATACATTTTACTGTTTTTTTAATATATCTGAACTTGCATAAAACAAGTTCAGATAAATTTAAATTTGAATATTAATGGTGCACAAAAATGATTTTATATTAAAAAAGTTACTAGTCAATATCTCCTTCTGCTTCAATTCAAGGTTCTAGCAGATAATTTAATCTGTTATATACTGATGATTTATTATGTTGTACATCTGTCTCTTGCCTCCTACTGCATTAACCTGATTTAGCAACATAAAAACCAGATACAACATGAACTTTTTGTGACTCACGGCTGCACAATGCAATTGTTTTTTACTTTTATACATGCTTAAATGTGCTTTCTAAAATGTATGACTGGCTAAAACTAATTCAAAGAAAATTGACTAGAATCTAATTTGTCAGCTTCACCATAGGAAAAGAGGAGATAAAAATAATTTTGAATTAATCACCTCAGGTTAAAGCTGTAGTTTGCTGCAAGTCCACCTACATTCATTGTAGGATAACATTATTTGCATAACTCTATGTTCCTAACTGTTAACTGTACTGCAGGGAAATGATGTCTCTAGCCAGAACAAGATGTTCCAACAAGGATTGTTGTATACATTTTTGGGAAAATGCATGTTTCTCATAGCACCACCCATTATTGTAATAGTAAATAGATCATATGTATTTGTTTGTTCTAGCTCAATATAAGGATACCAAGAAGCACCGCACAGACCAGCTAATTCTGCTGCCCTTGTTTAAATACAGTAAACAAGATAAGATAGACACAATCAAGAGACTAAGACACCTCTATTTCATGATATATTTTGAATGTGTGTCATGTATATCCTTTTAAAGGAACAGTAACACTAAAAAATAAAAATGTTTTAAAATAATTAAAATATAATGTACTGTTGCCCTGCACTGGTAAAAGTTGTGTGTTTGCTGCAGAAAGACTACTATAGTTAATAGAAATAGCTGCTGTGTAGCCATGGGGGCAGCCATTTAAATTGAAAAAAGGAGAAAAGGCACAGGTTACATAAGAAGATACTAGATAAACTGTGTAGAATACTATGGGAATCTGCTACTTATCTGTTATCTGCTTAGTAACCTGTGCCTTTTCTCCTTTTTTCAATTTAAATGGCTGCCCCCATGGCTACACAGCAGGGTATTTATATAAACTTCAGTAGTGTTTATGAAGAAAACACACAACTTTTACCAGTGCAGAGCAATAGTATATAATATATTAATTATTTTTATACACTTTAATTTTTTGGTGTTACTGCTCCTTTAAGGCTTAGAGTGTGGTGCTGTATTTGACTCTTCTGCTATTTACAAAACACACAGTGTCGGACTAGGAACCCAGGGGCCCACCAGAAAACCTTAGAGCCTAGGCCCGCTTTCCAAATTATTTTTCCTCCTTTCCTTACCCAATCTCTTTATTCTTCTAGTCTCTTTTATTTACATGCTAGCATCTATTCTTCCATCAATTTCTCCAGTTTCTTCCCATTCAGAAATAGTAAATGACCATGAAACAGGCCAAATGATCAGGAGCAGGAGGGCCCACTTACACCTGGGCCCACCGGGAGTTTTCCTGGTATCCTGATGGGCCAGTCCGACACTGACAAAACATATTCAACAACATATTACAATAATAATCTAAATGATATTCACAGACAAATAATGTAAAAAAAAATAAATGGAAATCTCAGCTATGATCACATTAAGGCAGTGGTTCAAAAACTTTTAGGAGTGGCCTGAAGGCCAGTTAGGTTGGGACTTGGGAATAATATCCATTTACTATCCTGGATATAATTGAAAGCCCAGATTAGTTATGTGATATTTGCTTTTCTAGATATTTATGAATCTGACTCAATGACTGGTACAATGATTTCTGGTACAATGTAAATTGTACACCCCTATTACTTGACTATGTATCTGTTTGTGAATAGTTTGTTCCAGTCTGTTTGTAATAGGTATACACCATATCCAGGATTTAGTTCAGGATGCAGCCAAACCAATTCCAGACCTATACTGTCATATGACTTCAAAGCACAGTGCATATTATAAAGCACATTACTCAGAATTCATAGAGACAATGCCATTTTTATTAATGAGCATGACAAGTGATTTCTTTTGCAGTTATTCAACTCATTAAAAGATCAGAATTCATTTCTCTATAAAAATCCTATATTGTTCACTCAAATAATAAATCCCTGAACAGAAATGTCAACCTGATTGCTCATACTATAAGTTTCATTATAATATTATTTTGGAGAGTTTCCAACTCACAAATTTAACAAGAAATATAGTTGAGACATTTACTTCGGGGCTAATAGCCACCATATAGACAGCCACAGCAAACAGATACAACTGGTAATTCACTACTCTCCCACACTCATGAAAAATCAGAGAGAAGCCAGCACTGCATGCAAGGTATGACAATGCTCTGTCAACAGAGCAGCCTCAGTAATGGGCAAGGGTGCAATGTTGAGCAAAAAGTACATAAAGTTTGGTAAGTCATTTCCAAAATTTTAGCTGTGCCTGAGGAAAATAACAAATTCCTTGTGCATAGTAAAGTGAAGCTTTCAATCATTTTTACTATTGGGATTTGTGAAAAGGATACAAAACATCAAAGGAGAAGGAAAGGCATTTTGCAATTTTATTGCCAATAGATTAGTCACAATAGTGCAAGCTAGAATGCTATATTTATTATGTAGAAAGCTTTACCATACCTGGGTAAACAACCCCAGAAGTTCCCTCTGTTTGTTTAAGATAGTAGCTGCCATTTTATCTTGGTCTTGGTAGATTCTGGGCTGCAGATCTGGCTGCTGGAAGCTCAGATTACAGCACAGTTGGGAGGGGGAGAGGACAATCTAAGTAGACTTGTGCTGTGCCCTGAAGGATTTTTCAGAGAGAACGAAGTCTGACACAAAAGAACATGTGTACACAAAAGGAGACAAGAAATCCTTTGTTTCTTTTGATAGAGGACTTACAGCATTTCTGTAAGTGTTTACATAGACCTTTCTGAAAAAGTTTACTTAGTTTCTAACCTTTTCTTGTGTATTAACAAATTGCCCTTGAATGAAACTTCCCCTGGTCCATTTTTGAATTTTGAAAAAGACAGTAATACTTGTTGTATTGTACTGGGGTGTTTTCCAGTTTTTTTTTTTCGTGCTCAGGACACACGGGATAGGTCAGTTGTTGGCATAATAGCATGCCCTTTATTAAGTCATTCAAGTTATACAGATGCAATTCTGATCTTTAATGGCAACTTGAATCACTTCAATCTTTCTTTATGGATTTCCATGGACTTGCTTATAAAAGAAATAAAATATATCCAACATATATACAGAAACGAAAATGTTCCCTCTATACAAGAAACTATTTCTTCAGTCTTTATGAGGGGAAATAAAACTAATACAAGCCATTGGTATGAAGAGGGCAATATTTGCCACTCATCAGTTAAGCATCATAAAAGGCTGATAGAAATAATAAAAAAATAAACTATGTCTTTATAATGTAATGCACTGGAGAGATATCTTGTTTCATACCAACCTAAGCCAGCTAAATGCAGTTACTTTTCTAAAATTAAATTAAGCATTTAAACCAATTTATAGAGTGAAATACCTGTGTTTCCACTGTTATGACCACACAATAGTTGAATTATAATAATGTAATTGCATTACACTTGCAAAATGACCTGTCTTGCAATGGAATGTCACTCTGACAGTATTTATTTGTAATCATAAATAATTAAGAAAGTCTTGCTCTGAGAAGGAAAAGAAAAAAGGATGTTTCTGCTAAATCTTTGAAGAGGTTGGCAGTTTTTTAGAAACTGACAATTCAGTGACTAATTATCTAAAGGTTATCGCTCTTGTTTGAAAGAACAGTTCCCACAAGCCCATACGACAGACAATTAAAATCAAACTCCACTTACAAAATAATGTACTATGATTTTTGCTGTAGTCGGCCGCACAAAGGAAAAAGAACGCCTGAGATGCGCCGCGTAATAGCCAGCCACCGCGCTGAACACAGAGGGGAGATGTGATTGCAGGTTAGTTAGCAGCTTGAGTGCAGAATGCTATAGCAGCTGCAAGGAAATGATCCTATTCTTTTTCCAGAAGTACACCATAAAGCACATGGAAATCTCTGCAAATTTTAGCTGTACAGGCAGCTTTCAGCAGAGTAGGAAATATGCAACATTCAGCTACTTGCAAAGACTTAAAAGAGATTACTCCCTGATGAAGTATTCAGTGAAAATTCAAGGAATAATTTATGGAATAATCATGTACTTCAGGCACGTGGAATTAAAACTATGATTGATGATTACATTGCTTCATATCTTACACTGCTTCATATCTTTCTTAGATGCACATTACATGTGATACTAAAACCAGATATCAAAAAGACGTACATAACTTAAAAATAGATTTACTTTATATAGGGAATAATGTAACACCTGTTGTAAAATATGATATTGGAAGTAGGGCTTATTTACCAACACTGGGCAAATTTTCTCCTGGACAGAAACTCATAGCATCCAATCAGTTATTAGTTTTGAAAGCAAAAATGTAATTGATTGCCATGATTTGCTGGCCCCATGACCATAGAGAGGAATAAGACAAGAAGTGAAACGACAGGAAAATTTGCTAAACAGCAAAAAATTGGTGAAATGAGTTTGTCACGTGACTATTTTGACATGACCATGCCCATTTACATGCAACCACAACCATTTTTACACAACTGCACCCACTTTGACCTGACAGCGCCTTTTTTTTTTTTGACGTGCAACATATTTTTCCACCCCGAATTTTCGCTAAACAATTAGCCAATGCCGAAATTCGCTGTGAATCCATGCTAGGCGAAAAAACTCATGTATCATAATAAATAATGCACCCTCTGCTGTAAAATATGAGGATATTAGAATTTACCTCGCAGTTCCATGACCTGTATAAAAGCAATCATCCTTCGGCTTCTTGCCTTTATATGATCGTGGAACTCCCCTGTGACTTAATATTAATAATATCTGTCATGTCTCCAGCACAGCTTCCATCATTTTTGCTGTTTATTGTACTCATTAGCAGTGAACTCCCTCTGCTGACTGTTTGCTGCAAATGCAAGTATTAATTTCCTGTGTGACCTATGACCTCATGGAACCACCACACTTCCTGCCATGTGATGTCTGCAATGCCTTGTGGGAGTACAGACTCCATTTTATAGATCATGCTGTACAAGAAGCACACACTCTCCATCTTCTCCCCATGGTAGCATCGCTGGTAAGGATTATGGTCATAAACCCTGGACTGAGCCACCATTAAAAAGCTGCCAGCTCCTCAGAGACACTGTGGCATATAATCAGATCCAGAAATGTTTGTATGTTGCAGTTGTTTTGTGTTAGCGTATTTCCCATATACTCATTGTACTTTATCTCCTTTGTATTACAGTTTTACCACACATTTATTTCCACAATCACCCAGTAAAGTTCAACAGATTTACCCTTTGCCTCTTTATTGGAGTGTGGGAAGGTTTAGCTGTATGTCAAGCTACATACTACCTCAGGGTAACACGTGGTGAGGACAGAACAGTAAAACAGCGGCTATCCAGCGGGTAGAACTACTGTACCTAAACGCTTTACTGCAAGCGCAGTAAAACAGCGGCTATCCAGTGGGTAGAGCAGTTCAGAGGCTTCACTGCAGGCTATAAAACAAGCGCAGCAAGAAAGCAGCTACAAAAGTGCAGTGTACCCCCACTAAACTGCAATAAGATATAGTGAATACACAGAGGCCTGCTATTTCGCAGCTACCTGCACTCAACTATACAGCCGTCCCTGCAAGGGCAAATACCCCGCAACAGCATAATGTCCCAGAAACGGACACCTTCGCTAACAACCAGGTCCCAGGTTTCTGGTTCCTCCCAGCGCTCGTCTGTTATTAATGCTGCCGCCATTGCCCGCGCAAAAGCAGAAGCAGCCAAGGCCCGCGCCTCCTTTGCAGAAAAGGAGATGGAGGCAAAAGTAGAATGGGCACGCCTGGAAGCAGAAAGAGCGCGCCAGGAAGCAGAAAGAGTGCACCTAGAAGCAGAGCGAAAAATAGAAAGCGGTCGCCTAGAAGCATTCCTAGAGAAGCTCAATATAGAGAAGGAAGCTGCAGCAGCCATAGCTGAAGCGGAAGCTCTAGAGGCAATCATATACCCTGACAGTGAAAGACACAGCAGGATGCCAGATCTGGAGACTGAGACCCAAGACCCGCTACAGCGCACTTCTGAGTACGTCCACTGGCACTCCAAACAAGGTATGGGTTGTCTTTCAGCGCAAGAACCAGACCAACGAGCTACCCAGGAGCCAGACCAAGACTGCCATGCGACTCAACAAGTCAGCAGCAAGCCGCAGATCCACCAAAGAGACAACGCGGAGCAAAGTGATCCTGTCTACGGAACCTACGCCAACCAAGCACCTAAATCTATGGGTAACCCTCCAGCTGCCTCCTCTGCTATGTTAAAGCGGTATGTCACAAATCCGCCTAAAGGAGAGCCTCCAGACAGGTATGATTACACTACACCTTTTCACTATTACACTGGTCCACCCACCTACCCTGGTGCCAACCAGGCCACAATGGACTTTGCCAAGTTCTTTGCCCGGCGTGAGCTAATCACCAAAGGACTTGTAAAGTTTAATGACCGCCCAGAAGGCTTCAGGGCCTGGCGATCTTCCTTCCAAAACACTATCAGAGACTTAGACCTATCATACAGCGAGGAGATAGACCTCCTAATTAAATACTTAGGTACCGAGTCTGCAGAACATGCCAAAAGGATCAGGGTGATCAACATAAACCACCCACAGACTGGCCTCAAAATGATTTGGCACAGACTTAATGAGTGTTATGGCTCAGCAGAGGTAGTAGAGAATGCGCTCTTCAAAAGAATTGATGATTTCCCTAAAATATCTAATAAAGGTTACCAAAAACTTAGGGAACTAAGTGACTTGCTAATGGAACTCCAGGTTGCTAAAGCCGAAGGAGACTTACCGGGACTTGCATTCCTTGACACAGCCAGAGGTGTCAACCCCATTGTGCAAAAGTTACCTTACAACTTGCAGGAGCGCTGGATGACACACGGGTCAAAGTATAAAGAAAAACACAACGTTCCCTTTCCTCCATTCACTGTGCTTGTAGACTTTGTATACCAACAAGCCAAAATGAGAAATGACCCCAGTTTTGATCTTAGTCTGCCACATACCACTCCCTTGGCGCTTAATGCTCGCAAAGCAGCAGTAACAGTTCACAAAACTAATGCTTCCTTTTCAGATTCTTCCCACAGATCCGCTGGTTCTACGCGTGAAGAGACAAAGAGCAGAGACCCTGGTAAGCAGTGCCCCCTGCATCAAAAGCCTCATCCTCTCCTGAAATGCAGAGCCTTCAGGGAGAAGTCCATAGAGGAACGCAAAGCCTTCCTAAAGGAGAACAACATCTGTTACAAGTGCTGCTCATCAACAGCTCACCTCGCTAAGGACTGTAAGGTCAGTGTAAAATGCACAGAATGTGACAGCACACATCACAACACAGCTCTACACCCTGGGCCAGCCCCGTGGGTTTTACCTCACAACAATGGTGCCAGCAAGCATGGCGGGGAGGAAGGTAACACTGCTACAGCTACACCAGAGGTCAGTTCACAATGCACAGAAGTTTGTAAAGGAGCAACAGGTGGCAAATCCTGCTCTAAAATCTGCCTTGTCAGAGTCTATCCAACAGGCCATAAAGACAGAGCGGTTAAGCTTTACGCAATCCTGGATGACCAGAGCAACAGATCTCTAGCCTGTCCAGCCTTCTTTGACGCATTCAATATCAAAGGCCCAAGCACTCCTTACTCCCTAAAAACTTGTGCAGGAATCACTGAGACAACAGGGAGAAGGGCATCCGGTTACCAGGTAGAGTCCATAGATGGACAGGTACAATTACCTTTACCAACCATAATTGAGTGCAACAGAATTCCTGACAATAGATCTGAAATCCCTACACCAGACGTAGCACAGCACCACGTGCACTTAAAACCTATAATGCACCTAATCCCTAAGCTTGACCCCAAGGCCCAGATACTGCTTCTCCTTGGGAGGGATATCTTACAGGTCCATAAAGCAAGGGACCAGATTAATGGTCCAAACAATGCTCCTTACGCACAGAAGTTAGACCTAGGATGGGTCATAATAGGAGACGTCTGTCTTGGAAGTGTGCACAAACCAGCTTATGTAAACAGCTTGCTCACAAACACACTAGAGAATGGACGTCCCTCCATCTTCCAACCATGTCACAATAGCTTCCTCATAAAAGAAAGGCCCTTTAATACAAACCTGACTCACACCCTCTTGAACCCCTTTGATGACAACGATGCTTGTGACAGTGATCAAGACCATCTGGGGTGCACAGTGTTTCATAGATCAAAAGAGGATAATCAGATAGCAATGTCTATTGAGGATAAACTCTTCTTAGAAATAATGGAGCAGGGGCTAGTCAAAAATGATGCCAACAGTTGGGTAGCACCTCTACCCTTTAGACCCCGGAGGCAACGCCTACCCAACAACAGAGAGGAGGCCCTAAAACGCTTCAACTCTCTCAAACGCAGCTTTCAAAAGAAACCAGAGATGAAAAGCCACTTCTTTACCTTCATGGGGAAAATATTTGAGAACAGTCATGCAGAGCTAGCTCCCACCCTCACTGACACTGAGGAATGCTGGTACCTACCAATATTTGGAGTGTATCATCCAAAGAAACCAGGACAGATTAGAGTGGTTTTTGATTCCAGTTCTAAGTTCAAAGGTGTCTCCCTAAATGATGTCCTCCTAACAGGCCCTGACCTCAATAACAAACTTCTGGGAGTACTCCTTCGTTTTCGCAAAGACTCTATTGCATTTATTGCTGACATTCAACAAATGTTCCACTGTTTTCTAGTAAGAGAGAAAGACAGAAATTTCCTGAGATTCTTCTGGTACAGAGACAATGATCCTTCCAAAGACATCACAGAGTATCGAATGAGGGTACACATCTTTGGCAACAGCCCTTCCCCTGCAGTTGCAATCTACGGGCTCAGACGCTCTGCTCAGGAAAGTGAGGTGGAGTATGGGTCAGATGTCAAGCAATTAGTTGAAAAAGACTTTTATGTAGATGACTGCTTAAAATCCTTACCCTCAAGTAAAGCTGCAATCTGTCTTCTCAAAAGGGCACAGGAAGCTCTTGCTTGCTCAAACCTTAGGCTTCACAAAATAGCTTCCAACAGCAAAGAAGTAATGCAAGCCTTCCCTTCTCAGGACCATTCAAATGACCTAAGAGACTTAGACTTAGGAGCTGACTCTTTACCTGTTCAACGGAGCCTTGGACTTCTATGGGACTTACAGTCTGATACCTTTGCCTTCCAAGTAAATAAGGAGGAAAAACCCTTCACTCGCAGAGGTGTCCTGTCCACAATAAACAGCCTATATGATCCATTAGGATTTGCCGCTCCTGTCACTATACAAGGTAAAGCACTTTTAAGAGATTTAACAATGGAAACATCTGACTGGGATGCTCCACTGGCACCTGATAAAAGGAATATGTGGGCAGAGTGGAGAAGTTCTTTGACAACTCTTTCCAGCCTTCAGGTAACACGTCCATATGCTTCAACACCCTCTACAGAAATACAAAGTCAAAAACTGTATGTTTTCTGTGATGCTTCTGTTAAAGCCATAGCTGCTGTCGCCTACATTAGAACCGTGGACATCTATGGACAATGTCACATTGGGTTTGTTATGGGCAAAGCAAAACTTGCACCAATTCCAGAGCATACCATACCCAGACTGGAACTCTGTGCTGCTGTTCTAGCTGTGGAGCTAGCTGAACTTATTACAGCTGAGATCGGCATAGAGCTCAAAGAAACTGTTTTCTACACAGACAGCAAGGTGGTACTGGGCTATATCTACAATGAAACCAGAAGGTTTTATGTTTATGTCACCAACAGGGTACTCAGAATTAGGAGATCCACCTGTCCAGAACAGTGGCACTATGTACCTACCAACTACAACCCTGCAGACCACGCAACCAGAGCTGTCGCTGCAAGTCAACTTAAAAGCACATCTTGGCTCACAGGACCTGCATTCTTGTGTAGAACTGAACAAACTGCTTCTGAGAACAAAACATTTGAGCTAGTGGATGCAAATTCAGATGCTGAAATCCGCCCCCAAGTGTCTACATGTCACACAATAATTACTAACAACCAACTTAAATCCAGCAGGTTTAATAGGTTTTCAAGTTGGAAATCACTCGTCCGAGCTATCACCTGTCTGACCCACATAGCTCGCTCCTTCAAACATACCTCATCTAAAGATGTAAGTACCTGCAAAGGATGGCATCACTGTAAAAATGTCTGCACAGTAGCAGAACTCCAGCAAGCAAAGAATGTCATTCTTCACACCGTACAACACGAGATTTATTCTAAAGAGATCAACTGCATAGCCAGGAGGATCCTCAACTCCATCTTCTTACAAGTAGGAACTGCAAAGCTCACCCATGAGTCTTTAACCACCTTCATGGCTGAAGTCTCAGCTATTATAAATGCTAGACCCCTTACTTCTGTCTCAAACGACCCAGAAGATCCTTTCTTGCTTACACCTGCCACTCTACTTACTCAAAAGACTGTAACACTGAGTGCTCCTTCTGGGGAATTTACTAATAAAGACTTGTACAAGCGTCAGTGGAGACAAGTACAGTGTCTTGCAAATACCTTTTGGGACAGATGGAGAAAGCAATACATCTCTACTTTGCAGCCACGGAACAAATGGCAAACCGCCAAACCAAACCTTAAGCCTGGTGACGTTGTTCTTGTGAAAGACTGCCAGTCACAAAGAAACAAATGGCCTTTAGGTCTTGTTGCCAAAACATTTCCCAGTGAGGACGGAAGAGTCCGCAAAGTTGAAGTTAAAATCTCCAAACAGGGAGAAACCAAATTCTTCTTCAGACCAGTATCTGAACTAACCTTGTTGTTATCTCCTCAGGAATGAAATGGTGGCATCTATAGATACCAGACGGGGAGTGTCATGTCTCCAGCACAGCTTCCATCATTTTTGCTGTTTATTGTACTCATTAGCAGTGAACTCCCTCTGCTGACTGTTTGCTGCAAATGCAAGTATTAATTTCCTGTGTGACCTATGACCTCATGGAACCACCACACTTCCTGCCATGTGATGTCTGCAATGCCTTGTGGGAGTACAGACTCCATTTTATAGATCATGCTGTACAAGAAGCACACACTCTCCATCTTCTCCCCATGGTAGCATCGCTGGTAAGGATTATGGTCATAAACCCTGGACTGAGCCACCATTAAAAAGCTGCCAGCTCCTCAGAGACACTGTGGCATATAATCAGATCCAGAAATGTTTGTATGTTGCAGTTGTTTTGTGTTAGCGTATTTCCCATATACTCATTGTACTTTATCTCCTTTGTATTACAGTTTTACCACACATTTATTTCCACAATCACCCAGTAAAGTTCAACAGATTTACCCTTTGCCTCTTTATTGGAGTGTGGGAAGGTTTAGCTGTATGTCAAGCTACATACTACCTCAGGGTAACACGTGGTGAGGACAGAACAATATCCATATATTTAACAATAGAGATATATAATTTACTATACATTTTACAGGTCATTCATGGTGCTTGTATATTTTATAAACCTCATCTTTCCAGTTGAATATGGAATTCCCACCTGCGACCCTAATAAATCACAAAGTATTTCCGCCTCTATCGATATCATCAAAGCATTAACATCAAGCTCAAGATACAAATGACACTCATTTTGCAGTGACCTGTGGTTGTTACTGGGTCACTGGGTGTTGTAATTGATGAAAAAAAAAAAAAAGGATTAAAAGTTTACTGACACCAGGAGCTTCCATCTAACTTGGCAATAATATCCTATCAAGCTAAATAAAATGCATATAAATTGCTGGGCAAGCCCAAACGCCTAATAATGTTTCTAATATGACTAGAAAGTTTGCTGACGGAGAGGGGAGATTGCTTTTTTTAAACCTTTTTTAATTTAACATTTTAAGATTTTCAAGCCAATTGTTAAAGCAAATACAGTTAATAGAATAATAGTGGATTTGTTTCACGTGAGACACTAGGAGACTTTCTTGATCCTACATATGTTTTTAAGCTTAAAGATGTGAAATTATAGACCACATTATTTCGGGGGCTGTAGTGACCAAACTGCTCTGATGGCAGATGCTTAAGGTTTTATGCTTAAAGCATATAGGGGGGGGTAAGAGAGGATATACCTAGCTAGTTCCATTACAAACTGGTATAGTGAGATCCCAAGTTTTTTAGTAGAATATTAGCTCAGAAAAAAAATGAAAAATGTTTATTAAAATAGAAAAGTTAAATACTGGGCAAGCATTAAAACTGTTAAACTGGCTCAGTCTTTACTTTAACTTGATGTTAAATAGCATTTTTTTTTTTTTTTTTACATTCTTTCCTTTTTTTCCTTCATGTGAAATTTTTAGACACAACCGTGTTTTTTTCAACAAATAAATGGTTAGCCACATAAAGCCTAGCAATCGCGGAAAACAGTTTAACTTTAAACAGTTTTCCTCTATGTAAAGGTGGTCATACACGCCAAGATCCGCGTCGGTTGGGGGACCACATCAACGAGCTGATGCGGTCCCCGATCCGATGAGAAATAAAACCTGCCTGACTGAGATCTGCCCAATTTCAGTCTAGATGTTGGTCGGGCAGGCCCGTCGTTAGTGGCCATACACGGGCAGATAAGCTGCAGAATTGGTCTAAGGGGCCAATATCGGCAGCTAGAATCGGCCCATGTATGGCCATCTTTGCGCTGGACATACCATAGTTTGCTTGTGTTTAATCCCTTAATGCAGGTCTCCTGTTTTCTTGTAATAATAGTTATAGTTTGGTAGCAACTAAGCAGCTTCTTCTACACTGCATGCCAAGCAATTCCAACCTTTACAAGAAAGTGCTTAACAATTGTGTTCATGCATTTTTAGATGTATCATATGCAGTGTCGAACTGGCCCACAGGGATACCAGGAAAACTCCCGTTGGGCCCAGGTGTCAGTGGGCCCTCCTGCTTCTAACCATTTGGCCTTATTCATGGTCATTTCCTACTCTCTATGGGAACAAATTGAACAAATATAAAGAAGAATAGATTATAGTACATAAAGATAAAAAAATAGGAAAATATAGAAGCTGAGTGATAAGTGGATAAAAAAATATTTTGAAGAGTGGGCCCATGGTCTACGGTTTCCTGGTGGGCCCCTGGCATCCCAGTCCAACACTGATCATATGGCAACCTATATCATATTAATTTAAACATATGATTTCCTTATTTTAAACAAAAAAGGAAGGAAAATGATGATACGGACAGCTTCCCATCACTTCTTAACTCCGACTGACTAAATGACAGACTTAAAGCACGCACTCCCATGATCTGAATATAAAAAAGGAAAATGTGACACAATCAGAAAGACCTTAATAAGAACTTAGAATTGTAATTGCATTTCAAGTGAATTGTGCAATCTTTCCTTTCTTTTCTGTGGCTGACAACTAATTTGTCAAATGCCACACTGATTTCATTCTGTAAATTGGACAGCTGAGGCTACTAAACTATTTACATAGACAGTAAAGTGGCGTTTCCTTTATTTTTCCCGTTACATACAAACTAGATAAAACAAGTCTTGACTTAATGGTTCTTAAAATTTTCCTATATTTGTATTATTTATAAAATTCAGACAAAAAAAAAAATAACTTGCGCATTAGAAAACTTTTTTTTTTTTTTTAAATCTCCTATTAAATAAATTTTCTTGTTATTACAATTTTCCAGCATAACAAAACAAATGGAATATTTCTTACCTACTTTACTTTCACATGTTTTATTCATTCCCTCAAACTTTCTAACTTTTCTGCTAAATTTTCTAGAATGTAGAATATTATCCTCTAGGACAGAGTTAGGCCTCTAATCATACTAAACTCACAGGACCAATGTCCCATTTGCACTTTCCATGTTTAGAGCGGTTGTCCACCTTTAAGGTAACTTTTGGTATGTTATAGAATGTCCAGTTCCTAGCAACTTTGCAGTTGGTCTTTATTATTTATTTTTCATAGTTTTTTTAAATATTTGCTTTCCTCCTTCTGCCCCTTTCCAGCTTTTAAATAAGGGTCACTAACCCCAGCAGCCAGAGCAGATTGCTTTGTGAGGCTATTCAGGTCCTTTCCTATAAATATTCTAGTCTCTCATTCACACCAATGTCTGGTTCCTGGGGAAAATACCACCCTAGCAACCAGATAGCTGCTGAAATACCAACATGGAGAGCTGCTAACAAAAGATAAAAACTGAAGAACCATAAAAAATTAGAAATGAAGACCAATTACAAATTGTCTCTGCCTACATCATACTGAAAGTTAATGTAATGTAAAAATGTGTTTAACATGTGTATTTTACAAAAACACAAGCCAGAGGTGGTAGATCATGGTCTACCAATTAAATCTTCAGCAAATGTCCAATAGACTACAGAAATCCATTATTCAGATTTTAAGCAATAATTGTGTTATTGTGACCTTCCACTTTCCTAATGTAGCTTATCTTTGTTTGGTATAGCGTTTTAGTAATAGATACTTCTGCAGTTAAGGTACCAGTTTCCATCATAAATCTGCTACTACCTTCCTCACATGAAAGTTTCTAGCCTGTCTATATACAGTATGCTTGCACATCCATGGGCATTCTTGACCACATGCAACATATTAAGTATATCATAAAATGATGTGTTTTACATGCAATAAACCTGATGGTAAAATGGGTCTGGGCTCATATGTATTTATAGAAAAACAATGTACGTATATAAGTAGTGTACTCTTTATATCATTGTTTGGATTGAGGAGTATACATCTAATTTTATTTAGCTGTATATCCTATGAAATATAAACATCAGAAATTCTTTTGGTATTCTCTAATTGTATAAATATTAACAAAAGAAGTTTCTACATATGAATAAACATTTAAACAAATATCTCATTATGTCCAGGTTTCAGACAAATCTAATATTAACACCAGTTTTAATGCCAAAAGGAATACAATTGTGGCTCACGATTTTATACATTGCTGACCTTAAGGTAGATTAAATAAATTTCTACAATACCTCAACAGAACTATTCTCTTTCTCTCAGACCTGGTTATTACATTTCGATTTAATAAGAGATGGCTGCAGATAAAAACATCCCTTGGTATGCAGAGAAATTAATATGATGATATTAAGATCTTTGCAGCAAGGTTAGTTTATATATGAAAGAGGTGTTATTAGGAAGATAGTAGAATCAGTCATTAAATACAAGGTAATTATCACAGTATTTTAACATAAAGACAGATGAAATTTAAAAGTTGTTTTGATATTTACCAGGTCTTAAAAAAAGATTTAGCCCCTAGAATTATTAACCAACTTCACATAATTAAAAAGCATCTGTTGTTTTCTAATACCCAAAGCAGGTGGTAGGTCTCGATTTCTAATCTAGGTCAGGATTCCTGGGAGGAAACGTTAGGTACATCTCACGCCTATTTGATATCCACCAGACAAAGTTTCTAACAATGCAGTCGGCTTCATCATTCTTTAAGAGTGAAGCAGATTAGCTGCCAGCTGTACATAATACCAGCAATCCAAAAGCAAAGTTCTTCCAGCAAACATGGAAGTGCCATCTGAGAACTGGACCTAAATTTGCCCCACCTCATGTGCAGTCAGTATCTACCTTCTATCACTGTATAGTAATCGATAGTGATGAGCAAATTCTCCCGTTTCGCTTCGGCGAAAAATCAGCAAATCTTTCAAAAGATCAGCGAAAGTATCAAGCAGCAATTTTTTTTGACGCTGCTAATTTTTCCACCAATCCACCAACGGCGAAATGCCAAAATTCACAGTGAATCCATGCCTGCCGAATTATTTCACCCATCACTAGTAATTGATATTTTTTTCTTCCATAAAACAGATATCGTTTTATGCCTTTCTTTACAATATTTAACACATCCCTAAAACTCAAAGTAACACAAATCCTCCCTTTCTTCTTGTTTATTTAATGTGTAAAAATTAGTTCTAATATTTAAAAAGAGATATATTTAAGATGTTGCTTCCAAATTGACTTGTTCAAAGTTACCTTTTATTTAAACCATCTCTAAAATACCTATTGCTAACAGAAAAGTTACAGAAAACCTCACTAAATCAGGTGTTTAATGGATTTGGTTGTGCTTAATTAGATGGGCTCTTGCAATAGCCTCAAACCCTTACAGTGTCCGACTGGGAACCCAGGGGCCCACCAGAAAACAGACCCTAGGCCCACTTTCCACTGTTTTTCCTCCTTTCCTGGCCCAACTTCTTTATTCTCCTAGTCTCTTTTATTTACATGCTAGCATCTATTCTTCCATCTATTTCTCCTTTTTGTTTCCATTCAGAAATAGGTGAATGACCATAAAGTAGGCCAAACGGTCAGGAGCAGGAGAGCCCACCTGGGCCCACTGGGAGTTTTCCTGGTATCCTGGTGGGCCAGTTCAACACTAAATCCTTACCAAGGAGAGACAGAAATGTCTATGAATATGTCCATTACTCTAGTTATAGGGAAGCACCTTGGGTGAGGGATCTTTGTTTTTCAGCCAAGTTTACTTTGTAACTCTTTAAATCATTTGCTTCTTGCTTCCATATCTTGGCACCTACAGAGAAACAACGGAATCTGGAGACCAAAAAATTAAATAAGTAGAAAATAACTTTCATGTTGTTTTTAACCCTGGGACTACTCACTAAACTGCATAGCTAAATATAAAAACTTGATAATGAAGAAAAAGCAAAATCCCTATCGCCAATTACATCACATGTATAAACTTTCTAACTAATTGCTACTTTTCTCACTAACCATCTACTAGCAAATCTGTGCACCAATTATTTTTTCAATTAACTGATAAATGAACTAACACCAAACAAAGATTTTAAGGAGTTACCTCAACTTCAAATGGTTTAATTGGATAAATTAGAGGACTGTCCTATTTCTCTCAATGAGAAGTGTTAGATGTTGATCAAAACAAGTACTGAAATAGTCAAAAGCATCAGTAAATACTATATTTTATCTACAGTAACTATTAAAACAAACACTGCCAATAAATTTTGTAGAGTGAACACCTTGTTTTAATTTGCAAAAAGAGCCCTATACCTTAAGTCTGGTATTTATTAAGTGCAAAAATACAGTGAAAACTCAAATGTAAAACGTCACCATTTAAAAGCTTGTGAGTTTCTACAGAAGTCAATGGGAGTTGCCCTAGGCAAAGTCAAGCCATATTTTCAAACTCAAATTTATTTATTTATTTTTTTTCCAAACTCAAGTTTTCCTTATTATTAAGCAAGCATTTGACATGCAAACAAACTCAAATTCAAAAATGTATAAATAAGCCCTAGAAAGTAAAACCATTAGTCCACAGGAAAATCCTTCCAATTTAACAACAGGTGCACAACTAACCTCCTGAATGAACTATGACTGTGAGCTGTGTCTGAACCTTTTTATTGACATAAAACTTTAATACAGAAGCTAATGCTAGTCCTTTGGTATTTATTCTAGTTTTTATGTTGCTTGAGAGGACCACACACAGATGCCAACATGAATTTGCAGGACCATATGCTACTGTGCATTTTGCCAGAATTGCCCCATCTGTATGAGTTGCAGTTATTAATGCTACATTTCAAATGTTTTTCCAAGGTTCTGGCCACTAATAACAGGGAATATATAAAAGCTAAAGCAACACACTCAAAGTGTACATTATATAGAGTTTGATTGTACAGCAAAAGGTTTCTTTTCCTCACATGTGTGAGTTGTGTGAAGTTATGTTCATTACTCCTATATAACTATAAAGCCTTGAATGTCTGGCTAATTGCCAAAAGCGTTGTTGGTAGCAGGGGGATAAAGGCAAATAATTCCCTTTCTTTTCTTTTTCATTTTTTGTATGTATGGCTAATTAAATTTGCTCACACAGCTAGGATAGCCTATTATTACTGTTATGATAACCGTCCCTAGGTTGTTAATCCTGCAATGCAGCACCGCACTGGAGAAGATAAAATGACAAGGTTAGCTAGTTCAACTTCAGCTTAGCCACAGACAACCTTATGTGAAAAGTGACTGGAATGATAATGCATCTGAGAGGAGGAATGAAAAAAAGACTGCTTTCTTTATAAAAAAAAAAAGGGAAATAAGGAAATGAAAGATATGGACACAGGTAGGCTCCTATGGGGTTTCCTTGAGCCAAAAATAAAACAGTTCTCAATGGTTCCTGTCCCAGCAAGAACACATTTACATATTAAAAGATTTCATTTTGTGATGTGGTTATAAATACAAATGAATAGTTATATATTAATGAAAATTTATTGAAAAGTAAGCCATATGCTGCTAACATTAAAAAAGAGATGAAATACTGGCTTGTTTACATCATATATTTCCAAACATTTGCTCTAGTCAGTGCAAAAATCTTGCCTTTATGTTTTTCGCCAGGACCCAAAAGGTATATAGATAAGAGCCAAACTTTTGGTGCTATAAATAGGAAATGTCAGTGGATGGTACACAGAAAATGTAAAATATGTGGCATAGGTATAAAGGGAAACTCAGAGGAAGAATGGTTCAGGACCTTGATATCAGACATATCAATAAGGATCTATAGGGAAGAGGTTTGGTGCTATATAGCAAACAAATCAGAAATAGGGTAAGGGAGCTAGAAAGAGGCACATTTTCTGCCTTGGCATGTAGGGAGCCTAACAACTGATGAAAGGTTAATTTTTTTTTTTTTTATAAAAGTATGCTATTTAATTTGTAGGAATGTTTTGCTTAGCTCTTAATGAGTTGTTTATAGAGTAAATAAATGGCGAAATAGTTGCAATAATAATGTAGAGGATTGCAGAACAGGGCAGCTATTAGAGTGAACCAGATCAGTGCTACAAAGTGAATCATATGTTTATTGCAGTGCAATTAGTGGAAAAACTAACAACATATACAGAAATAGCAATTAGATAGAACCCATCATGAACATTAGAGTACAGTACAGTACATGTTATTTCCTGCAGACTTTTTATATGTTGCCCCAGCAGCATGAGGACACTTTGTAATTATGATAAATAACATTAAATTTAAATGTAGAAGTATACAGATATGGGATCTGAATGCTCGGAGCCTGGGGTTTTTCCAGATAAGGAATCTTTCCGTAATTTGGATCTCCATACTTTAAGTCTACTAAAAGATAACTTGAACATTAATTAAATGCAATTTGATTGTTTTGTCGCCAATAAGGATTAATCATATCTTAGTTAGGATCAAATACAGGGTACTGTTTTCTTATTACAGAGAAAAAAAGGAAATCATTTGTAAAAAATTTAATCGAAGGTTTAACCTAGAGTCTATGGGAGATAGACTTCCTGTAGTTCTGAGCTCTCTGGATAACAGGTTTCTGGCTAATGGGGTGACACTGGCTTTCCAACAGCAAAAACTGGCATGAGGGTATTAGGTTTTGTTTTGTGTATTTAAACTCCACAAATGTGATTCCTAATTGTACAGTTTCAAATCAGTGTGTGTGGCATGTCAGCTGTCTCCTCCCTTTATGTCTCACACACCTTCCCTTTTAGACCTCCCTATGGTCTATAAACACTTTGCAAATGCTACACTGGGTATCTGCTTAAGTAAGATGTCACTGTTTGTATGTGTAATCATAATAAGGCACATTTACTTACCCAGATGCAATGAGCAAAATACAATTTCGCAGGCAATCGCCATGTTTTTTCCACAAACTGCACAGTGTTTTCCCAGAATTCATGCATCATTGGAGGTGATGAATTGGATGCAATTGCATCATCAAAATGACCACAACTATGTCTGTGCTTTGGCACAAATTAGACACTGAATACATTTGCAGGCTGCCTGCCATTAGTTCTGGTGTTTGGCATCCAAATGATGTCCGATTCTTTAGCCACAAATGCGACACGTCTATTGACACAAATTTACAGAAGCAGGCAGAGCACTTTTGCAGACCTCGCAACTGTATTAACAGCTCAGCCCACAGTCCCATATTCTTATTGAAAAGTCTTTCATTTCCCTTTGATCTTCTCATACACTGAACACTAAAAAAAGATATAAAGTTTCTCAAACTTAATTAGATAAGGAGGCAATTGGCAGAAAGCCCAGAATACTCAACACCTGCACTTAGATACAGTTGTAACTAATAAGATAAACAGGTCTCTTGAGGGAACTGACACTTGCAGCTTAAAGGGCAATTTTACCTTCATTAGCAAAACTGTAATAACACATAAAACAGGAGCCCAAACCCCCAGAAATGTGTTCAAACTTTACATAACCTGCCAAATGTTGTAAAATGGGAGTGGTATTTAGGGGTGTGACCACAAAAGGGCATGGTCAAAACATTTTATTTTTGTCCCTCTTTGTATTTTTCAAATGTTGGCCGTTATGTGTTTGGACTCAAGTAGCTTTAAGTAAAGTGATTTTAGATGCAGCTCACTGCAGGGGAAAAGTGTAATCCTGAGTATCTCTGTGGTGTTGGACGGTGAGATTGTGTACCTGGTGGGAAGAAAATACCATAGCCAATATAGGAACAGTTTAATGGCAAATCGTTTCCAAAATAGTAATAGACTGCTTGTTAACTAGCTATGAAACATTTCGTACATGGTGCAAAACAACACAGACAATATACAAAGCCTCTAGGCAAACTATGTTTATATGTCCGCTTTAACAGAAAATTACAGTTAATCATTTAATCAATGCACTAGGTATAATTCCTCTCTATACCTTCTCAGGGAACTCACATGGATATTGTCACTTTAAGAAGGCTGAGTTCCTCCAGTGGCTTTATCCATTCAATGTTACTTTCAGTTCAATACCCTATAGAAACAGTGGTCCTATGAATTACCAGATACTTTTACTGCATATCGGGTCCTCTAGTTCTGGTATGTTTATGTTGCTGGGCACTTTTTCAAGGTGCATTCTCCTCTCACAGCCAAAGTCACTGTATCTTCATTTAAAGACAAACCCCCATATGTAATAAAAGACACTAAGTTTGCCCAGGAGCAGTAACCAATAGCAATCAATAAGATGTTTTAACCACAGGGTTAAATGAATGCAAAAAATGTATAGTAGGCACATAAACAGTTTAGGATCACTGAAATCTAACCTATTTAAACATTTTCCCTTGTCTAGGTGGTCTACAAAATACCCCAAGCTGTGACTAGTGTTGGACACCGAAGACAAAAAAAAGCCTGTCAATTAGTCGGTCCTGTAAATGCCATTTTTCTAATCCTCCCTGGCACTTAAGAAACTGTTACAGACAGCTCCTCTCAGCAACGCCAGTGGATCAAACAACAGGATAGATGGATTTGACAGAATTACCCATTTACTTGACCATGATCCAACTGTGCTGCTGCGTATACCTGAAATGCTGGAATGTTTTTAAATCAGCAGGAAATCTTTTACCCTAGTGTAATTTTTACAACATAGAATGCCAGTATTGCTGTTTACATGTACCTGGACTGAACTATCTGAAGGTTTACTTATATACACATTTATGCAAGTACATTGCCACAATGGAGATTTTCTTATAGATCTTTCTATAAGACCTCCATGTACAATCCTTTCAATTATACTTTTGTCAGAAGCCATTTCCGAGTTGCTTTCATAATTCCTTAGACTCATTTACATAGTGATGGCAAATTCTGCTGACACCTTATTGGACTGAATTTTCTCAAAGCCAATGCTGATCCAAAAGTTGCAAAATGTGAGACTCCTTAATACTAGCTTTGTAATTAAATCTCTGTCATTATAATGTAAGTAGAGAGCAATTTAAGCTAAATGAATTAAAAGAAATACATTTATGTGCTTGCCAAACATGCACAGAATCTGATTTGTTTTAACCCAAAACAAATAGATCTGTGCGATTTAGCCTTTTCCAAGCTTTAGCCCGCCAGTATCATTCCCATAAAATAGTATTATGATAATCTCACTTTATAAAAGATTACCAATATAAGAGCAAGGAATGTATGTTTAAAATTCTGCATTTTCCGTTTGCAGCCTTACATTTTTCATCCAAATGCTATAATATTAGCAGCATAAAAACATTTTCCCTGCCAAACAAAAAAAGAAAATCTTATTGATTTCTTACAGAGAAGCAGACACCCACTCATCTGTATAGTAGGTACAGTAAGATTAGAGAATGGAACACGGAAATGATCAATGGGCCATCTAATCTGAAAAACCAACACAGGGGTTATCTAGTTAAAGGGGCAGTAAACACCTATACAACTTTGTTCAAAATGAGCAAAATCAATAGTATTTATGACGAAGATGTATTCTTCTTAATCTTTGAATTAAGAAACATGCATAGTTTATTATAGCTTTTTTAATAGCTCTCCCTATGTTTAGTCAAGTTTTTTTTTATAGAAATAATGTATTCTGCATAAATAAGTTCCTCCCACCCCCTCAGCTGCTGCCAGTGTTTCAGGTTTACAGATAAGGAGGAGTTTCCAAAGGCGACTACACTTGCCGATTTTAATTTTCTCCTACTTAGCAGAGGGACATAATGCTAAAGTCACCATTTATGTATGTATGTAAGTATGTGCTATGCCCAGTATAGTGACATGTACTTGAAAATGCAAGACTTTAAATCAAGCCATACATGCCTGGCATATAGTGGAAATTTTGAATAGGGGAATTTTTTTCCAAAGTGCGATAAAAGTATAGAAATCACCCAGTGTCATTAGCCTTCAAATGCAAAAAAATAAGTAGTTATACAGTACCTTAAACCTAAACAGAGTAATAATGTGTATTCATATAAGATAACTAACAACATCTCATTTTACTTTTGATGATTTAAGTGTACGTTTAACAGTGGTTTGAGTCCATGATACATATATGAAAGGGAAATTGCCCTCTATAATTAAGCCCACAAACTATACTAAAATGCTGATATTTTGTTTAGGGATGCTACAAATAGATGGGGCTTTCTATTAGAGAAAGTAACATATTACTCCATATAAGAGGTGGTCTCATTTTGGGAAGCTATGCCTCTCTAAATCTTCATTCTCCACCAATGGCCTAACTCCAGCACAGACTAACATTCAATTCTCTGTCTACTGTTACCTATCTTGTGTGTTTGAATGACATGCAAGTTAGGGGAAAGGTAGAGGGCAGAATGGGGGGCACCTACATGCCTCCCATTCCTTAAGAACAGAGTGCTGCGGAATGTAAACAGCACTGTATACATGGGGGTGGTCACAGGTGTCTGTGCTTCAGGTACAGAAGAAGGCAATGCACAAAAATACAGCAAATCGGCAAAAATGCCTCATGAGGCAACTTCGGCGATTTGCCGAAATCGCCTGCGCAGCGTGTGCCATCCCAACAGCGGGATGGTAGTTCGGGGAGATTAGTCGCCCGTGACAAGGCAGATTTGTCACGGGCGACTAATCTCCCCGTGTGCCAGAGCCCTAATACATCTCCATGGTGTGGCACAGAAACACAATGTTTATTGGAGAGAAACCAAGACTCTTTGGTAGCTTATGATCTGTTATATAAAGCCATCATTTTTCACTTATAAAGCACAATTGCTGTAACAGCCAAGATGTAATGCTCTTCCTTGTGTCAAATGTGGGTTTTCAATACTACAACTTCTTTATTACTTATCACTTGGTGTGTTTCCTTTATTTGTATATAAAATTGTATATATGGCGGTTAGCTAAATCTACTACTCTGTAAAAATGTCCCATAACACTTTTTAGCCTGAAACATCTGATGTTGCCCCAGAAAGTGCAAATATTGGGACACAAATGCGTATTTACAGAACTGTGGCATGTAAAATATCCCCATGTTTCCTGTATGTTTAAATTCTGTATGGGAAGGTTTATTTGCACCTACTTTTAAAGTAGACAGACAAGAATTATAGCATAATTAACAATGCTCTTAACTTAGCAAAGTCTATTGAAATCAATGGGAACATCATAACAAAATCCTATGATTTAAAAAAAGCAGCAAAAATTCTACACGATTTAATAATTACATTAGTTCCTTAGCTACAATACTTTGAACTCTGTTGTAATAATTCCACAATGGAGAGTGTAACTCTGTGCAATTTTGTCACAAAATATCCATGCCCATGCTGATTTTCAACTGCTGGTGTCTAGTAAACTTTTTTTAAAAAATGTAGAAAAATTAAAAAGGGTGGATCTGGGGCCAGAGAAAAAATAGATACATTTGCTTAAAATATACTCTAGAAAAAGGTGCTTAAAGGAGAAAGAAAGGTAAAAACTAAGTAAGCTTTATCAGAAAGGTCTATGTAAATACAGCCATAAGCACTCACAGAAACGCTGCACTGACTTCTCTGTGAAAAGATTTCTTGTGTCTGTAATCCATGTGTCAGAGACACGCAGATCTCTTCTCTCTCGTGTTCCCCCCTCCTTCAAGAATGCTAAGAACTCACTCCCCCCCCTTAGGAATGCTTATCTAAACCAATCAGCAGGAAGCTGACTCATAGTCTTACTAACTGAGCATGTTCACTTGGTCTGGGTGTCTGTGCAGGAGTGAGGCATAATAAGAACCTTCTTTACCCAGCTCAGCGTTTTTTCTTCCTGTTTGGCTTCTGATCTTCTGAACAGGAGAAATATGGGGAGACTTAAGGGCACTATTGAGAGAACTGAAGGTATGCCTGCAGCTTGAGATTAACTCTTTCCTTGTCCTTTAAGAGGCGACATGATAACTATGTATAAATATATAAGGGGATCATATAATAGCCTCTCTAATGCTTTATTTACCAGTAGGTCCTTCTGACTGACACAAGGGCACCCACTCTGTTTAGAAGAAGGGAGGTTCCATTTAAATATTCGGAAAGGATTTTTTTACGGTGAGAGCTGTGAAGTAGAATTCCCTCCCCGAATCAATCGTACTGGCTGATACATTATATAGCTTTAAGAAGGGGTTAGATGGCTTTTTAGCAAGGGAGGGAATACAGGGTTATGGGAGGTAGCTCTTAGTACAAGTGAGGGAATACAGGGTTATGGGAGATAGCTCTCAGTACAAGTGAGGGAATACAGGGGTAGGGGAGATAGCTCTCAGTACAAGTGAGGGAATACAGGGGTATGGGAGATAGCTCTCAGTACAAGTGAGGGAATACAGGGGTAGGGGAGATAGCTCTCAGTACAAGTGAGGGAATACAGGGGTATGGGAGATAGCTCTCAGTACAAGTGAGGGAATACAGGGGTAGGGGAGATAGCTCTCAGTACAAGTGAGGGAATACAGGGGTATGGGAGATAGCTCTCAGTACAAGTGAGGGAATACAGGGTTATGGGAGATAGCTCTCAGTACAAGTGAGGGAATACAGGGTTATGGGAGATAGCTCTCAGTACAAGTGAGGGAATACAGGGTTATGGGAGATAGCTCTCAGTACAAGTGAGGGAATACAGGGGTATGGGAGATAGCTCTCGGTACAAGTGAGGGAATACAGGGTTATGGGAGATAGCTCTCGGTACAAGTGAGGGAATACAGGGGTATGGGAGATAGCTCTCGGTACAAGTGAGGGAATACAGGGTTATGGGAGATAGCTCTCAGTACAAGGGAGGGAATACAGGGGTATGGGAGATAGCTCTCAGTACAAGTGAGGGAATACAGGGGTATGGGAGATAGCTCTCAGTACAAGTGAGGGAATACAGGGGTATGGGAGATAGCTCTCAGTACAAGTGAGGGAATACAGGGGTATGGAAGATAGCTCTTAGTACAAGTGAGGGAATACAGGGTTATGGGAGATAGCTCTTAGTACAAGTGAGGGAATACAGGGTTATGGGAGATAGCTCTCAGTACAAGTGAGGGAATACAGGGGTATGGGAGATAGCTCTCAGTACAAGTGAGGGAATACAGGGGTATGGGAGATAGCTCTCAGTACAAGTGAGGGAATACAGGGTTATGGGAGATAGCTCTTAGTACCAGTTGATCCAGGGACTGGTCCGATTGCCATCTTGGAGTCAGGAAGGAATTTTTTCCCCTCTGCGGCAAATTAGAGAGGCTTCAGATGGGGTTTTTTGCCTTCCTCTGGATCAACTTGTAGTTAGGCAGGTTATATATACAGTAGGCATTATGGTTGAACGTGATGGACGTACATCTTTTTTCAACCTAACTTACTATGTTACTATGTAAGTAGTCCTTCTTGTAATACTAATCTTTTTAAACAGCTGGCACTACCCTCTGCAATCATGGAATTAAAGAAATATTTTAGTGATGCAATGAGTTATGTTCTCCAAATTGACTGCATTTTCAAGGAAAACTAGTTAAAATCCCTGCTTATGAAAAGGTAAAATAGATGAGAGTATAGAAATGTTAACACAAACTCAATATGGGCAAAGCACTCTGCATACTAAACAAGGTAAAGTGACAAAAAACCTGCCTAGATGGTGACTAGTACTTTAAATGCCAATCAGTGGAGCTCAGAGATTCTCAATATTCAATCAGTCTTTAGCACATCACAAGTCATACAGCTTATTAGACAATATGCATCTCTGTTCTCAGACATTACAACTCATAGCAAACAAGCCTGCATACATGTTGTCACAGATCATTAGGTTCATCAAAAATTTGCATTAGAGCTAGCAAGATGATAAGCCAGCATATATTTAAATAAACTCATTTACAAATGCGCTCAGGTCTGATATTATCAGTGCCACTGTCTGAATGGATTTGCACTTCTGAATAAATTGCATTGCATATTACTGATGGATCCTCAGGTATTCTTCTTATCAATTTAACTGCTGAATGCATACTATAAAGTATGGGGTAGAACTGGCAAATTATACCAGGATTTATAGTGCTGTTGCCTCCTGAGGTCAGAAACAGGCAAAAGTGTCAGGAACCAATTAAATCAGTCAAGAAAAGCAATGAAGAACACACCTAGAAACTTAGACGGAAGGAACTACAATTGCATATTGAACGCAGGGGCCCCAGCATCCTTTTATTTTGCATTCAGCCCCAAAACTTTGGCTTTCCACTACATCATGACGTTGTAGCCATGGGCACCACCATTATGGATGCAGTGTCTGAGAAGAGAGGAGCGCTGACCACCACTGACAGTTGCCTGATTGCTAGTTACCTGGTTACCAGTCACAGCTGTCAGGTTGCCAGTTACCATAACAACATGGGGGCAATTTCAATGAAATGCATGAAAATGAATAGGAGACGTCATGAAAAGAAAGATTTTAATAATAATCATATCTAGATTTAGAATCCATCTGCTCTCTAATTGCAGACCCCGAAAGCAGGTATTTTACATTTTAGGTTTAAGAGGTATGTGACAGTAAAGAGATGCTGCATACTACAACCCAGTTTTCCTAGAACTGAATGAGAATGTCCTTCCTCCCCATGCTTGACTTCAGGGTCATATAATGAGGCCAAAATAATGTAAGATAGCTGTAAAATCACTGGTAAACACTGACGAATTGTCTTGCATCATTAAAGGAATACTGGGAAAACATGTTTTTTTTTTTAAAATGCATCAGCTAATAGAGCTTCTCCAGCAGAATCCTGCATTGAAATCTGTTTTTCAAAAGAGCAAACCGTTTTTTTGTGATATTTAATTTTGAAATTTCACATGGGGCTAGCCGTATTCTTAATTTCCCAGGGTGCCACAGCCATGTGACTTGTGCTCTGATAAACTTCAGCTACACTTTACTGCTGAGCTGAGCTGGAGTGATATCACCCCCTTTCCCTCCAGCAGCCGATCAACAGAACAATGGGAAGGAAGCAAGATATCAGCTCCCCAACATCTGATTTGCTAGGGACTCCTCCTGTTACATTATTAACCTTTTGAAAAGATAAAGAATAAATAGAATCCAGATGTTATTTGGAAGTCCACTACAAATAAATAACAAAACCTACAAGATCTTTATGTTTCCTAACAGCACCAGTAAAATGTCAAAAAAGCAAACAGACCAATGCAAATAAAACTGCTTCATCCTATAGGGCTGTTATCTCCTGCTATCTGAAGAACAGCAGACCCTAAAGAAACAAGACTATGATAACATAAGAGAGCATTCTTTACTGCACCAGAATCAAAGCCAGTTCAGTAAAAGCATGACTACTAAATTTGGATCATGCCAGCAGTATGTTGTTTGTTTGGTTCATTAGCTACTGAAGCATCAGAAATATCATGACAGCTTCTCGTAGTTGCACTTGGGGAGCTAGCAGGATGCTAAGTGGCGTTAGCAGATCTTCAAAATTTTCTGTTTTACAATACAGCACATATCATTTTTATGATCAAGGAATAAAAGGTATATCAGCCTTAGAATACTGACTTGGCTTTGTGCTGTATTCGTAAGAACTGTGGTTTATAATTCAGGGCTATTATCTTTCCTCAGCACAGAAATACATAATACACAGGTATTATCTATATATTTGGGTATATATGGGTATTATTTCTATATAAATTATAAGACCTTATAGAAAGTTAACAACATTCATTTCCAGTCTTTTATTATTTCTATTTATTTATTTCTGTCTTCAGAATGAGATAGTTCAGAAGTGATGTTTTACACAGATAATATATTTCTCCTCTGTACGCCATATTGGCTCTGTTACGTTATTTTGCTCATGTGAATATACACCTGTATAATTATTTGCTGGTAATGTGATTTTTGAAGGTTTGAATACCAAAATCTGTAGTAGTTACACAGTGAAGTAGTCCCACGTATACAACTTATGTTTTGTGAATTATGCAATTTAAGGCAACATTTGCATTTTTTCTGTGCAAAGGATCACATATCTATTATGGACAAGCAGAACACACATCAGTCTTAGTCAGATAAGAGTAGGGTGAAGGAATAGAATAAAGGAACTACCGAATAAAAACGTTTTTGGCATCCCCAGTCTTAATGCTTTTAGGCAGGTTTGCAGAAAGTAGAAGGGTCTATCGCCTCAGACTGACATATATAAAATATATTTATATCCTATACTTGTTATATGCTTTATTATATTTACTACAGTGTGTTGTCTACAGCTATCAAAAAAAGTAAAAACTGACAGATTGTGTCAATTAGTTCAACTTGTTGAGCCAAAACAAGTTGCCAAAATATTTGTTTTCCTATCTTAAAGATGAAGCTCTCTAGACAACAGGAATTGTACTTTTCATGGAGGACCTCCATTCATTTCAGTAGGGTGAACTCTTGTAATATCTGAGATAACCATGTATTTCTATTTAATTACAACATATCAGACCATCAGTAAAAGCAATAAGGTAAAAAGATTTGGTTGAAGAGTGACATTTAGGGCTCTGGCACACGGGGAGATTAGTCGCCCGCGGCAAAACTCCCTGTTCACGGGCGACTAATCTCCCCGAGTTGCCTTCCCCTGCCATCCCACCGGCGAACTGGCAGACGCGGCGGGGCGATTTCGCGCAAAAAAAAAGATATTTTTCATTACAAAAGATACAATTGTATTTTTCCATTTCTACTTTTATATATCTATAATCCTTTCAATTTGCACCATTGTTCACTTATCTGTTAACATTTAAAAGGTAACAGAGATGAATTGTAAAATATAATATTATGTACTTTTTAGTTTGCTGTTAAAATGAAAATGAAAGTGAAGAATGCCTGGGGGTTACATATCTATTGTTCTGTATTCTTCAGGAATTTCTAACTTCTACTTGATTGTAAAATGAGGATGTGGGCCACTCATACAGTACAAAAAAGGCATATAAAGGGAATTGAAGAGGTAGAATTATAAAGCCCACTAAGAATGCTAATAAATGGAACATTAAAATATATGTTAATAAAACAAAAAAGTTTGACAGCTCAGGCTAATAATGTAGGCTGTGCATATGCAACATTCAGCATACTGCTGATCTAAAAGACTACTCAATGCAGAAGTGAGAATGCAGAAAGTAAATCAGCATAGTTTCCAGGGTATTTGGCTCCCCGAGCAAGGCCTAAAGAAAGAGTAGTTCTCTTCTGATGCTAAACATTTGCCACAACACTTGCATGTGAAAAGCCAACTGCCAAAGCATGCTGCAAAATGAGAACATTTTCACTTGCAGGGAAATTATTACCAGCTGAAATTGCTCAGTTACTTTACTTATCTGCAGGCCGTAGAACGAATTTAACAGTCTAGTAAGCATTGTATGATGCTTTTGCCAGAACTATTTTCTTACCTTTTCCAGAAAAAAAATGTGATATGAATTCATCTTCAAACTAAATGAATTTAGTGCATTTCTCAGCAAGTATTTAATCCCTTTTGTTCTTAGTTGCCACGGCTTCACTTGGCACACACTTGAAACATAAATCTGCTGTATGTGTTTAAGGCCCACATCACATCATCATGAGTGACATGGTCCTTTCAACAGTCACTGCACTGATCAAAATACCAGTCTCCACTAACACTCATTTTCCTGTCTTCTGCATTAATATGTGATGACAGTCTGACAGTGCTGGTGCCTGTCAAAAGCAAAGGTTTCCCATTCAAGTGAATGGAAAGTGTATGCTGGAAGATTCAAGTCTTTTGATTACCAGAGGATTTCCGTGAACACAAATGTTTTTGTAGTATAGGGCTAAATGATCGATTTGCTGTAAAACAATTGTGAACAACTGCTTCTTATTTTAGAAATAATTTCCATGGACAATTTTTAAAAGGACCTTTGTGCATAACAAGTATTGGCTTAAACTAGGACACAGAGCAGTAATGGACAGGTCAGAAAATATCCAACTAACTGCTTGCCAACCTGCATCCAATCCACCTCTTCTGTTTTATAACCCCACTCAGTTCAACTGCATCTAATGATATTACAAATGGGTAGGATTGGGATGGTAATGTCACCAGATTGGGGGGGGCTGGTGTGTATCAACAACAGGAAGGGACCCTGCTTTAATTTGGCCTCTAACTTTTTAAAAACCCTCCTAGAGCTAAATTTCCAGAACTATTACTAGCCATAGCTACCATGCATGCCTAGCTTAAGGTACATCATTATTAATGTTTTGTTGCATTTAAGTAGGGGTGCTGCTACTATGAGGGAAGTTGAAAAACTTGGCTCAGGTGGCAGTGCCCCACATGTTACCGGGGACGGCAAAAAGCCACTCCTGGTAATGTTTAAATCAGAATTTCAGCTCTTTTAATGCAGATAGCAAAATTGTGCTGTCTGCTCTAGCAATACTACCCGACCCCGTGACCCACAACAAAGCTCCTAAAGGTAAAGTGGGGGGGGGGGGAAGGGGGTCTAGAAACGCCCCTGCATTTAATATCCATATTCATTAAATTTAGCTTACAAGGAAGAGTAGACAACGGTTTCTGGTCGTAAGATCATTAAAACTCTTCTAGTTTGATGTCAGAAGAGGGTTTCAGATCAAGGATTGTCTCTAGAACTTAAATGGAACAGGGACTGTGTCTAGAACTTAGGTGCAACAAGAACTGTAATATCTAGGAGAACTTGGCAAATATATTTACTGTATTAGAATGGGTTTTGCCATTTTAATCACACTCTAGCAAACAATTTAGTAGCTATAAAATCAAGGGCTCATTTATCCAATATGGTACTGGGGAATATAGAAGGCTAGATATGTTTTAAGATTTATCCAAACTTTTGTGTCAGACAAAAAAAAAAATCACATTTATTAAAATTGTAATTCTGTAGAATGAATATGACTTTAAACTAGGGGTGCGTTTAGAAGGATTCTTAGAAGTTAAATTTGTACTACAATTTATTAAAGGGTTATTAAAAGGTACATTTTTAATACTTTGAAACATATATAAATGCTAATACCTGTGTCAATGTTTCACTTTTAACCAAAAATGGGTAAAGTGGCACCTGGGCGGTAACCCTGGGCAAGCAATGAGTCCACAACATGACTCCACAAAGAGTAAGATGAATAAACTAACCTAATGGTGCTAATATAGCTGTAATACTATGCAAGCAAACTATAAAGTTCAGCCAAAATGTAGGTGCATTTGAAGTTGTCGCCAGTTGATTTATTTAGATTTCTGTTATTTCTACTATCATTTATGGCTTACCACTTGGCTAACAGAGAAGACAAAATACGCAACATGTTTTCATGGGAGTGAGAGTCCTGATCTATAGATACAAGATAGCACAATGATCTGCTTCACTGGTTCTGAAAAACCTTGTCAGATTGTGGTACTGATGATTAACACTGGACTTGTTTTAATAAAAGTGGATAATTGTTTGCCATGTCAATTTACGTGCAGTCTCTGGCTGCTGCTCCAGGAGGGCTTCTCGCTAACAGCTGGAACAAGGATCAATGAAGTGTAAATGTCCTGTTGCTTTAGCAAGCTCTCGCTAAGTACTAATCTTGTTGCTACAGAAATGGAGAAAGAAAGAGTGGGAATCAGAGTCTCTAAAGACCTTGCTCGGCAGGCTGAGAAGCAAGTTTTCTTTTATCCACTACCACTCAGGCTGGAAATCAGTTAGATACATTTCCAATTAAGTGCATGGAGTACCTTATTAGAAGAGATATTTTGTCTTGAAATTACTTTCTAGTAAAAATTCTTTCAGCTGTTTTTATGAGATTCTATATTATTTTGCTAATTTTCTTCAGCACCTCTGGGCCTAGCTTTGAGCAGCATAGCTGGCACAAAACTGCATCTGATTGTGCGACACCACTAGATCCTGGGGTTTTATTAAAAGATACTAGGGCTATTTATGGAGCTAGCTGGCACACTGCAGCAAGAGCATCCATGTAAAAATATGTGTTTGTTGCTACGATTGGCAAGATGTTTAATATCTTCATAGCATTAGGTGTGCTCTGTAAATTCTTTTGCACTGTAATAATATGAGCAAATTGACTCTCTGCCTGGTTTTTGACACTGAATCTCTGCTGCCTGCCCTTGACCTGACCCTCTTTGTACCACATTTTCGTATCAACATTGGCAACATTGGCAGTGTATAGGGTTGCCTGGGCTATTCTGTTTCATCTAAAAGGTTGGTACTATCAGTCTATGGACTTTCTCATACTACAGTCCATGATGTAGCCAGCAGTTTTGCAAGATAAATTCTATAGTCTATATATATTATTACTGGGGTCATTTTCATGGATGAATCTGATTTAAAAGGTACAATTAAAGAGCCAAACAAACTAATGAAACTCACACAATCATTCTGCAGGTCAAAATAAACTCTTGATTCTTCCCAATGATCCTAAACGTTTTGCTCACACACTTGAAAAAGTACCTTCTCCCTAGTAAAGTCTCACTGTATACAGTAAATAATACACTGACTTTTTAGCACTAGGCATCCAAAAAAAGAAAAGAAAAAGCATGTATTAGACAGCTACATCATTTGCACTAGGAATCAAAAGGTAACATATACAATGGGAGTCACAGTCGATGAGGAACAGGAAACACTTATGTTTTAGTATCAAGCAATAACAGAAGCCACAAACTGTCAAAGTGAAACCCATATGAGGACAAAATAAATAAGGATCATAGGGTCATATTCAATCAGAAAATGCAATATGATGACATTTTGTGCACCTGTTCTTTGATGAATAAGGAATGTGCCCTTGTGTTTCATTTCATGATATTCTTCTTATTCTTGTCCTTTAATGTTTAATGATGTGCACGCTAAAAGCAATCATTAAACATGCACCTACTGCACCTTTACTTCCGAATTACTGCATTCTAAAAGTGTGTGACATTGAATATACAAGACCTTATGCCAAAAAGAAGTAATGGCTGGTGTCTAAAATTAAAAGTAGTACTTTTATAATACTAGCAGAATAACATCTAAATTGAGAATGTATAAACTAATGGAGAAACTTAATGGAGAAATTTTCCACATGGCATTAGGGCAGGGATCCCCAACCAGTGGCTCGGGGGCAACATGTTGCTCACCAACCCCTTGGATGTTGCTCTCAGTGTCCCCAAACCAGGGAGTTATTTTTGAATTCCTGACTTGGGGGCAAGTTTTGGCTGAATAAAAACAAGATTTCCTACCAAATAAAGCCCCCTGTAAGCTGATAAGGTGCATAGAGGCTGCCTAATAGCCAATCACAGCCCTTATTTGGCTCCTCCATGAACTTTTATGGTGCTTGTGTTGCTCCCCAAGTCTTTTTACATTTGACAGTGGCTCACGAATAAGAAAGGTTGGGGAGCCCTGCATTAGGGGATTATACTGTATATGATTTTGTTTCAGATATTAACTTTGGGAATAGATAGCATTAGAAATATTAAAAACAAACCTTGTCATGCAATCACACCTAGAAGCCTTAACGTTATTCCATTTGTACTATATAAACATGCTTGTATGCATATAAATATATATATATATATATATATATATATATATATATTTATACATACATATATATATACATATATATATACATATATATATACATATATATGTATATATATATATATATGTATATATATATGGATATATATATATATATATATATATATATCCAAATCCAAAATATGCAGCTCATCCCATGGTTCAATCAAAACTAATTGGGTGCACGTAGGTGAGTGGCTTGTGTATAGAATTAGTTTTGATTGAACCATGGAATGAGCTGCATTTTTTGGATATATCTGTATGGTAAGTGGCTATTCCCTAATTGAATGTTTGCTCTCCCAATCCCACCCCTTTAAGGACAGCCTTGCAATTAAGAAGGGGTTTATAAGCTCAAAAGCTGAATGGTTTCTTTGGAAGAGGTCTTTCCAGATAAAGAGAAAAGCAGATATGGTCTTTCTTCCCCCAAAGAAGATATACTCTCTTTTTCACTAGGTTAGGACTGACTCAAGGACACAAGGGAGCATCAGCAGAAAAGCATGTACATGGAGAGTGCATCACTTGCTGGGACTTCGTGTAAAAAAGCAAAAGTTTTACTGAAAGAATTCCAACATTTGGAGCACAGACAGTGCTCTTCCTCAGGAACAAACCAACCACACCCTACACCATGTATAAATAAACAAAAAATATTTTCTGGTGGCGTTATGATTAACACGAGACAAAGCAAAATGGCACATTTTTAATTTACATATTACCCCAAGAAGGACACTGCCAATGTATTTTTTTATTGTCACTTTCTTTAAACAATGCTTCATATAGCTTAAAAGTCTCTCTAGCCATTAGACAGGGCTGTGAGCCAGTTTAAATTGACTAATAAATTGGCCCTGGGAGAAAAAGAGCAGCTTTAAGTGAAAGCAGCCCAAAAGCAACTGTTTAACTAGATTCAAAGCAATATTCCTAACAGACAGTTTGATTCTGTGGGAAATGAGAATGCCACCGTGGCTTCGTCTCGCTCCCTTTCTGATTGTGAACCAAACACTAATCTGCTCCTAATTGCTATGGAAACAGCAGAAGAAACAAACTCCCTCAGTGCCCTTCACAAGCAGGACAGTCCAATTACCTGCTTATTCACACGGCTCTGAGGGTTTATTAGCATGCTACGCTTTTGATCTCATTTAGAGTCCATCTTCATATATCTGTGCTCATTGGTGTGCAGCCCAAAATAAAGAATGTGCTCACTTGATGCCAGTGTTCTACGAATGAGTTTTAAACCTGCACTATATTGCAGAGATGAAACGACATGCTTAACGAACAGCTCTAAAACTAGACATAACATTTTCAAAAGGACTAAGCAGTAATAAATCCAGCCAGCTTGCTGAGGGGCTCCGTCATCCCTTGCAGTTCTCAAAGAGCTAGAGAGATGGTTGCTTTGCTACTGCTGACTAAAATGCCCTACAAGAACATCTGGCGTATAAACTAGAGATACACCAAATCCACTATTTTGGATTCGGCCAAACCCCAAATCCTTTGTATGGTTTTAATGGATTGAAATAGATTTGTTAACTTTTTAGTGGAATTTGAGACTTTTTCTTAGTTGCCATGTATAGGTGAAGTAAAGTTAAATGATTTTAAGAAAAAGGCCAAATCCTGGATTTGGTGAATCCCTAGTATTCCACCTGATTCACTCTTTTGCAACAATTGTGCCCTCAATCTGCCCGGTACCCCATTCAGTATTAGCTAAACTCACAACCCTTTGGGGTGCGTAATTTGTAACTGTCTTAAAGACATAATAGTGGGTCTGAATAGAAATTTAAGTAATAGAAAGTAACAATATCAGTAAAATTGTAGTCTCAAAGAGCAATAGTTTTTGGCTTCTGGGGTCAGTGAGCCCATTTTGAAAGCTAGAAAGAGTCAGAAAGAAAACAATTCAACAAATGATAACAAAAAAAGAAGCGCAATTAAAAAATGTTGCTAAGAACTGGCCATTCTATAACATAGTAAAAGTTAACTTAAAGGTTAATAATATGTTAATATGTGTATACCTAATATGTACTGCAACATTACTTTGATATATAAAGTCTGTCTTCATTTCAGTAAGAAACAAAATGTATTTTCGAATTGTATCTTTTAATTCAAGAAACTGTCAGTTTATATATATATCACATTATACCAGGTTAAAGAAACAGTACCCTTTCTACAGTTAGTGACTGAAGTCATTTGGTTTGGGTTTACCACATGACTTATTTCAGTGAGTCCTTTTCAAGTGTAGGGAAATATATAAAACAAACAATGCTAGTATAGTACACTGGTAGTACAGTAATTGGCTTAACTTGTGCTGGGAAGCAGGAATGGTTGTACAACCCTGAGAAATGTATAATACAAGTGCTCTAAACATTGTTACAGTATACACATAGATCTCCATTTTCATGTGACATTTAGCAAATCAGCTTGTTTATTTAACACATGATTAGACTACAGGGACCGCATTATATTTATTACATCTTCCTTATTTTGTAAATATTTACCAAAAAAAAAAAAATACTGCACAGGAAACACCACAGATTTTCAGGGTTTGTCCAACCCACACACAGTTTCTAAATTCAGATTACCCTAACACTTAATGAAAATTGTTTTTTTTTAGGACTAAGCCTACTGACACAGAAATAGAGAGAACGCAGAGAAATGTGTAGGTTAAACAATGCACAGTATACCAATTTCTTTTCTCATTACTGTGTATCTGTGCAGGTCACTAAGCGGTGCTGTACAGACTAATATAAGGAAGCCTACAGACTGCCAGTAACAATCTTTTGGGTGAAATAGAAGAGCCCTGGCAACCCTGGTTCTCACAGATGCCCTTTTGGGGCCCCAGACTTTCTGCTGTGGGGAAGACAGGGATTCTATACACTTCCAAGGTTGATATGGAAATGGAGTCAGCTAGAGGCAACATCAGAGTCAGGCTGGATGGATCAAGGACAGGCAACAATGATTCAGAGTCAAAAATCAGACAAAGAGTAAAAAAGCAGTGGATCAAAAAAAAAACAAGGCTTAGCTAATATCTAGATACTCAGAACCAGCTTGGGCAATGAAAACAAACTAAGTAGCGCCTTTTAACTTTAAATTTGGCACCAATAGTGACGTCAGCATGTCTGCTGACGTCACGGAGCAGCGTCGAACAGCTTCAGACCTCTACTGCACATGTGCACACCAGAACGTGTGCCGCTGCACAACAGGAGCCCAGGGAATGGTGCACCTAGAGGAAAGAGAGCACGCCTGTCTCCCAGCACTCGTAACAGGTGCATTGTGACTCCCAGATATATTGATCACACAACCATACGAAGTAAGAAGTGGTAGGCCACACAAGATACAGTAGTACAAGGATCCCTAATCTTTTTTTTTTTTTATATCTGTGAGCCACATTTAAATACAAGAAAGATAGAGCAACATATGCATACAAAAAGTTCCTGGGGGTGCCGCATTTGGACTGATTGGCTAGATTACCAAAGGCTCTGTTTGGCAGTGCACATGGTTTTTATGCAACTGAAAATTGCCTTCAAGTCAAGAAATCAAAAAGAAGCACCTGCTTTGAGGCCACTGGAGCAACATCCAAAGGGTTAAGGTCCCCATACACGGGCCGACTATAGCTGCCGATTTGGCAGCTAATCGGCCCGTGTATGGGGAGAAGCAGAGCGGCCTGGCCGACCGATATCTGGCCAATTGATTGGCCAGGTTAGAAAATCCGGTCGGATCGGGGACCGCATCGGCTCGTTGATGCGGTCCCCGATCCAACTGCCCCATTGCCCCAGGGCCAAACGATCGGATTATTTTTTTTTTTTACCTAAATGCTCCCCGAAATCGCCCACCCGTAGGTGGGGATATCGGGGGAAGATCCGCTCGCTTGGCGACATCACCAAGCGAGCGGATCTGCTCGTGTATGGCCACCTTTAGTGAGCAACACTGCAGTAATACATGTTTAATTCCGTGTGCATAAATACAAAGTGATAACCACTCTTATTTTGTAACCATCTGCACATGTGCCAGTTTAAATGTAAATCCATTCCCTACAAGTTTCTAAGTAAGAAAACATGTCCCCAGCAGCTCTATTCTGTCTATTTTAAACAGTTGAAATCTATTAGCAGATTTTTACTACCAAATGAGATATAAGGCTCAGCAGCTCAATGAATTTGCAACCAATGTACAGAAAGATGGTTAGTTGAGTACATTTCTTCTAATGTTGCCCAGTTGAACACCCAGTGTCATAACTATCAGGGTTGTTAACCCACTGACTGGTGGTGGTTGAGTACCCAAGTCCATGCATTGGTGAAGGTGGCTCAACTTTTATTTTCTTCTTGCGGAGGGGTGTGAGGCCATGAATTTACACATTATGCTCTTGTGAATACCCCAAAGAAGCCAGTGAATGCAGTAAACCTTGTACAATTATATGATATATAAGAACATAGTGTTTTATAAAACAGGTGGTTTGCCATCAGTACTGTCCAGTCGAATATAATTTATTTATCTATTATCCTATTCCTGGTTTACAGGTTTCTCAAAGCTTGGGACTCCAGTGATGGCTATTGAGGTATAGTGCCTGCCTCCTCCATGATCCACACCCCATACACCTCCCTCTTCATTCCCCTTAGATCTCCCTTGTTTTTATTCCCCGAGTATCCAATATATTGGGAAGGTGGTGCCTCCATTGTGCTTGAAAACTATGCCCTGTTATTACATGCCAATATCTTCCACATTGCAGTGTAAAAATATGTTAATAAAAACCAGCAAAGTCAAGAAAAGAAACAGATGGAAACACAGCAACTGCAAATTGCATTAAAACAATAACATAATGCTAACAATTTTTGCAATGACATCCTTCTGCTAAACCAAAACAATCCTCACCTTAATACTGGCTATACCGTGCTATACTGTGTGAGCGACAGCAGCCAAAAGTCCAAAGGGTTGATTCACTAAAGGTCGATTTAACGCACGAAACCATTGCGTTCGTAAAACTACTTTTCTGCAAATGACCATTTCCCTGAAAACTGGAGGATGCCTCTAGGGCCAACACATACTTGAAAAAATCCCAACCTGCAATGTCCATGTTGTGTTGCCAAAAGCTCACAAACCACAATTTTCTATAAGTACCGCCTGCCCCAAGGAGGTGTTAATTTTCGCACAGACAGATAATGCGATATTTAGCGCGTCTAACGCTTCTTATGTGTTTGTGAATCATTCGTTAGTATTATTTCTATGCGAGAATTAACGCAATGCGTTAAAATTAATGCCTTGCGATCATGCGTTATTTAGCGCATGCGATATGCGTCTTAGCGCACACGATAATACTTTAGCGAATTGCGTGGTTTTTTTCGCGTCAATTTTACCGCAAAAAAGCATGCAATAACGCTTATCAACCTTTAGTGAATCAACCCTATAATATATACCCACACAGTAGGCCTTGTACAGATGACATAAGGAAATAAGTGGATGGCCATATCAAATGACAGTGGTTACTTAAAGTGCCAAGTAATTAATGGCTGGCAAAACCCAACCACTTAGGTTACAGCCGCTTCTTTACAAATGTAATTTCCCCAGTGAAATGCCAATAAGATGAATAGGTGCTGTTGCCTTATGAGGTTGAGACTATAGTTCTAGAAACATTAGTTCATTTCATTCCATTTACAGGCCCCAAGGGATTCTGCCTACCTTATGTTTATTTGATGAACCTTCTAACAAAACCACAGGAGACAATAACTATCCTGGATGTGGTTTAATTCTAAATGCAGAGCAGCTATTTTCAACCACCAAAACTATAAATATCGGAAGAAACATTTTATGATAAAAAAATCATACTGTATAAAGACTAGTATTGCTGAGGGAGAAAAGCAAGTTGATATAAGGGTTCAAAAATACTCCTACCCCACAACCTGCTTTATGTAAGTGTATGCCCCCACACACACAAGCCACACTAATGTTTAGCACAGTGTTAGCAATAATTTCCTATTAGCAATGCTATATAATTTTTTTACCCAAAATGTATGGCTGCCATGATTGGTTACCTTTCTTGCCTCATTTAGGGCAAGATGAATGAACTGTCAGTCATGGGGATTAGGTCTTGTAGCCATTAAAACAGACCTGTAGAATCTCAGATGTATCATTTATCACATGAGGCTTTGAGGGGTGCACATCTAGGTATTTTGATGGTAATGGTATTTTGATCTGTGAAAATCCACATCAAAAACGTCAGTCAAACACAAGATTTTCTCAGGTTGTAGGGGCTAGATTAGAGATGTTTCAGGCTTGAAAACCTTACAGTACACAAGTGTGTTGAAAGCAGACAATCATCACAATGAAAGCAGAGAATTGACAAACAAGATCAAAATTAGAGAAAAAATGTGACCACCATTCCACATTAATGGTATAGGTAGACTACACTGGGTGTTTCCCACCCTAAATTAATTCAAGAACCAATGAGAGATCATTTAGTGCTTAGTCTAGATTAGAGCAATTAAAACTTAACATTTAATAAACATCATTAAAATAGCATATGTCGATAAATATGTTACAGCAATCAATCACCAAATTCATTATATCAATACTGTTACTGAAATAAATTCATACACAGCAAAAGTCATTGTGGTAAGTTTTTACTAATTGATCTATATACAAAGTTTCTCAAAGTTCATCAACTTAAAAAGGAATTAATCCACTAATCACATTAAAAATATTTCACTGATGTGAGATATATTTAGGGGGTAGGTGCAACCAAAGTTAGTCCGGAGGCTAAGTTTAATTAGTTAATAATGGGGTGCATGCTCTCTCTACCAAAGTTATAGGGGGGGCAGGGTAGGAATCGATACCTAACTACAGTTTCATGAAAGGCATAAAGGTAAATCAGATTTAAGCCTGGGGAGATATAACATTCGCCGCAAGTATACAAAAGACCACTAGTTCAATTATATAAAAGCCGTTTTGCGTGTTGGATATTATAAGTGCGCAGCGTCCACTCAGTGGACCGTTCACCTATATTCCCCGTTAGGTACTCTCCCTGGGAATGGTCCACTGAGTGGACACTGCGCACTTATAATATCCAACACGCAAAACGGCGTTTATATAATTGAACTAATGGTCTTTTGTATACTTGCGGCGAATGTTATATCTCCCCAGGCTTAAATCTGATTTACCTTTATGCCTTTCATGTGTTTAGCTGCTTTAAACAGTTCAACAGATTCATTTCTTAGGATATTTCACTGCTTTAAGTTCTTGCTCCACAATGTGTATTGCATGCAGGAAGGATAAAATAAAAAATAATATTTTTATTAATGAAAAGAAATGTTTCATATCGTTTTTTAATTTATCACCCAATATGTTGGTTGTACATCCAAAATAATAAATAAATATGTGGTTGTGTTAAGCCAACTTGTTTTAGAAACAAACAATACAAGTATGGGACCTTTATCCAGAAAACCCCAGGTCCCAAGCATGCTGGATACGTCTACTAAAAAATAGGATTGTTTTGCCTCCAATAACAATTAATTATATCTTAGTAGGGGGCAAGTACAAGCTACTGTTTTATTAGTGCCGTGATGAAAATTATTTAAAAAAAATGTAAATTATTTGATTAAAATGCAATCTATGGTATATGGCCTTCTAGTAATTTGGAGCTTTCTGGATAACAGATCCTATAACTGTATATCATTTGCCTTGTTTTATAAAATTTGTCCTACTCAAAAATTTTATCAAACCTAACAAATGCAAAATTCGACTAACAGCTTGTGATATTTTCCCCAAAATGTAATTATTTATGTTACCTCTATAAATAGTGCCAACTGATGTTCCATTTATAACAAATTATATGTATAATACGCCAGGCATGTCCCACAGTGCCATGTCTTTGAATCCCTTGGAGGCAGACATTGTTTTTGTTTCTTTTTAAATGTCAAGAACTGGTCTTGTATAGAAAAACAAACTCCATTTTTTTTTGGTCTTTTCCCATTTTTGTTTCTATTCGTAAGGTAACCTCTACTATAGCCACAAGGGAAACAAACTCACCTATGATCCAGTATACATTCTACTGCATTTACTTCAATTTTCACAGCATAACAGGCATGACATTGTGAATTGCTTTGCACTGAATCCTTCGCGAGATGGTTACAAAGTTGATAGTTGTTTTTCTAAGTGGGTAAATCACATTGGATGAGTTTCCTATATCTAATCTCCATCCACAGTCTAGTGAGACTGATTTCTTTTAAGCTTATCTGACTCCCACATCACACAGAGAGAAGACAAAGCTGCATTGGCACAGATCTGCAGGGGAAGTATGTGCAGTTATTACCAAGACAAATGGAAATACTTCAGCTTGGTCCACTGGGACAAAGGAGATTTGAAAATAAAACCCAAGTACCTAAGGGGAGTCTGAGGCTGCTTATCTTCCCAATGACACCATTTTTTCCTTCCAGTGCCACTAGGTTAATAGACTACTCTTTGCTTTTATACCGAAGTCAGTATATTTGTTGGCAGGTGGTTAGAGATAGAAAAGTGTATGATGTTTGAATAACAAGGATGTTGAAATAGCCCATAGAAAGCAGGTTAATACACAATTTCTGGCTGCTAAGGGCTCTGGCACACGGGGAGATTAGTCGCCCGCGAACAGGGAGTTTTGTCGCGGGCGACTAATCTCCCCGTGTGCCAGAGCCCTAACACCCTTTTTATTATGAGTAAGAATACAAACTACCCTGTGTATAGAGATAATGCCCTTACAGCATATAACTGAACCCATCTAAAAACACAAAGGTAACATGTACTTTGGGATATGCTTAGCACAGAATGATGTCAAATGCTGCCCCTTATTCATATCAGATTTAGTGCATCTAAGAAGCAACATTGTGTGTTATCCATTTCTATTGTCTTCACAGCTTCCTATACAAGTGCCTGTAAGTAAAACTTCCTGTGTCCTACTGCCTGCTGCTGCATCATAGTACAGTACAAATGGATAGAAGAGGGATGGAAATATTCTGCAAACCCTATCCCTGTTTTTTTTTTTAAGTGATGAATAACAAATAATTCCAAACCACCATCAAACTAAATTTAGTACAATTAAATGAGACTGCTGGAGATTAGCTAAAACAATTTACAAGGTCTGATAAACTGAAAGACTGATTATGCCATCTGTGCCTAAGTATGTAAATCATTATGTTATGGGCAGTTAGTGTTTTTATGGCTGGAGACTGTAGGCAGTTTTAAACCAATTTAAGGAAAAGGCAATCTCATACATATCATGGATTTCCCCTGGAAAGAAAGCATTAGAACATTCTAAAACCAGAGCTGGAAAACCAAAGCAAGTAAGGGTATCCATATCCAAAGATTCTTAGTTTTGTTTCACTTTTATATAATGGGAAAATCCTATGGAATATCACTTGCCGAAACACATAGAGGTCAGTTCAAAGCCAATCAGTTGTGGCATAACAAGAAGTTGCCAAGAACCCAGAAGAACATTTTTAGGGCTCCAAAACCTTCTCAAAGATGTTGCATGAACTGCACATATACTGTATATTGAAAGTGCAGATCAGTTCAGACTACACTAGGCTCCTGAAGGCACTATACTTTACATTTGCATAAATTACATTTACGTGGGGACCACGTCGGGGATCCCTTGGGGGGGTGCGAGACCCCAGTGGTGGCAGCCCTAGTGGGCCCTGCAACCCCAAGTCAACCCTGGCTTCCCTATAAGGAATATGGCTTTTGAATCAACTGATGAATTCTTCTGAAGCAGCGCTGTGTTGTTTATGTGGGACAAGGCTTTAGTATGAATAGTTAACACAGAGATCATTGTCATCGGATAATGCTTTAGTTCTGTTATAAATATTAGAACAAGTCCTTGACAAAATGAAACGCTGGAATGAGCTTTCTCTAAAGCCAAACACAATGAAGACAATTTTACATTACACTGGATATTGAATGCTAGAGAAGTACAAGAATGTTAATAATGCAATTCATTTTACAACAGACAGGAAGGCTTGACTCAATACATAGGTGGCAAACTTTAATCAATTACAAAACTTGTTTTTTTCCCCCATTTAAAGGTGCTCTATTTAGTGATGACAATTTTTTACCAGGTATGGAATTGCAGTAAAATTCTGCATTTTGCTATTGGCAAATATTTTCTCAAACCACTGCAAAATGGCACCGTGATAAAATACAGCAACTAAAATGCCCACAGACCCCAATTTATTTTGCGCAAAAAAGAAGGTGCAGCAAAAAAATAAAAATAAAAACATACAGAGATATCAAAATATTTTGCATGAAAAGTCACCACAAAAAAGTCACTGTGGAAAACTACCCATAGGCTACAAAGTATATTGTGCAGAAAAAGTTATGAAAAAATGCTTTTCGTGATTTTTTACCATTTTGTGAATTTTCCAGATTTTCACAAATTTTTTGGCAAATCCAAATGGGACAGATTTATCAACCTAACTTACTAGGTTGCTATGTTATATACGGATTGTCTGAAAATACTGAGCAAATTTGGGTTTATATCTAATCTAATGCATCAACTTCAAACCTAGAGTTTTTACACTGCAGCACTAGGGCCCTAGGTTCAATAACCAGGCAGTATCTGTAAGGAGTTGGCATTTTATTCCAGTGCCCCAGCATTGCTTGAGTTTCCTCTAGTTCTTTTAGTCTCTTCAAAAAATATGCCCGTAGGTTAATTGGCACCTGATAAAACTAACCCTACTCTGTTGTGTTAATGTGTTTACTTGGGCAAGTACTGATGTGAATGATGTACAATCTTTGTGCAAAGTGCTGCCTAAATGTGTTGGTGAGATATAAACTAAATATAATAAAGGAATGGGGCCTGTTATCCAGAATGCTCAGAACTTAGGGTTTTCTGGCTAAGGGCTCTTTCTGTCATTTGGATCTCAATACTATGTCTATTAAAAAAATTATTTAAACATTAAATCAACCCAATAAAAATGTTTTCGTCCAATAAAGATTAAGTATATATTCCAGTATGTAGTATCAAGTACAGGGTTCTGTTTTTTTTATTACAGAGAAAAAGAGAAAAACACCCCTAAATAACTATTCTCTGCAACATATTAAGTAATTTCAATAAGTATCAATATTACAATCCTTTCAACAGTTATACAAAATGCACTGAATTTTCCTTTGTAAAGTAAAGGATCAATGATAATGGTGCTGAAGTGCTTGAACTCATTATATTATCCCATTGCCCCACAGGCACTGTTTTTGACTGTAGAGATGTTGATAATCCTTACATTATCTTTTGTACAGTAATTCATACATTAAACAACAATTAATTAGTGTAAATCTATAGTGACCCCCTCAGTTTCAGGCTGGCTAACAGAACCATCTGACATACTTTTGTGTAGTTTGGGGACTTTTGCTGATTTGCACTGAACAAAGTCAAACCTCATTTTAGCCTTGGTAGCGGCTCTTAAATCCCACAGAATTCTTGGCAGCAGTAGAAACATGGCTTGTAATTATGTGGGAAATTGGGGATTTGGACCTACCCAAGAAATAACCACACTCATTCAGCTTTCATGCGGAGATAAAAGTAGCTTGGCTTTTACACCAACAAAAAGGAAGTTCAAAACCTCATGCAATATGCATTACTATTAATCTCTTTTTACACACTGTCAATCATTTCAACAGATATCAACATTTTCTTTCACTGGTCAGAGGATTACAGCAAAGTCCTCTATCCCTGAATCTATCAACTAGATGTATTCCCCTGACATATTTCCCATCCGTCATTATTCATTTTTAAAAGCAGTGGGTGGGTAAAGAAAACAATTACTTCTGCAAGCAGAAAAGAAACTGCTACCCTGTGTCATCCTTTGTTTCTCTTATATATTTAAGGGGGACCCAGTGTCCCAAAAAAATGCTTCTGGGCTCTTTGCCATTTCCTTTATCTTTTTTGGGTTGTTTTAAAATATAAGCAGATATGTACTGCTAATATCTGTCTTAAAGGTACTGTGATTGTCACTCCGAGGTAAATGAAATAGTAAATCAAATAAAGCTACCCCACTGGAACCGTCCCAGTCATATATAATTAGCCCCACTGCTGCCAAAACAAATTAGTAAAAAGGGCATCTAGGCTGAATATGCAAAATTCCACAACCAGACTGCTTTATTATCAATAAAAAGACTTGCACATGACCCTATGCCTGGGTTTAGAGAACATAGGTTTTACAATTCTTTGCTTGAAGTAATAGCCTGTTCATTAGCCTGTTCATTGTCCAGAGCAATATTCATTTATATCCAGACAATGTTAAGCTTGTATGTAAGCTAAGCAGATGGTAACCCATTAGTTCCTGACTCTGAGCACACACCATACAAATTTGGAGAAACAATAGGTTACCAGAAAGCAGTTCTAATGTGTAGCGCTGGCTCCTTCTGAAAACTCAGACTCAGGCACAATGCATTGAGATGGCTGCCTACAGCAATATCACAGCTAAAAAAATGTATATTTGTTATTTCAAGAATAAAGTTTAAAATGGCAGAGTGAATTATTTGCTATGTAAACAATGTAATTTAGAAATAAAATGTATACCATAAAAAACAAGACAGAATCCCTTTAAGCATTTCCATCATCTCAACTTTCTACCTTATCTACTCTAAGCTATACATACACACAAGTTATTTAGCCATCCCCTGCCTGTTTATTTAACCTGTGCACCTTTATTAGTTATTCCTTTATTCCTTCTTTAACATATAAATAACAAGAAAATTGAAAATTGATTTTGCTTTAGTAGCAGCCATTAAAAGAAGAGAGGAAAATTAGGCAGAAATAAAAAATGTACTAAGTATTAGAATACCAGCCAAGTCAAGCATGCTCTCAATAATAGTATCTGCAAGACTGAGAAATCAGACAGAGCTTAGAGGACATCACCCTGTCTGGATGGAGAAGCTTTACTCCCCGCTTTTATTTCCAAAAAAGACAAAAGTGGAGATAAAGGCGAGTCTAAGACAGAAGCTCTCAAATCCCCAGTGTTTTTCATATACAATTTTACAGCGAACAACTGTTCTTAGCAGATAAAAAAAGATGTGAGATTGTTGAGCCTAATATCTACACATCAAAGAGTTGAACAAAGTAAGATGGTTGTTATGTTATCCCCAGTACAAATCAATAGTGCCAATCAGCAGAAGGCAGGCTCATTTTACGGAGGCACACAAAGTGCACTAGTTTGTTCCACAGCACTGCCCTCTAGTAAAGTCCATCAATAAGCACTGCCGGGATGGTTCTTCCAAAATGCCCTTAATCTGTCCTGCAGTTTAACCACTAATATTTATTTTTTCTGAAATAGCACAAATATATTCTTCTGTGTCAGAGAACCATGTGTAATAGTGAGCGAAACCACTAAATGAAATAAAGAAATATACCCATCTCTTAATTTTCACTTTTTTAACATTGGGGCTTACATAGTTCCCTGACAATTAGTCCCTGACATAGTTCCTAGACAAATGTAAATATCCATTTTGTTCTCCATAGAAATCAGCGAACGGCAAGTTGTAAGAGTCTTTATAAGTGCATTTTTTACTAGGATTTTGCTATTGGCAAATTTGTGGGTGAAACTGCTGCAGCTGCATAAAAAATAAGATATGCACGTCAAAAAAATTGGGGCCAAACTTAGGGGCCAGATTCAAATTATATACTGTATAGATAGGATATAAACTTCTTTATACATGGCTGATTAGTAATTTAGATTTTCAATTCATGACACCTCTGAAACCAGAGGCATTGTTTTTAGGTTTAGTTTCTTTTTATGTTCACTCCAATACTGATGGGGCCACCATAATCATTATGGCTGTCTCTAAATAAAATCAGTCTGTTGATATATTAAAGGAAAACTATACCGCCAGGATGAATACTAAACCAACAGTTTAGATTATGTTAAGTGACCTATTAAAGACTGGAAAAACTGGAATATATATATATATTATATATATATGCCCTTTTACATCTTTTCCTTTGATCCACCATTTAGTGATGGGCTGTGTGCTCCCTCAGAGATCACATGACCAGAAATAATGCAGCTCTAAGTGTAACAGGAAGAAGTGTGGAGCAAAACTCTGTCCATTAATTGGCTGATGTAACCTAACATGTATGTGTGCCTTGGCTTGTTTGTGTGCACTGTGAATCCTATGATCCCAGGAGGAGGCCCTTATTTTTTAAAATGGTAATTTTCTATTTAGCAATATCCAATAGCACATACTACTAAAAAGGTAATTTTTTATGAAAATGGTTTATTTAGATGAAGCAGGGTTTTACATATGTATTTGTTTGTTTATGCAATACATTTTTATTGAGACCTACATTGTTTGGGGTATAGTTTTCCTTTAAGCAAAAAGCCACATGTAGCTCATACCTGGTCCAGACTAATCTTTAGGTTGCTCACAATTGAAATGATTTTAGACCTGGGAACTAACATGAGAGTTAGGCTTAGAAGCTAAAAGTGAGCATTAGGCGTTAGAAGCTAAAAATATCATTTATCATATGGAAGTCATTACTACTCCCATACATGGGGTTTGGAGATAAGAAGATCCACAGACCTCCAGCTTACATTTTAAAACATTATTCTTTCTACTTCTCTTCAAAGTCATGGCCCCCATGGCTACCAAATTTTTCTTGCCACCAAATTAGCAGACACAGGGTGGTAGGAAGGATGCGGAAACAGTAGCAGGGATCCTAGTAAATCAGTTGTCAGAAATTAGAAATCACTTAACAGTAATAGTATTCAGTTTGTAACATTTAGTTTTTAAATTGGCAAAGTCTGGACCCTTAAAACAAATTTAAACAAGAGAGTTATTTTCCATCCTTGGTAAAACTTGATTATCAGACACATGGATCACATAAACCCTTTTAAAAAGTATAAATAATGTGTTTTTTCTATTCGCTTCCAAGGTTTCTGCAAAGTCAACCAAAACATTGGTTATGTCTCTTTATTGCACGAACAGGAAAAATCTTAACTCACATGTAGAAGCAGCAATTAAAAACCACCTTATAGAGTTGAAGAGCCAAAAGGCTACAGAGCCTGGTAAAGGCTTTGGCACCTAATGGCACATATGGCATAATATTTGGGTGGCTTGTCAGGGGAAGAAAAAAAAAAATTTCAGAGAAAAATCCAGGATTTTATAAGATGTTACTTGTAGCATATTCTGGCATATTGCTTTTTCCAAACACATTAGACATATGCTCTATATGCCACAAGATTTAGAAAGGTTATCTCTGCCTCTCCTGTCTTGTAACCTTTGCTCAGTTCAAAGATGTCAGAGTCTTTGCATTTTCCTCTAAAAAGAAGCACTCCTTAATGTTAAAATCTTTTTCCACTTGAAAATACCAAATATCTGTTACTATTTTTAATAAAGGACATTTAGTGAAAAATGACCTTTGGTTTGTAATATTTCTTAGATTTACTAATCTTTACGTTCTTTCAGAGTTGATTAATAACTGATCTCTTGCAAAAATCCAGCACAGGAGTGCCACAACTGTCAGCCCAGAGCTATTTAATATATATTTTAAAATGAAAACTTCACTTAACTGAATCGATAGGTTAGAATGTAAATAATAAATGCTGTCTGGGGAGTTATTTCCTAGTGTTTTTACTTCTTATGGGTAAATCGGATCTTATACTAGTCATAGACACAACAGTGAGTTGGTGTGCCTTGTACAGCTGAATAGCCCCTGATACAATAAGCAGTGCTAAACACAACTGAGATATGTCAACTACCACACTTTGGAGAATATGAACTATATATGTAAATTTACAAAATCATTCTAAAACAAGAGGGCAAAACTTACAGTGTGAATAGAACAGTAGCAGTTGTCTAGTTGTCTAGTTGTCATACATTTGTAGCTAGTACAGGGAGCTGCCACAGAACACAGGAGTTACAGCATAAGCATAATATGTATTTCAATATATATATAACAATTTGCTTAAATATTGCACAACAGAAAGAACTGATAATGCCATAGGCAAAGAATAAAAAAGGTTTAGGGAGGTTTCTTTCCCCAGTTGTCATCTATTCGTATATAGCCTAGGCTCACACATGGAATGTCAGCTATTGGCAGCCTTCTAGAACAATAATCTCACCCACCTCACCTGGAAAATAGATTTTTGGGCTATTTAGTCATATTATGGTTAGCATTCTAGATGCTAAAGCATTGTGTCATGGGAAAATTATGCTATGTTATATATATATATATATATATATATATATAGTGAAAAAGGCTGTGGAGACAGCCGAAACATCAGTTGTATGCTGTGAAAAATAAATCATTGTTTTTCTCTCTATATATATATATAATGGTTTAACATTTACTGATGAGCACAACTTCCCCTTTTTTGCTATAAATCATATCGGAGCAGTGGCCATTTCTTTGTTGTAGCTCCCCTTTTCCCAGCTACAGTCAGTTGATGCCAGTGGTGGCCATTTTTATTTAGATTAAAGTGAGTGCAGGACTGGCCAGACCAGTCTTGACAATCCCTGTTTTGTTTAAGGGGTGTTTTTGGCAGCTTAATGCACAAAATGTCCAAATGTCCTTAGAATATTGCTTATTGGTGGTGAGTGCAGAGGACCTTTGACAGGTCACTGAGAGCCATACAGATGATGTGCTGGGAATCAGCAGAAAAGATGTTGGGGAAATACTGTGGGCATATCTGGAGGCACCAATCGTCAGCTCTAAAGGTTCTGTGGTTGCCTTGGGCCAGTACAGGACCCCAAAAACATAATTTACAGCATTTGTACCCTATTTCTTTGTTAAGCTTTAGCTCTCTTTTAAGAGTGTTACCTTAAACTGCAACTATGCAACAATCCTCTCACAAAATAGCTGCACCCTGACTGCAGAAAAGACAAGTAGGAAAAGCAGGAAAGAGTGTCCTTAATAAAGCATAAAAATAGTGCACATTTGTAGTAGCTGGTTCATCACTTGACCTGCATTTATTTAGTGTCTGCTGGTCAACTTCCACTAAGATCTGCTGCTGAGTAAATGACCATTTTTATAACTGACACAGAGCTTATGCCTTTGTGAGCATTTATTGTAAATTAATTTGAGAAAAATCAAAGTTCACATGGCATGTTTTACAGAGCATTGTGAATTTAGAAAGCTGTGATATATTATACCCGTATAACTATCCGCTACTGCTATAGAGGTTGTATATTCTGTCCGGCACGCATAGCCTAGAGAACACAACATTGGCTTTATACATATTTTTTAAGGTTGCAAAGCATTTTACTAAAAGGAAAGCTTATAAATTTTACTCTTTACAAAAGTATTCTACTGAAGCAACCCATGGCAACAGTGACCATTATCCACTGATAATATTTGTGGGTTTCAGGGGATTAGTTTTAGCTTTCTCTAAATATTGTATAGCAAAACCTATAGAACTAGATTCAATTCGATTGAAAATAATTCTCCTAATTCAGTTTCACAATTTCCTATATTTATCAATGGCGTTTTCATAAAATAAATAATAAACCATGTTTAATCATTATACCAAATCTGGTACAAAACTTATTGTTATTTTCATTTTGGTAGAATTTTGAAAATATTATGGCAGCAAATATACATTCCTTGCTTAAATAATGCAGTCAGTACTTGTTACATTGACACAAGAAATACATTTCTCTCTCACTTCAAATTTCATGTCAGTGTTTTCTGCCCCATACAAATCCAATGGAATTTTGATGGGAGATAACACATGGAAAATACATAGGTTGGGCTTTAGAACATGTGCATACAAATTAAAAGGACAAAAAAGCAAATGTTACTTATTTTTGCCATATAAGCTGTTGGGCAAATAGAGGAAGGCTCTATTTTGAAGATATTAAACAGCATGCTATTGCTGTATTTTCAAAAGGGCAGTCAGAATGGGGCTCAAACTTATTAAAAGGAAGGGCCTTGATTGGCTGAGGAAGGTCACATAGGGTCTGCTGAGGGTATAGGAACCTAGTGTCCTACTAGAGATGCACAGCCTAAACCAGAAGGAGAGTATATGACAAGATAAACTTTCAGCTACACAGAGTCTAACTACAGACTGAAATCAGTCAGGAAATGAATGTTGAGCATGTTGAGAGCAAACACGAGCAAGTATTATTAAATGGGGCCTTAAGCAACTGTCAACAAATTTTTGGAGACCTTTTATAGCATCTTGTGGTTTTGTAAAAAAATAAGTGCCTTTTTGTCATAATAAAAATACCTGTAATAAAAACGCAGTGTGGTGTATTCATTGGTTAATCATTATTAAGTAAAATCTTATAATGATATTTCTTTTCAATCCTCAAAACTGTACATAGTCTTCATCAACTGCAACATAATTCCAAAATAGTTGCTATAAATGTATAGAAAATCTCTTTAAGAGCCAATATTTTCTGTGAAGTTATACGTTTGTCCTAGTGTGAGCAATTATTATAATGTGGCAGTTATGAAAATAGGCCATATTTTTAAGCCATCAAATAATACCTTCCTTATACCTGAATCAAAAGCAAAGCAAGTCACCTAAGGTATTCTTTGTATACTGTATTCTATTTCTAATTCTGCCTAGCATTTCATCCATGTCTTCAGTTCAATTGGACTGTCAAGCAGTTAATATATGACGTGTAGCTTTTCCTAATCTAAATATTATTTCAGTATTTTCATATAAGCCCATTAGAGCCAAAAGAGAGATTCAACGATACTCTTATCCCAATATGTAAAAAAAACACTAAATTTGCCTAGGTGCAGTAACCCATAGCAACCAATGGGATGTTTGCTTTAAAACAGGTGACCAGTAAATACTTGCTGCTGATTGCCCAGGTGCAGTAACTAAACGTAGTGCCTTTAATTACATAACCCAATTTGTCTCTGCATTTATCCCTTTTACCCCCTTACCTCTGATATTTGTAGCAAGCTATGGACTGACTGCATGGTCAGCACTGCCAAATTCTGTAGCCATTCAGGCATCCAGTAAAAAAATTTATTTACGTGTAATTTTTGAACTTTGACGATTGCCAAGTATCCTCTGCAAGTCACAGAATCGTTCAGGAGCTTCACCTTTCTAGTAGCCACCTGTAAACTGTTATGACGAATATTGCTGTGCTGGGAACAATTCACTGCAATAGCTTGTGGTCCAATCAGATCATTTGCTTATGATTTGTTCTTCATTAATTAAAACATTACTTAAAATAATGTGTTATACATGAAACGTGACACAAATTTAGTCATTTCCCTTTATAGAAATTGGCACAAAAATATCTATGCCAGCCAATTCTCTTTCGAATCAGTTTTTCAATGCCCATTAGCACACACTGCAGCTGCATCTTTATTGGAATTGTAAATCCTAAGCAATCGGAATTTATTAAAGAAATCTCTAGCCATTCTGAAGAGAAAAAAAGAGCTCACTTAATCAAATTTCTAAATGGCACTTCATTAATGGGGTCCCTGGCACCAAGGCAATGATAAAGGGCTTAAAGCAGATGTTCAGAAATATATTATTCTGCCAGTACTCTGCTGGAAGCTGCTATGCCGTGTCAACTCCTTATTATACATGTCACAATAGGATTAGATCTTTTTGGCTAATTTTGCAGATGATCATGGTAAACTCTTTAGTAATAAAGGTTCCTATAGAAACTGCATTTTTCATTTTCCCCCAGGAATGTCTCCTGATTCCGGGGACCCTCTATGCCCTACCCTAAAACTAGCCCTTGAGACCTATAGGCATCATGACTGATATTCTATTCTATAGTATTGTAATAGAAAAAAAAAAAAATTATTGTAAATGCTGTATATACAGGCCCCTGTGTAAGTATTCCACCCACTGGACTTTCTCAAATATAACTGTGTTACAGTCTTCAGTTAAAAATGGATTTAACTGAGATTTACAGTATGTTTCACACAGCATAACACAAAAGTAGACATTTGTTGGTTGAATAAGTCAACACTTTTTAGGACAACATTTTGCAATAATTAAATCATTTTAGTAAAAGTACATTCCATTTTTAAATACTGCTCAGGAGAGATTCTGCCCTATTGTGCCAAGAAGATTCCCTCCTTGTTGTTTAGGTTAGGATGCATTGAAGACCACTCCCCATGAGTTTTATTGCCAGAAAGCTCTATCTTGGTGTCATCTGACCACATAACATTTTTCCACATTGCAAATGGAAGTAATTGTTCTTTTTGAATAATGGTTATTTCTGTGGAAATTTACTTCACTGGTTACTACTACACTATAAGCCTTAATATTGATGTTATTCTATATTGCTATAGGGCTGATTTTTGTCAACAGGACATCTTGTTAAAATTGAAGAAGAATGGATGGTGTAAGACACAAGTGAAAACTGAAAAAGGGACATGTTTTAGACTGCTAAAACGAATGAAAAAAAAAATGTTATCTTCCATCAGGATTATCAAAATCAAATCAACAGCCCTTATCCCTTTCCAAGGGGGGATCGGTGGCTCTATTGATTATTAGTCACCTGGTTAACTTAAACAACATTAAGAAAATCTAAAAGAAATGGCCAAACAATGTTTAAAGCTGGCATGTACACACCCAGCTTATATTGCAGCCAAAGGTGGTTCAACCAAGTATTGTTTCAGGAAGGGGAATGCTTATGTAACCAACAAATGTCTGCTCTATTATTATTTATGAAGTCACAAGAGAGTAAGTTTGCTGTGTAAAGTCTCAGAAACCCTTGTGAATTCCATTTTGATTTCAGCAACCTATAAAATGACTAAATATTTATGCAAGGCACTGTATGAGCCTGAAAAAAATGGTACCTTACTGTATATTACACACTGTTCATTTGCCTGGGATACCAGCATGACAGATGAGAGGGAGGATTAGTTAATAAAAATTAAAAAAAATAATTTTTTAGCAAAAGACCTATTTGTCAGACTCATTTAGCATATAAGTATATCTTACCTTGCCATAAAGATGTCAGTATTCTGGAGTTCTTCATTTCAGGCACAGCTAAAAAGAACAAATGCCTAACTTGACCTGACCTTCAACATGATCCATAACCTTACAAGCTATAGCCTGACAGGCAGGGAGCTAGCCTTGTGTTAAATGCAAGATGGAATTTCAGGGAAACTAACTCAAGGAACTTGTAAATTATAGGAAAAAGGTTTAATGAGACACAACCAATGATAAGTGACCCGTTTTTTTTGACCCATGGCAAATTTTTTATGTTCGGAACAATTTATTTGGAGACGGGCGTCAATTTTTTTTTCAAACCACGAATTTTGACGCCCATTTTGTGAAACAATCCGCCAATGGCACAACGCAGAAATTCACCGCAAATCCAGGCCTGGCAAATTATTTCGCCCATCACTAGAAACAACTAATTCAATATACCAATTCAGGGAATGCTTTGTAAACAATACTCTATTTGTCTAAATAACCATATATTAAACCAATATGTGACTAGAGGGAGCAGAAGCTGTTCATACCACCCAAGGATCCTTTGACAGAAAAGAAGCCATCATTATTCATTTTTTACAGGGACTAACAAAAAATATATAGCATGTTAGGGCTAAGACACATTAATTGGCTGTGTTTTTTAAAAATAACCATATTTCATGCTATTTTTTTAAGGACCGGTTTTATTTCTGTCAATAAACAAATATAATTGGAACCCCTAAAGAGCATTGTTACATTGTAGGCCAGCTGATGACAACGTATCTATTAGCTATATGTTGTACGTGGTTCTGCTTTATAGTCTATCTATAACTGTGATAGCAAAGTTTGCCAGTCCAATGATCCTTCCAGCACACAACAGGGTATATTGTAAGGTGTAATAAAGGGCACACAGCACAGCATATGGAAAAGCGGTGTAACAAAATGAATGACAAGCTATGTTCTGTTTTGGCCAATTTATGCTTACAGCATTTTGTCCGAATGAGCTATCAAATATGCTATGATAGGTCTGTGAGCTAATGATGCAGCAAACCAAATTTATTGCATGAGCTGCTAATTGCATACTGCCTAATATGTGAGAATTCATCAGTCTGCCTCTCAATAAAAAGCTGCCTAAAACTCTATTGTCGATTAACAAAATATCAGGTTTTGATAATTAAATTTCAGCCTGGCTGTTTTATGATCTAAAGTACCTTTTCATTAGCATTTCAATAGCCACAACCTGTGGCTTTGAAGTAAGGACTGCATAAGGATTAACTGTGATTTTTATAATCTTCAGATTATTCAGATTATTGAAACCTGTCCTATAAAAATGGCAAATTGACGAATGCAGGAATGTAGTCATTTAAATACCAAAGAAGCGCCTGGAGCAGAACAGCTGGAATAAGGGAGGATGCTGAGCAAAAATACTTACATATCAAGGGTGTTGAATATTAGTGATGTTAGTAATGTTAGTAGTTCGATTAGTAATCTTAGGGGCCTATTCATTAAAGTACGATTGAGTCCGAATGGAAAAAATTTGTATTTTTTCTAACTTTTAGAAATGTGCGTATTTTCTGCAATTTTTTTGTTCTTTGCGACAATTTGCACAACAAAATCGTATTTGTCGCAATGAGTACGAAAGTTTTGGATTCATTCAAGCTTCGGTATTGTGACTTTCCTTGGGTCAGGTTGGAGCTGCAGAGTGCCATCGAGTCCTATAGGAGGTTTCAAAAACATGCACTAAAGGTTCAAAGTCAGAAAGTTTTTTGCACCATTTTCGATCGTTCAGATACGAAAATGTTGGAACTTTCGGATTGTACCACAATATTTTCGTACTACCATGATGTGATCCAAAATTTTTGTATTTAATACAAATTTTTCCAACTTGTAGTTTTTAAAGTCCGAAATTCGGACTTTGATAAATCAGCCCCCAAGTCTGTAACGTAGCGAGAGAAAGAGCATGCAAAGCAAGATTGGCACTCTTTTGATTACAACCTTTGAATGACCATCATTAAATGATGTAATCCCTATAATATACAGTTTTTAAAGACCCTTGCATTAGATTCAATTCATGTCTAGTGGTCTACATAGAGTGCTTAACCTTCGACATTACTATAAATTATATAGGAAGATAGCACAATGCCCAACACAGCACGACTGACTGATTTGGTGCACTATGGACTACAAAGTTAGCAAGTGGGGTGGTCCAATAATGGAAATACTGGGTTGAGGTGTAGTTTGAGGGATTTGGTTAAAAAAAAACACTATTTACAGTTTTCTACAAATTTAACATTATATACAATCACAATATTTTCTGTGTCCTCAATATTTGAAATACATTTGAAATATCCCCAATCCAAAAACATTTATCTTGGGTTTGACAGATGGAACAGCTCCATCCCAACTAAAGAATTAAAGTATTAAAGTATGCCAAAGTTTGGAAAAGAGAGCTAGGACAAGCCCTTGAGGAGGAGGACTGGGATATAACCTTTTCTTGAACCACTCTCTTCTCAATTAGTACAATTAGGCATCCAAGAAACATCCCATAAAATTCTCACACATTGGTACTTGGTACCAGCACGTATAGCAAAATGAGTACCAACCTATAAACCCCAACTACTTCAGGAGATGCCAAGAATTAGGCACTATGACTCGTATATGGTGGAGCTGCCCTGAAGTCAGACGCTTATGGTGTGGAATTTATGCAATATCGTATTAGGAGTAACTCCAACTAGAAATCCATGGGAAGCCCTATTAAATAATCTCCATTTGATTATTTATATATTTAAAGGAACAGTAACATCAAAAAATTAAAGTGTATAAAAGTAATTAAAATATAATGTGCTGTTGCTCTGCAAAAAACTGGTGTTTTTGCTACAGAAAAGCTACTATATAAATAAGCTGCTGTGGAGCCATGGGGGCAGCCATTCAAACTGGAAAAATGGAGAAAAGGCACAGGTTACATAGCAGATAACTAGTAGATAAGCCCCATATAATGGGGGTTTATCTGTTATCTGCTAAGTAACCTGTGCCTTTTCTCCTTTGAATGGCTGCCCCCATGGCTACACTGCAGCTTATTTATATAAACTATAGTAGTCTTTCTGAAGCAAACACACCAGTTGTAGCAATGCAGGGCAACAGTACATTATATTGTCATTACTTTTACACACTTTCATTTTTTGGTGTTACTGTTCCTTTAATGCCACTAAACAGACCATTGTAGCAAACTGAAAACTCCATATTTGGCATTTAACTTAGTTAAAGAACGGTTAGCAAGAGTATACCTATATGAGAAATTCACATCACAATCCCAAGGGAATAACAAACAGTTTATAAACATATGCATCCTTGGCAAATTTACTCTCAAATGGATGTTACTTAAATCACACAGTTATTAACTTATAACTAGTGACAGAACCCCTCACTGAAGGGTTGACTGTTCAATTTCTATACTTTATCTAAAGTGAAATCTGCCGAGTTCATGATTACTTTTCCTCTTTTACTTTTCTTACTTAAACCTTGCTGTTTTTTTTAGTTATTTGACATTTTATTAAAGCTGCTTTTTCATTAGGAGTCCACCTTTTACAGGTGAAGTTAAACCGCAATTGTAATTGGAATAGAGATCCCTTTGTTCTTTATACATAGCTACCAAGTATTTACTTTTATAACGTTTATATACTTACCTCAACAATATTTTGTATTCAGAATTTGTGTACCAACTGCAATGGAAAATAATTCTTTGAAAAAAATAAACAATATAACATTAAAATGGTTCTTTGTTGTTGATGGGAATGTGTCAGTATTACTAATACAGGTATCACTGCAAAAGTACTGATTGCCCAGGTCGTCCCAAAGCAAATTAGCAATCAGAAGAAGTTACCAGCGGCATTCTGGTTTATAGGTTATTCTTTTCTTCATGAGACCTTAATTAGCTGGATGCACTGTACCTGAATACAACTGTATTTTGTGAATTGCTTTGGATCTTAATGATACACCAGGGAGTTTGGGACATTCTGTTTTGAATAATTTATAAACATGACCTAGCAATGCTGAGAATACCGCACTGCTGACCTTAATAAATAAAGATGCAATTTTTTAATTAAGGGATTTAGATGATGTTGCACAATTTTAGATAAATAAACTCTGAAATTAACACAAAAATGTTACAGCACTTTAAAAAGATTGTTAATCCTTCACAATCACTATGTCCCAACTGAAAAACACCAGCCTGCTGACATCTTTAGTTATCCGCCATATTGCTTCCCTTGAAATCTACTCTGGCCAGTGAGCTGAAATAGCTTGTGTGGACTGGTTGATCTGATGCTTGAGAATAATAATCTCAAAGATGCATGTGAGACCATATTTACTACCTACAAGATTACAACACCAACAAATCAACCTCATTACATATCACCTATGAAGTGGGGTATAGGGTTGGACATTCAAGACAATAATGACTTCAAGCAGTGAGCAAAATCAATCTGTAGCAGCTCAGCTCATGGATTGCAAACGCTATTTGCTGGTTGTACAATGTTGTTGGATGTAGTGTGTAGCAAATAAAGTGTATTGTAGTTATATTTCTATAGTCTGCCTGTCCTTCAGAGCAGTAATTCTATATCAAGGCATGAATGTAACTCATCAATATCATGTAAGATTACAAATGTCCTTCAATATCTAATAGAATATGAAATACAGGGATGCCCTGGAAAACCCCCAAACAAAAACTATCTGTATAAATATTAATTTATAATTACAACAAATGAGCATCATTAAAATGAGGGGCTGTTTTGATCTACTACAATATATTTTGTATACTACAGTAAATGATGGTATTTTGGCAATGTATAAAAAAGTAATTTGATATTATTAATGTTTTGCCACACCTATCTAGATAGTAGCCAGCCACCTCAATGGCTACTCACCATTGCCACTCTCCCTTCCATGACTATTTCATTTTCTTATTTACACATGGACACCCTGGACCTGTCAAGCCATGACATATATTTATGATCGTCCTATGGGACATGTGCCTGCAAGCAGCTAAATATCTAAAATGTACAAAAAAAAAAAGTACAAAACACACTATTTAATTTGCCTTTGAAAGGTAAAAATAACTATTACAATAAGTCAGTTCAAATGAAAGCTATATATATTCCAGAACACATTTTTCTAAGCAGCGATTAATCATTTTATTTGTAGAAATAGCTGCACTCCGACTTCTACGCACTGTTCGGGCAGACAGCAGTTCTATTTGGAATGTGCAGTCACTACAGAATTACATGCTGGATATAACTTTCAATTTTCCAGTACATACCATGGACTTGTCATTTAATGTGAGCTCAGCTGAAACATATTATACTGTCCCAGCAGAGGTTCTTTCAAGTGGAAACTTTCATTTCAACTTGTACATGGTACCTTCTCAGCATGAAAGAGCAAAAATGCCAACCTGAAATGTTTAACCCTTTTCAATCACTAGAGTCGATTTCAGCTCTAAAAAAATAATGCTTTAAGGCAAAGAAAAAAAGTTTAGAAGTCATTTTCTGCCTTTTAACTTTTGGCAGGCATCCAATGCAAAGATTAGGAAATGTACAGTTTATTAATTCTTTCCTCCGAAATGTGTGCCAGTTTTCACACAGCAGCTCTTAAGCCAACTATGATATCATGGATTAATTATTGTACTGAATTGCTGATTAGTCCTTTTAGGGAAGGAATGATCGGCCAAGACAAAAAACATGAAAATGTGTCCTTTGTAGTATGCAAAGAAATGTATTTGTATCTACATTGCATATTATGTAATTAATCAGAGAGTAAAATTAAATCAGAAGACACTTGGGGGCAGATTCATCAAAGTACGAGTTCAAATCCCAAAATGGGTAAAATTCGGATTAAATACGATAATTTCTGCTGATCGGAAATATCAAGAAAATGCTTACTAAAAAATCGTAATGGTCACAATAATATCGTATTGGCGATCCAAAAGTTCTGAAATTTTTGTATCCGAACGATCGTAAACGGCAGGGGAAAACCTTTCTGACTTTGATTCTTCTGTGCATGTTTTTGAAGCCTCCCAAAGGACTCTGCAGCTCCAACCTGGCCCAAGGAAAGGCATGATACAGAGTACAAAAAAGTCACGCAAATTAACGAAAAAAAAAATTGCAGAAAATATGCACAGTTCTATAAATTGGAAAAATACGAATTTTTTGTATTCGGAATCAATCGGACTTTGATAAATGTGCCCCTTGATCTGTGTATTGACCACTGACATAAGTAGAACTCACTGGGTCCCTGCCCCATCCCCAAACTATACATTAATGTTACTTTCTTATATTATATATATTGTGGGGATTTAGCTGGTAGCAGCCGGTAGCGGATGGTAATCTGGGCTTCACAGACGAGACAAACAACTCTGGTTTGCAACCAAAACGATCAGGCTCCTGCCTGTGCTTTATTTTCCACAGTAAAGCAGTACATATCACAACTTGGTATTTTGCAAGTAAACAGTTCAAGAAAACATAAGTCTCACCAGACTGTCGTTTCAACACACGGGATACCCAAATCCTCACTGCCAATGCCCGGCAGTCCTTTTCTGGAGTCCCAGAATCAGGGGACTTTGTCGTCAGTCCAGCCTGCCCCTCTCAGTCTCTCTCAGAAACTGAACTATCGGGTCGCGACTCCCACTGCTCCCTTGCAGTGGCAGGTGGCACCCCCAGCTCCTCTAGGGGTTTCCAACACAGGCAGCCCTCCTGCTCTGTGCCCTGCTCTGAGAGTGACCTTCAATTAGACCAGGCTCAACCTCCAAGTCTCTCAGAAAACTGACCCCTTGCTGCACACCCAGGCTCACCTTAAATGCTTCAGCTGTTGCCTAATTGGCTCCAGCATTCCCTAATTGGCTCCAGCATTCTCTAACCATACTGCAGGGCACTAGCCTCTCCTGCCCTGGAGATTTAAAGGAGCCAGTACCTCAGCCTGGGTGCTATATACCTGCCATCCAACAGACAAGTCTCACTGAGACAAGCCTTTTTGTCACAATATATATAAGCAGCCATTGGGTCTACTATTGTTATAGAACTGTGTGCCACAAATCGCAAAGTGTCCTTACAATGCATTTAATTGCAGGTAGTTATTAATGCAAGCTTTTAGATATCCAGTCCTACTGTAGACATGGGCAGAATGCTTCATAAGCAGTGAAGCCATTTCCATAATATATTGTTTGTTTTAACATGTACAATTTATATTTTTTTGCAAATATAATGCACAGAGAGGTTGCTTTCACCTTGGTAACAGCTGAGGTAAAATCTGAGGTAAATTCAGAGCATAAAAGCAAAAAACAGGTAAAAAACAATGCAAAATTTGTAATATTTATTTAAAATGTATAATGCCCCCTTTAAAACTCTTTCCAACTGTAGACAAATTTGGTCACCTCTGCTATGCACCAGAAAGTAGTGGAGGTCGCAATGTGATTCTTCGCCTGATGAATGAATCCCATATTAAGCTATGTGCCTTAAGTACACATGACAAATCCAGGCACTTGACTTTTGATTTAAAATGCTCAGTGTTTAAAGCACAGCATTTCCTAAAGATAACTATTCAAATATGTGATAAGCATAAAGGGGTGACTAACACTGTTACCTGCTGGGCAGCATTAAGCTGGCCATACACTCACCAATAATATTGTAGGAAACCTCGTTTCGATTCGGTGCGTGTATGGCAAGTCGGCGAGTCGACCAGTATCACAGGAGGCTGCTGATATCGGTCGACTCGCCGATCGGGCGGGTTAAAAGATTTTGAACGGGCGCCATAGAAGGCGCCTGAGCAAAATCTGCCTTCTGGGCTGAATCGGCAGAAGGAGGTAGAAATCCTATTGTTTCTACCTCCTTATCTGCCGTTTCAGCCCTGAATGTTAGTGGCGAATTGAACGATCTTTCATGCGACCGATGGTCGCACGAAAGATCGAAAATCGCCACGTGTGTGGCCACCTTTAGTGATAAAAATGTCCATGTGACAATAGCCATACACCTTTCTCTTTTCTATGGTGTTAGATCCAGAGTATGGACTTGAGGATATTACTATAGTAGTTGATAAAAGTACCTCTTGCCTAAAGGTCCCCATACAGGGGCCGATTCTAGCTGCTTATATCAGTCCCTTAGACCGATTCGGCAGCTAATCGGCCCGTGTATGGGCACTACCGACAGGATTGCCCGACCGATATCTGGCCTGAAATCAGGCAGGTTTCAAAATCTAGTCGGATCGGGGACCACATCGGCTTGTTGATGCGGCCCCTGAACCAATTTTGCCAACAGCTATAAGTAATGGTTTTTAATGTTGAGTTATATGGGAGATTTTGCTTAGCAATTCTTCAAGTATAATTTCTGATTGTAACTGGAACTATAAAGTGAAGGCTTTAAGATTAATCATTAAAAATAGGTTGTTATGTGCATCTATATATTTTAATGCATGTCCCTCTCGCTTTCTTGATAGATAGGATAGATAGATAGATAGATAGATAGATAGATAGATAGATATTATCTAGATGTTCATCGAACATACTTTAGATCACACTGACCTTCAATACTGCCCACATACCTTGTTACAGAATTGATATATTGCAAGAAAAGATGTTCTACACAACATACAGTTAACATGAAACCAAATACAAGCATAACAGTTAATACAATGAAATTGAACAATGTGCATTTTAAAAGACCAGCTTGAAGGAGTTTTTTCTATAATAAATATTTTTACAAATTAGATTACTTAAACACAAACAAACTAGCAAAAAAAAGTGCTTATCTTGCGTTAAAACAGCATGGTAGCATTATTTTGGTTTAGGAAAGAAAACCATATCACATATCTGCTAGTTAAAGAAAACTCAGTGTGCATCTTTCCCTTTAAGGTATGTTTTGTCTGTTTATACAATGAATACACAGGCAAAGCGATAAAATAAGAATTTTCTGTTTCCACTTTATTTGGCTTAGTGCAAATTCTCAGCAGCTGCATTTCAGCAATAATTGTTTCTTAGACACAACCAGCTCTCACTAGGCATTCTAAACACAATCCTATTATTATTATAATACGCTTTATAGGCAAGAAGCAATGGAGATGCTAAAAGCACAATTAACACGATGCTCCAACGACCAAGAAAAGCAAACAATATGGGTTGGGGGTAGAAAAGAACTTCTTACAGAGATTTGGACTGAGCAAGGTACACTTTTGGTAGGTTTATAAACAATTACTTTGCTAAATTTTCTCCCTACTCTCCTCATTACAGCAAATTAAGAAAAAGTAAAAAGAAAAAAAAAGTTGTTTACTCATTGTACTGAGAGTATTTATCCTTATTGTTTGTCATCTGCGCATAAAAACAAACAAAAGAATGGATGGTCTGAGCCAATTAATGTCAGTATCTTCTAAATGTCCTCTCAAACACATCCAAACCTCACAAATCTAATACCCAGTAGTTTATCTTGGCTTCCATGATCTGGAAATGATGTTCCCTAGGCAGTGTTAAATAATTATAACCTGTCACATCTACATGCACAGTCCTTACAGAATCTGAACAACTCAAATCTGCAAATGCAAAAAACCTGTGTTAGGGAGTTATCTCCTGGGATGTAAGAAGAAAAAGCAATACGTCTAGTGAAACTGACCCGCTATTGCAGAATTTTATTAACGGGTTATACTTTCTAGAGGCACTCTTTATCCACTGTTCAAACTAATTACACTTAACCTTGTGCTGTTTGGAATTAAGCCTATGTATAAATGCTGGGCCACTGAGACTTCAGCTTTTAACCCAGGGACTCTGCACTTAACCAGAGCCATTTATCATAATTATTGTCATTTGCCTTCAGAGGTCGTAGTGGTGCATGGATGACTAGGTATCAAAATGCTGCCAGAGTTGAAAATCCAACATTAAATATTTATGCTTTAGAAAGGCAGATGATGTAGAGTAATAATCAATAGTGGGTTCTTAACACTTGACCTGTTCTTTCTGACTCTGCATTTCTTTTAAACCATCTTAAAACTTTGTCCTAATATAGAGGTATTTATTGATTTGATTCTGCATTCACTTAAACTCAGCTTAATTAAAAGGTCTTCTTCAAGCTTGCACAACAATACTAACCCTGGCTATTTATTAAGTGGGGTTTGATCACTTACAGGTTGCCTCTGAGCAAATACCTTGCCAATGCTCATGCCTATCAAATGTATCTCCTTTAGCCTAATGTCCTGAGAGTTTTATGTTCATGGTAGGTAGTTGTAATTTATAAATGTTGGTAGAGCAGGTTGTGATCCAGCCTTTACTGCTTTACATGTAGGTTTAAATGTGGTTATGCTATTAAATGAACTAAGTTTGCCTAGGAGCAGCTACCAATCAGCAGGTAAAATATACTGGTCACCTACTTAAAAGCAAAAATGTTATTTGTTGCTGTGGGTTACTGCTCTCTGGCAAACGTAGTGCCTTTTATTACATATGGGGGTTAGTGTCCATGAAAATGCCTAGCTTTAAGGAGCAGGGTGACCTAAAATAAATCCCTAAAGTAACACTGTGGAATACACAGGACATATACCATGACCCTAACCAAACCTCCCAACCATCCTAAGTCAATGGAGTGGGACAATTTATGCCCTATCTACCACACTGTGTAGGCACAAACTACATACCCCTACTCAGCTTTTTGATAAGCCATATCCCCTTTTGGGAGAGTTAAAAGTTATGCTCTGGCTTTCAAATGAATTACAAAGTAGCAAGTAGATTCATAAACTACAATTTCACTCAACGGGGTCAAAGAGATACTGCACCTAGTGATGGTAGGAATCAACCAACCTATCCATCTAGTCTGCTAGTACCTATCCATCTAGTCTGAACTGTACAATAGTATCACTGCTAAATGAACTGCATGTTGCAAAGTTTCTATTAACCTTTTGGTATAGGTCTTTCTGTAATAATGTAATAATTTTTCTGCATATTTTCTTCCTCTTCTTTATACTTTTTCCTTCATCAGACTGAAAGCTCTAACAGTAGCCTCTTCGGCTTCTTGATAAGATCTTATCACCTCTAAAGGTGGCCATACACCTTCAGATCTGCTCACTTGGCAATGTCGCCAAGCGAGCGGATCTTCTCCCGAGGGGTGGGCGATATCAGGAGGATACAGGCTAATTATAACCATGGGTATAGGCAAAGTCGGTTCAGGGACCGCATCAACAAGCCGATGTGGTCCCCAATCTGACTAAATTTTTTAACCTGCCCGATCGATATCTGGCTGATTTCAGGACAGATATCGGTCGGGCAGGCCCATCTGTAGTGGCCATACATGGGCCGATTAGCTGCCGAATCGGTCTAAGGGGCCAATATCGGCAGCTAGAATTGGCCCGTGTATGGCCACCTTTAGCTTTGAAACATTTAAGCTATTCAGGCAGTGGAATGCTTAGCTATAAAGTGTTATAACCCCTTTATATGCTGGTAGTATCTTATGTCAAACACAGAGCTGTACACATCCCCATTTCACTGTGACTGAATCCATCTTAACCCAATAATATTGTTCAAAATGGTTACTCATCTTTGTTTAATGCTGATATAATATGACAACAGGCCTGTATGTAGGTACTTTATTATATGGCCATACTGGGTGACTACCCTATAGGGATTTAGTGCAGAGTGTAAACAACTAACATGTCAGACTGATACAAAGCGATTCCAAGATACTTCTATGAACATATCTTAAATGGACCTTATATGTAACATTCTTGCAACATGCACAATCCATGTAGACATCTTTGCTTATGTCTAAATTCAGCACTATCATATAATTCCCCCTTCCTATATAAAAGCACCTCCTGACTGTGACCTAAAGAGACCTTCCATGTCAGGGGCCTTTCTTTCCAAGATGGAGCACCAAGGACCCAGTATTCAACTGTGGTTACAAACTATGGGTATATACAAAAATTATAGAAACTAACAGTGACTAGTCCTGCCCAAGAACCTGTATAAGAATTAGTTGTAATTGAAGATCTTGGTTTTAATTTGTGTTGCATTGTTACATAAATGAAGCTTAAGGAATCTATTTCTGAGAACTGAGCCCACCAAGCTCTTCTTAAATAAAATTAGATGAACTTACATATTCAGTACATTATACAACATTTTTAATGATTATAAACAGGGTTGGTTATGCCATTGATGATAATATAACTGTGTGCCAATTAATTAGCAAATTCAGCCAAAATAGATCTAGCATTTCACTGCACATTCAACCAAAATCCTACCATATACTAAAGGGGTTAAGTGTTACTAAACAGCCAAATGCTTGTCTGGATTTTACCTGTTCAACAGTCAGAATTACACCAAAGCATTTTCTGTCATCTATTATTTACCACATACTATTCTCTAAATTTTCAGTGCTGGGTGAGCTGCTGCGTATTAATACATTTTTTGTAACATATGTACCTTGAACTCTAGTCTCAGTCATAAGAGCCTTGAGAGCGGTATGTGTCCCAGAAGGTTCCCCCAGGCTGCCTGTCACAGAAATGCTGCCTTTGCACTTCCCAAATCACAGCCCTTTGGCCCTGTCTAAACTTCAATATTTTTCATAAGGATTCAGACTAGTTATGTGCTAGGAAACCTCAAAGCTATTGCTTTCCGTAAGATGCCTTTATTACAGCGCATAAGTTGCCTAGGGCCTTGTCTATAAGAATATATATTGGTGTATGTGTGCGTGTGATAGTAGCAAAATGTGGTGCAATATTAGCTTCTGAAAACAAAAAGGAGCTGAATAAGATTGACTGGGTGAATTCTATTGTCCTGAACGCTTGCAATTAAACATCCATTCAGTTACTCATTAATAAGGTTTCAGCTGAAATACCCCCTTCCCTAAAATGATTGACAGTGCTCAACTTAAATAAAAAGTGTAACTGTTAAGAAAAGGCAAATTTCCAACCAGTATACATATTTGAGCCCTGTAAGTGGTAGTTTTGCTTGCAGTGGTGCCATACCGTACATATAGTGCATTCTTGAATCATTGTATATAGAAAGCTTATGCCTATATTATGTAGTCTCAGACACTAATATCTCCAGAATCTTTCAGCAGGTCCAACCAACATCGCCAAATACTAACAAATGTATCTGGAATACTCCTGTGAGTGTAGACCACATGAGCCGGTGTTACATGTTCTGTCAGTAGAGTTTCCCACACACTAATAGTAGGGGGATCACCCTAGAGCCATTTGAGGGCAGTAAGTTATGGCAAGAAACAGGGTCTTCCTAAGAGATGTCAATGAAAAGTTTAATTTAGTGAGATGAGTAATTACCCCCAGTACAAACATTTATGGAGAGGTCTGAACCTGAATTTTAGTGACCATAGTAAGAACTCTACAAACTTTGACACAGAAAGGTGCAAATGTAGGGCTGCTCCACATAAGATGAAAAAAGTCTGCACCAGCTGATTGGCACTTAGGGCAGCAGTTATTACAACAGGGTAAAGTAAAATAGCTGCTTAAGAAAATCTGTTCCTAACATTAAATGATACTAAACAAGGGGCTTCAAGATTTTTCTCCCAGTCCTTATCCACCAAGTCTAGAATGCATAGCTCCCATTTGCTTCTAAATTTACCTAGTTTTAATTTTGTTGTTAAGTAACGTGGAATAAAAAAATAGTGGATCCAGTATATCCAGTATATTTTACCACTGACGATTTAGAAACCAGCACAGTAGATGTCTGCCATTGGACATTAACCATTTGCTTGAGTTGGAAATAGTACATAGCATTCACTATATAAAAAACATAAGAGCTCTGCCAATTAGTGAAGTTAAAATGAATATTATGTTTTTGCTTTATGTATTATTAACTACTGTATTTATTGCATAATGATCACATTTGAAAGCACATTAAATGCCTATTTCAGGCACCCCTATGTAATCTCTAGCTGATGTAGGGGACCCAAGGGGTTCATTTCCATAATGACTCAGGAAGTCCTGGTAGTTAAAACCTATGCCCAGGGGTGGAATGAGTTTTCATAGGCCTTGGGTAGTATGAGTGGTCCTCTTTGGACTCCACCTGGTGCCAGTGGTGGATGTGCTGAGAAGCCTGGAGAATAAGTCCCCAGTAAGAACGTAGTGACTTAAGGGAGTAAAACCCTTAGTGGGAATGAGGCAAAAACAATGGATAGCAGTTATTGTCATATCACACTACTAGGTGTCGCCAGTTACAGCAGGTTAGTTAAAAATGCATTCTTCTGCTCCACCAAAGAGATCTAGGTATAGTTTTTCCAGAAGGTACCGACCAAGTGAGTTGGGCTCAGGGACAGGGTTAGACTAGGCCGACAGAACAGTGGGGAAAAACCCAGCAGTCCTTGTGAGTCCTGCTGATTCCCTGGCAGGAACATTGGGCGCTCCACCCCCACCCCCCAATCACGGCCGCAAGGAGAAAGTAGAAGGTACAGAGCCCATGCTTGGTGGGGTGAAGGCTGGCAGTGGTGGAAGAGCTTGGAGCTGGGTTGTGGGGCACCAGGGGAGGTAGCTCCAGTAGGCCCGGGACACTGTTCAGGGAATTCTGTACACTCTCTCTTGCAGCTTCCTTAAGGAAACATGGTACAATGGTGACACGTACCTTTGTTGTGAACTCAAGTGCATGTTGGGTCCACTGTACCATAAGTATTATATGTACAAAAAATTACCTTGCTCTTGTTTAGAAAATTATTTTTAGTTTAGAACCACTGGCCCCCTTTATTATTTTAAGCAAATGTGTGTTTACAGTGCAACAGCATCTGACTCTCCCACACTCTACTGAGAGCGCTTATCTGAAAAAGAGGGTCATAAATATAACAGTGTTCTGCCCAAGAGCAGCTGATTTAGGCAGTACGGGCAAGAATGGGTTACACCAATTTGCCACAGTGAATCAAAAATTACCAACATTTAGATGTGAAACATGACAGAGGAGAAGTAGGTCTGAGCAAGCCAAACGGTTTTGGTTCCTTTCAGCCAAAGTGCCACACCTCCAAGACTGTATCTGTAAACCAATATTCTCCCTTTATGGCCTTAAGGCAAAACAAGATCCAGTGTCGGCAATTAAAAAGCAAGAATTTACAGAACTCTGAACAACATATTGTAGATAGAAGGTTACATGGGCACAAATACTTTAAAGAGATGGGAACAAATTTATATGGAAACTAGTTATCAGTATAAAGGTAGCAATAACACATCCTCCATTGGCTGAATTATTCTTCTGCTACATTCGTATATTCGCCCAATACACAAAATGGGGATTGACTGTGCAAATAATGATTGTGCCTTTAAAATTCAGTCAAAGTAATCACTCTAGCAAAGAGAGATATGTTTTCTGAGAGTAATTGTTCTATGAAACTTGATGTTCTTACTTTAAAAATCTGAACACATCTACAGTCTATTAAAAATTGTTAAATATCAGCACAGTGATAAGTCTCTAGTTATTTATATGTTGTGGAAGGCAAGGGAAGACGCAGCCTAATTCTGGGTTTAAGAAGTGTCAGCTTGTATCTGTTTCACTCAGGAATATACTAGAAAAGCCATTAAATGTTCTATTGTCTGGAGACTGGAGGTTACTTTTGATAAGAAAACAATTAATCATGATATAGAAGTTTCTAAAGCATGCTTATACATTACTTGCCATTTGGCCTGACAATAACCCCTACCAGTAGCTCTGACTGTTCATTACACATTGTTTCTTGTTTGAGATATTTAATGAGCAAAGAGCAAGCCTGTATTATGCTTAAAAAGAATGAGTGTTCAGAACTCGACCGTATCCCAAACATAGCGCAGCCTTGTTAGAAACCAAGATAAAAGCAGGCCTTATTGTAGTTTATTTCAACAAAGCCACATAAGTGTTTTCTCTTTAGAGGCACAGCATGCATTGTTTAATGAAGTTCCTTCGGAGAAATGTAACTGATGTGGTGGTTTTATATGAGGAAAAAATGTCCACTGACTTGCAGAGAAATGTAATTCCTTTTGAGGGCAGCTAGGGTGGATTACTAACAGGATATTTAGGGAGGCAACCTGCAACCTAATGCTTGAGGGGTTAAAGAGATGTTGTAGGCCAAGTGATCAATGGACAGAGAGCCACAGACATTGTGAATGCTAATGCAATTCTTTATTTACAAATTCTCAACATCAGGTCTCCTATAATCCTGCTACAGAGATTAGAAAATCATATTCATCATTCATATCAGTGCCTGCCCAAGTGGAGGTTACAATCTAAGCCCCCATCAGATTTACACACACACTATAGTCAGTTTTATTGGAACCAATTGATAATTGTATTTTGTGTTTCTCCAGAACAAGCCTCTAAATTGGCACATATTAATGGTATTGATGTTGCATACTGGTATCAGTGATCTATTGTTCTAATGGTTTAAAGAATGATTGGTCCCCACATATATAGGGGAGTAAGGGCTCTGGTACACGGGGAGATTAGTCGCCCGCGACAAATCTCCCTTGTTGCGGGCAACTAATCTCCCCGATATGACATCCCACCAGCGAAAATGTAAATCGCCGGTGTGATGGCATACGCAGCGGCGCGATCGCTGAAGTTGTCTCTCGATTTACATTTTCGCCGGTGGGATGTCATATCAGGGAGATTAGTCGCCCGCAACAAGGGAGATTTGTCCCTGGCGACTAATCTTCCCAGAGCCCTAAAGGTAGCCATACATGTTGACATCTGCTCGTTTGACAAGGTTGCCAAACAAGTGGATCTTCTCCAGATATGGCCAGAAGATGGTGGGTGATACTGGGCTAATTTGATTGAATTACAAAGGTGGGCATAGGCGCCATTGGCCCAAGGACCACATTAATGAGCTGGTGCAGTCCCCATTATTATCCGATTATTATGGGATAATCAAACCTGCCTTACTGACACCCAGAAGATTTTATGCCAGATATTGATTGGGGAGGCTCGTCGGGGTCCCCATACATAGGCAGATAAGCTGCAGAATTGGTTTAAAGGACCCAAATTGCAAGCCTAAATCTGTCTGTGTATGGCCACCTTTACTAGCTATGGAGAATGTTCTATCATCCACAAACTAATGCAGCCATGATTTTCTACTCCAGTATAAAACTATAACATTCCAATATGTGCGACTATAAACCTTAATACAGTACTTTCTTGTCCCAGGTGCATATGAAAACCAGGTTCAAAGGAAAGTATCTGAGTGATGTGCCTTGTATTGGAAAATGTTAAAGCTTGGCTTGTTTGGTGATATGTTTACTGCTTCAGGTCACAGAGTTTATTTGGCTTGTGAGATGCTTTAAGCATATCCCTCAATGTAATAAAACAAGGATCAGAGTAAAAATTAGACCTAGTGCAGCACAGAAAAATGAACTTAAATGTTTAAGCAATCACATCAGTTGAACCCCAGTTGTGTACAACAGAAAGTAAAAGCAAGTCATTTTTCATATCTGTCTGGTAGAGGAAAGATAAACACAATAAATCAGGAAATCCGTTAAATAAAAAATAAAATGTCTTCTACACATGTATATTTTACATACAATATTCAGACCTAGTACAATCTAAGCACATTTTATTATGTTATCCCACATGTCCATGTTAAGCCTAGGTACCACCCTAGAGAGGATAGATACAATGTTCTTAAAATCCACTGTTAGGTTTGCCAAATCTTCACCCAGACATAGAAAGTAAAAATACAACAAAGGCTTTACTGTTATATATATTAAAATATAATGCTTGTTCATTTTATTTATAGAGTAAATGATCAAAAGAGTGTGTGTGTGTGTGTGTGTGTGTGTGTGTGTGTGTGTGTGTGTGTGTGTGTGTGTGTGTGTGTGTGTGTGTGTGTGTGTGTGTGTGTGTGTGTGTGTGTGTGTGTGTGAAACTCTTGGTATGAATGTGGGGGCCCTGCCTTATTTTAGGAATCTGGGTCTTTTCTATCTTTACAACACAAATTTGTAGAAGTGTCTTATGGCTCAAAAAAAGAGATTTATGTGGATGTCCAAAAATAGTTATTGATGGTCCCCGGGCTGGAAAAGGTTACAAAATTATTTCTAACCAGTTTGGATTCCACCTTTCCACTGCCAGGCAGATTGGAATGGCCAACCAACAAAAATCACATCAAAAGCAGGGCGTGTAATACTCCGGGAGATCTTAAAGAACCCCAGGCTAACATCTAAGGAACTAAAGTTGATCTAATAATAAATGGTTAAAGGAGAAGGAAAGTCATTTTGGCATTTTACTGCCAATAGATTTACCACATTAGTGCCACCTAGAACACTATTTTCTGCAGAAAGCATTACCACACCTGAGTATGCCATTTTAGCTTGGTCTTTATAGCTTCCTGCTGTACTGCTCTAGCTGAGATTACACATTACTAAGGGAGGGAGTTCTTAGCATTCTTGAGGGAGGGGGGAGTAGGAGAGGGGAGAGAGGAGAACTGTGCAGACTCTGGCTCAGGAATGAAGGATTTTTCTGAGAGAGGAAGTCAGATACCCTAAGAACATGTTTCCAAAAAAAGAGAAAAGAATTCCAGCATTTCTTTTGATAGAGGATTCAGTGCAAAATGTCTGAGTGCTTATGGCTGTATTTACATAGACCTTTCTGAGAAAGCTTGCTTAGTTTTTAACTTTCCTTATGCTTTAAAGCAAAAGAAAGAAATGTTTTAAAATGTCAAAGCCCCGACCTACATAAAGTCCTACACAAATGTTGTGGAAACATCTGAAGTGGGCAGTTTATACCAGTATTCCCACCAACATCCCTAAGATAAAGTTTCCTCCAAGCTGGTCTAGGACTGATCACCAGTTACTAGAAGCATTTAGTTGCAGTTATTGCTGCCCAAGGGGGCACACCAGTTACTGTAAACAAAGGTTCCCATGGTTTTGCCACACACAAATATGGAACTTTGGGTCATTTTCCTCAATGAATAAACGAGAGCTATTTTTTTTTTATTTAAATAGGTTATAATTATTTAGTTTTAGGACTTGGACACAAAACAGATGTTTTAGGTCATATTTACAGAGAAATATTGGAAATTCAAAAAGTTCACAAACTCTTATGAACTACTGTATGGTATACCTACAATTCCAGTTTACTGACCAAAAAACACATTTTTATGCTATAAATGCTTTGCTCTGTGCAGGAAGTTTTGCATTACCCAATAAGTAATTCCCATGCTTACAATAAATCAAAACATGTATCCATTGTATAATTTGGTTGGTGATAAATGGTAGAGAAACACAAGGAATGGTTTTCTGCTAATGTTCTCCAATTAAACTGTACTTCCTCATCTGGAAATCAGTTTCCCATCCTGCACACCACAAAAATGACCACAGCATGAAAGATTTGTTATGTCTAATTCAAACACATTGCCGCCATGTCCCTGTTCATTTGAGCTGCATTTTTATCATCTCACTAATTAAATATCATTAACAGAACAGTTTCCTGTTAGAACTGGTAAGGCAAAATGTAATCCCTCCTTAATTTCAGTTAACGTTTTATCTATAAAAATGGTCTTTTTCCCAGCTGTTTTTTCAAATGCATAAAATGTAAGTAAAGAACTGACTGAATTTGTATATATATTTACTTTAGTGTCAAACAGATTTTGATAATATTAAAAAAGGATTGATTTCCTGGAACGAATAGGAAGCACTGATGCATATTGCCCACTGTCTACATACAAGGGCTGTATATTGAGTAAAGTGGTGTGAGGGCCCACAACACCTATATTTCATTTCAGCTCAAATAAGGGATTTCTGGAAGTGGTTTGTCTGCATCTGATCATTTTACGCCACTTTCTAAGAATTTCGGAAGCAATGCCCCAGGGACAAGCACTAACATACTAGTATGTGTGGAGAGTGTCAATCCTAATATTTTCAAAATACATATAAAAAACATAAAAAGATTTCAAATTCATCTATATTTAATGTTTGGCTACTACTAGGGTTGCTATTTAACCCCCTTAATACTGGCTACATATTGATTCCACATCCTGCATTGCTAATTATAAATCAGTTCAATCTGCAGAATACATTTAAACTAAATTCTAATTAGCCATGCAGGATGCAGTATTAAAGGACTGAGGTTTCCATGGGAGAACTGCTGGGGAGAGGAGATTTCTAATAACTATACAGAAATCATACCCTGTGGTTCCACCCCCCTCACCTTTCTCCCCCCCCCAGATATATATATATATATTTATATTAAAAAAATTGTTTATGGTAGTTTTATGGTAGCAAATAAAGATAATTTACCTTTAGCATCATGGAGGTACTCATGATTGTAGTAAAATATATATTTTTATTGCAACAGTTACAAAGGCTAAAAGGGGATGTGGCTTTTACAGTCCAACAACAGCTGGAGCCACAGAACGGCTATTCCTGATTTATTTCCCCACACGCTTTAGGACCCCAGTCTTTCTTTATTACGAGCCCCCCGTCTTTTATACCTCCTGTCCTAGTGACATACATGTAAGTGTCAAAAGCAGAGATGAAATAAATGTTACTAAACCGTGAAAAATCCTGAATATATTTTCCATATGTGCAAATATGAAACACACTTTGGTTTGTATACACAAAATGCTAGAGTGGATCAACGTGAAAATCAATTTAAAAAAGCACAATATTAAGGTGCGTGGGTTTTTGGTTTTGCTTGTTTTGTTTTTTAAACAATGTAGCCTCAATCGTGATATGAGCTCAGTTCAGTTCATATTGGGACACTAACTGTCTAGCCTGGTACGTAGACCTAAAAAGTATGGGGAGAGACAGTAAAGACTTACAGAAGTTGTTATGCTGGTATCTAGGCTAGGTCATTTATTTGCAAAAGTAGTCTTGAAATCCTGAACCCAGTAAACCTTAAACTGGGTCATGTCTTATACAATAAAATGTAATACAGTAGTTAAAAAAAATTGTTGAAAACTTGAAAAAGACACATCAAGGTTAATACTACCTAACATTTAGCTGATTCAGAGAAAGCTGAAAAAGTGGTCTCCAGTTTGCTCCACAAAATACTTCCATGACTCAAAAAGGCCGACCACACCAGTCTCTAGACTATTAACATGAATAGCCTTGTATTTTTGCTACTTGCTAAAAATCCATAGAAAGCTTTACTGAAATTATCTAATGTATTTTCACAACTTCACAGTCACTCATCCAGACATCCAGCTTCCAACATCCCTTTCAATATAGGACAAAGTGTGTTGGCATTGCTTGCTACAACTAAATATAGAATCCACAAGTGCAAGAGTGATACATTCTGAATGGATTTGTTCTGCATAGTTTTGCTTCATCAGCAAACACAACAACATTGCTTTCAATGTCCTCCAACAAGTGATTAATGCACAAAGCACAGCTCTTACCCAGGCATGTTTGCCATTGGGGTAATCATTATTCTAAATATGTCGCATGCAGGCACTAGGGTGTATGACACTATTTTGCTTCAACATTGGGAACTCAGATTAAAGAGACTTTGATTTCTTTTTACAGATCATATTATATCATTTCCAAGGGTACTGATGTTTTCTGGGGATTAACGGCAAAAGGTGAATTACAAAGCTGCTAATGAGGAGGTGACATATTAAATCTGACAAAACACAAACTGCAGAAAACATATTAGTGCATCAAAGACATACAGGAAGTGGCAACAGCAGCACAGTGTGCTTTGGAGTTAGTGTATCAAATTAGTACTGTGCAAGCTAGTTAGCTAATGTAGCAGAACAGTGCGAATAATCATCGGGACACTGTTTTGTGCTTCCAGAATGCAGAACTCCATTCCCAGAGAATTTGTTTTTTAATCTACTTGCCTTTTATTATTTCTTCTTGAGGTATCATTTGTAGCAGGCAAGGGTTGCCTCTAGTGATGAGTGAATCTGTCCCGTTTCGATTTGTCATAAAATTTGCGAAACGGCAAGAAAATACGCAAAATGGCATTTGTCGCGTCATTTTTTTGTCTCCCACGGCAATTGTTTTTGTCACAAGCGCTGCCTTTTTTTACATGACCGCGCCCAATTTGACTCGCAACAAAAAAAAATCTGCGTGCCGAATTTCAGCAATGGTGAAATGCGGAAATTTGCTGTGAATCCACGCCTGGCGAATAAAATTCGCTCATCACTAGTTGCCTCCACCTGGTATAGACTCTGCTGTGACCCAGAAGCTCTGTAGTCTGCCTGGGGCTACCTTTTGCAGTTTTTTAATTGGTTATACCTGAGAGGGAGGGAGGTCAGAGGATTAGAGATTAATATCATTTGCCACTCTGGTTCCTCTTGACCATAGCATTGTTCTGTATTTCCTCCTGGTTCAGTTGTTAATAACTATCAGATATAATTATTAGTGTCTCAACCCTTTCTCCTTGTAGAATGTAAGCTCTTTTGGGCAGGGCCCTCTTCACCTCTTGTATCGGTTATTGATTGCTTTATATGTTACTCTGTATGTCCAATGCATGAAACCCACTTATTGTACAGCGCTGCGGAATATGTTGGCGCTTTATAAATAAATAATAATAATAATAGTGGTAGCTGTTGCTGTATCTCTGTATTAGTATCCCAAGCCTACACAGGTTCCTTAAAAGAAAACAAGTAAAACTATTTTGATTACCTAGGACTCTCCATTTTTGTGATCCATACACTAGAAAATGGATGTCTACTAGGCAGATGTGAACAGATATTTGTATGGCCCCCAGTTCCACAGAATACTTTATATGGCATAATTACTATAATATAATGTGGCCCTCAAATATGTGGTAACTCAATCTGCCCCACTGTATGAAATAAGTTGGATAGCACTGCTCTAGAATACGTAGTTCCCTGATAGTTAAAGCTTCAGTGAGTCTAATCGCACACTGTATCTTCTTGTACCCATGGGAAACTCACTCAGCACTATTATTCTATGTACTATTTTTTCAAATGTGATACATCTGCCCTCATATTTGATGCCCATAAAATCTCACAGATATAACTGCATTTGCATTCAGTATCTTTTAGCACTTAACAGTTTGATACCTATTGACTGTAAAATATGATCATTCTATTGCTTAGAACAAGCAATTACGCCCTGTGTCACTTCCTTGTTACTACTCTCTAAGCTCTTAGTGCAGTGGCACATGGGGAGATTAGTCACCCGCGATAAATCTTTACTTTTGTAGGTGACTAATCTCCCCGACATCCCACCGGCAAGAATATAAACACACTACCATCTAGTATTTCTATGCCCACCTCCAGGTCATAAATAAACAAGTTAAAAAGCTAAGGACCAAGGACAGACCCCTGCGGTACTCCACTAACCACACTGGCCCAATTAGAAAATGTTCCATTTACCACCACTCTTTGTAATCTATCCTTCAGCCAGTTCTCTATCCAATTACAATTTTATCATTCACATTAACTTTCTGTGAGGTACTGTATCAAATGCTTTAGCAAAGTCTAAGTAGATGACATCCACTGCCATTCCAGCATCGAGGTTCCTACTCACCTCCTCATAAAAGGCGACTAAATTAGTCTGGCAAGATCTGTTATGCATAAAACCATGCTGGCACAAACTTACAGTATTGTGATTTGCAATGTTTCCTCGTGAGAGAACTTCAGGCAACCGAAGCAATGCGTATACAATCACTCGGTGATTTACATTCTTGCCAGTGTAATGGCATGTCGGGGAGATTAGTCACCCGCAATAGTGAAGATTTATCGCGGGTGACTAATCTCCCCATGTGCCACTGCCCTTGGAGTAAAGACACACCATCCTGTCCTGGACCTTTGTTTACCTTTACATGTTTACTTTACATATTACATCTCTTTTGAATTTCCTCCCGAGTGACCCAAGCATCATACCATGGTAGTTGTACCATTGTTGCAATTGGTATTAAAATGTGACATTTACAGTCCTGTTTGGCTGACCACTCTCATCAATGACACACTAATGACTTCCAGATGACAATCCATCTGGCTTCCTGTTATGGCATTACTAACATAATAGCAACCCTGTGGGAGGTGATATTGAGCTTGTGGACAGCCTACAGTTAGACAGTAGCGATGGGCAAAATGTTTTGCCAGGCATGGATTCGCGGAGAATTTCCGCGTTTCGCCATTGCCGGATTGTTTCACGAAACTGATGAAAAAATTTGGCGTGGAAAAATTCGCCGGACGTCCAAAAATTGTCGTGGGCGACGAATTTTTTTTTGGAACAGATTCGCTCATCACTATTAGACAGTGTTTACTTAGGAATTGCTAATGGTACCAGCCCTGCCAGTAACAGTAGCAAGTCCTTTGATATTTATATTTTTTTAATTTAGCACAAAGGTAAGCTTGGGATGTAGACAGCTTTATAAATATTGCGACAAGCTATCTGCCTGTATGCAAGGGAAGTTTTTCTTGGAAATTAGCTATGGTAGGCAGAGTAGTGTAGGATCAGGAGCATAGAAACAGGGGGTCATTTATCAACACTGGGAAGTAACCCATGGCAACCAACCTAATTGTTGCATTAATTGTTCTACCTGCAGCTGGCTGAAAAAAGCCAATCTCCGATTGGCTGCTATGGGCAAATTTGCCAGTGTTAATAAATGAGCCCCAAGCCAGGACTCATTTATCCGACTTTTACTAAACCAGCAAAAGAACATGAAGGTGGCCTTACTTGCTGCAAGACCAGGCATTTTCCCTGGAGCTAATTGTGCACCACCTTTAACACTGATTTAATTTCACTTTTAATATCACACCAGCACTACATAAACCCAGCACACTTTATTTACAATAACTGTAGCAAAGATAATTGCTATACTATATGTATTCACATTGTCATGAATCTGTAGGCACTTCTTCTGAAACAACAATTCCTTGCATACCATAGCTTTGTAAAAGAGAAGTAAGTGAGGGAGCATGAGAGTTTATACAAGGAATTCACAAAAGAGAGAAAATATTTTGATTATTTGTACAAAACCTGCATAGCATATTTGTATTATTATATAGATATACCATTTAAACATTTGTATTGGGGAAACGCCTACTGATATTTATATTCCAGTTTAGTAAGATTCTTTAACAGGCCACTTAATATGATATAAACTATCTGCTGGTTAAGAATTCGTTCTGAGGGTATAATTTCCCCTTAAGAGAGGTACAACCTATTCATAAAGTTATTGAGATCTCTCCCAGAAAGCACCATACATTGCAGTTACTCTGTACCTGAACTTTCACCTTCCTAATACCTAGAGGGAAGTGGCCTGGACATACTGTATATGTTTTAGAATATGGCTCTTTGGTTACTGTGTAATAAAACCCAAAGCCTTGATGCAGATCCTGGAAACAGTATAACACTAACATCCGTGGGACTGAAATTTATAAAACTTTTTATACAACTCATTTACAGCAGTTATTAAATATGGCAGAATATGTAACGTCACCTTTTAATGCTCCAGCTCCACAGTTATGTTTGGATTGATGAGTAAAAACATTTTTTTAGATCATATTACTTGATAATCACCTTAAGTTAACGTGCCACTGCCTGCCAGCATGACTGTATAAATAAATCAATATTGCTTTTTAGAAGATCTGTGAGTGCTGACTGATTTGGATCACCTCTTTAAGATCTTTCTACATAACAAGGTGATTTTATTAAACAAACATAAAAGCCTTCAACATTTTGTTAAACAAATACACGTTTGAGGGCATATCTTTGGAAACAAATAGTAATGAAATAAATCAAAACCACTGCATATTAACAGAAATGGAAGGAAAACAGAGGAAGGAAAGAAAGAGATATGGCTGTGCCAGCAATGCCATTTAAAAACTACGAAGCCTACAGAAACAATAAAATTTGAATCAAATCGGTTCAAATATAAATGATTTGCAATGACTGCAACATAAAACCAACATGTCTGAAAGCATACTAAAGCAAAACAATGAACAATGATAATGAGAGCCAATTATTATATAGAACTGGTAACATAGAGACAATTAGATGGTAGGAGACATTGTCATTCCATCTACACATACCAAATACAAACTGAAAGCTTTATGTGGCAATTAATTAGCATTGGCCTCTTCAGGGTAAATGACTAAAGTCCAAACTGATTAAATCGAGGCAAGAGGAATAACACACTGAGCATAAATGACATGAGTCCATAGGAAGACTGTAGCAACAGCTATAAACCATAATGTGTTTTCACGTATTTGTCATAAATGGGAGAGCTGCTTATGATGTAGAATATGTTTATAATACCTGTGTAATAATTATGCCATATCTACAGATTCTGCTGTATGTACACAGACCTATAGTCACTAGTGGATGACAAGGAAATAGACTTGCCTGTTTTCCAATATTGATCCAATGTCCTACCTCACAAATGGACATATTCCCTCCAATAGTTAATTATAAGTTCAATTTTTTACACTGACATTCCAAGACAAACCCAGGCAGAATTGTTTTTGTCTGTATTGTAAATAAAAAAAGATGGTTTATAAGATATTCAGCTGGAAGGCAAACATATACATTTCATGTCTTAAAAGGAATTAATTTAGACAAAACCATGCATCAACAAAAACTTTGTTTATTTCATTATTTATAAAAAGGCTCATTCAAAATTTACCTCAGTTACTACTTATTTTAAAATAATATCTTAAGAAATAACATGTCAAAGATTTTTGCACATTGAGAAAATTTTTTGTATACAAATGGGATTTGTATATCTTGAATATCTTGCTCAAATAAAATACAGTATCATTAAGTTTTTGCAAGCATTATAAAAGGCATGTAATTTACTCAAATGTGTGTGATACTGATAAATAGTGTGAAATGTGTTGGACTAACACCTAGTACTTGAAGTCACAGGGGACCGGAGTGCAGGGTCTGCTTCCTTCATTTTTGCAAATAAATCGCCACTCCCCGCTGGCTCTCAGTTACTAGAGCAGGCAGGGAGTGGGTATTTATATGTGAACAGGTGAGTTTCCTTCAAGCCCCTCTGAAGGTTCTTTTGCAGAGTGGCCCGGCACAGAGTAGTTACAAACACTGATTACAAGATAAGCATTGTGGCAAAAAATCTTTATATTTTAAAGTTAAAGGAAGTCTAAATGCAAAATATTGAATCTTATTGTATATATTGGAGCTTTTAAGAAACATAACCAAGAAAAATCAGGTTTAATGATTTTGCCCATTGCAAACTTTCATTTAATTTATTCTAAATATCTAATGTCATCAACAACTATTGTGCACATGTAATGGGATATTTGTAAAGGTGTATACAAAAACAGTTAAAATACACTTTAAGCACCATGGTACAAATGAATCCTGGCTGTGGACATTATATGGTCAGATTCTGATCAGTAGGACCCACAAGTGCTCCGACATAATAGGATAGGAGATAACTTGTAAACCAGTATACTTTTTCTATGACTAAAATACAAATGAATAAAGAATCTAAATACAAAGTTGGATTTTAGAATTTGGAAAGTCCGGAAGACTGGATATTTTGAATAGTTACAAAACTTTTCTTTAGCAATATGTCAATTAGGTTAGGGTGCCAAAAAGTATGGAATTAATATCAGAAAGCTACAATATGCATTAAAA